>NC_073304.1:708000-1054500 GCF_027595985.1 Sorex araneus | reverse complement strand
TCCTTAAGGATGAACCACCACTGACCAAGCAAGTGGAAGCAAACACAAACAAACGGGACACGGCAAACTAAGACGCTTCTGCGCCTCAAAGGGAAAGGGGAGCAGAAACAAAGGCAGCCCATGGAACGGGAAAAGTGACTTGCCTACAATCCATCTGATGAAGGGTTAATATTCAAAATATATAAAGCACTGGTAAACTTTACAAGAAAGAGACATTTAACCCATAAAAAAATGGGGAAAAAAGGGGCTGGAGCGATAGCACAGCGGGTAGGGCGCTTGCCTTGCACGCGGCCAGCCTGGGTTCGATTCCCAGCATCCCATATGGTCCCTGAGCACCGCCAGGAGTAATTCCTGAGTGCAGAGCCAGGAGTAACCCCTGTGCATCGCCAGGTGTGATCTAAAAAGAAAAAAAAAAAAGCAAACCCCCTCCCCCCAAAAAAATTTTTAAAAATGGGGAAAAGAAATGTACAAAAACTTCTTCAGAGGAGAAATACAAATGGCCCAAGGCACATGAAGAAATACTTTACAGGGGCTGGAGCGATAGCACAGCGGGTAGGGCGTTTGCCTTGCACGCGGCCAACCCAGGTTCGATTCCCAGCATTCCATATGGTCCCCTGAGCACCGCTAGGGATAATTCCTGAGTGCAGAGCCAGGAGTAACCCCTGTGCATCGCCAGGTGTGATCCAAAAAGAAAAAAAAAAAAAGAAATACTTTACATCACTAATCACCAGGAAATGCAAATTAAAATAACAATGAGGTACCACCTCTCACCTCAGAGACTGGCACACATCCCAAAGAACAAGAACAACCACTGCTGACCGGATGCGGGGAGAAAGGGACCCTCATTCACTGCTGGCGGGAATGCCGACAGCATATCCACTTTGGAAAACAATATGGATATCCCACAAAAAACTAGGAATTGAGGGGCCGGAGCGATAGCACAGCGGGGAGGGCGTTTGCCTTGCACTCGGCCGACCCGGGTTCGATCCCCGGCATCCCATATGGTCCCCTGAGCGCCGCCAGGAGTAATTCCTGAGTGCAGAGCCAGGAGTAACCCCTGAGCATCGCTGGGTGTGACCCAAAAAGCAAAAAAAAAAAAAAAAAAACCTAGGAATTGAGTTTCCATAAGACCCAGCGACTCCGCCCCTGGGAGTGAGTACCCCCCAAGGGTCCCAAGGACATGCTGCAGAAGGGCCACCTGCGTGTCTCTGCTCATTGCAGCCCTCGGTGTGGTTCCTGCCGGCCACGGCCGCCCGCACCCACACTGTGGGGCTTCAGGGCGCTGCTCCGCCCCAGCTGTGACGCTCGTCACACGCCGAGTTCGCCCTGTTGCTTGTCCCCAACGTCTCAGCGCAGAGGCGGACACACAGCTGGCGGTTCCCCCGGGCTCATTCAGGGAGCGTCTGCTCCTCGACGCACGTATCTGCCCTGTCAGACAGAGCCGACCGCATGGGGAAGTCGAGTCCGAGCTGGAGGAAGTTGTGCTGGGCCCGGAGGCTTTGTGCTGGGTGCTCCAGGCACGCGAGCTGCCGGGCTCCTGGGCGCTCCGGCGGGCGTGCATGCCAGCCTCCTGCCGCCAACCTCCAAGGCAGGGGCAGCTGTCTCCCACGGGCTTTGAAACTCATCGAAGTGTGTGTTAGGAAAGATTGTTTCCAAAATAAAAATGGAAACATAAAAGTTCAGAACAAAAACAGGCACCATCCACGGAGAAAGGCAGCCGGAGAATGGAGGAGCATTTGCATATCATATGTTTTTTTCTTTTTTGGGTCTCACCCAGCGATGCACAGGGGTTACTCCTGGCTCTGCACCCAGGAATTACTCCTGGCAGTGCTCAGGGGACCATATGGGATGCTGGGAATCGAACCCGGGTTGGCCGCGTGCAAGGCAAACGCCCTCCCCGCTGTGCTGTCACTCCAGCCCCTGCATATCATATTTGAAAAGGGGTAAGGACCGGAATATGTTGATAACTCAGCAATGCCAGTTAGCTGGTTTGAAAATGGGCAAGTAGGGCTGGGAACACTAGTACACTAAACACTAGCGGAGACGGGTTCGATCCCCGGCACCCCAGAGGGACCGAAGCACCACCAGGAGTGACCCCTGAGCACAGAGCCAGGAGTAAGCCCTGAGCACTGCTGGGTATGACTCAAAAACACACACAGAGAAACAAAGTCCAATCCTGGTGTCCTGCAGGCTGCGAGGAGTAGATCCGGAAGCCCAGCTGGCCTCGAACCTAGCACCGGAACCTAGCACCGGAACCTAGCACCGGAACCTAGCACCGCACGCCGTCACGGCCCCAGTGCTGTGGGTGATCCCCAGGCTGACCCCAGTGCTGTGGGTGATCCCCAGACTGACCCCAGTGCTGTGTGTGATCCCCAGACTGACCCAGTGCTGTGGGTGATCCCCAGGCTGACCCCAGTGCTGTGGGTGATCCCCAGGCTGACCCCAGTGCTGTGGGCGATCTCTGACAACAGCCATGGGTGAGTCTCCCTGGAACCGGGATCTGAGCACCACACCATGAACGGGCCCTGGGGAGCACTGTGTGAGCGTAGGGAAAGACTGCCTCCCCGGGGCTGGACAGGGGCCCATAGGGGAGGTGCTGGCCCGGGTTTGACCCCCAGCATCACAAATGGTCCCCTAAACCTACCGGAAGTGAGCCCTGAGTGCAGAGCCAGGAGTAAGTCCTGAGCACTGCCGGGTGTGGCCCAAAAAACTAAAAAAGGAAAGAAAAAGAAAGGAAAGGAGGGAAGAAGGAAGGGAGGGAGGAGAGGAAGAAGGAAGAGAGGGAGGAAGGGAGGGGTCCAGGTGGGGGGACGGCTGCCCCTGCAAACACCGAAGCCAGCTAAGGTCTTCACACCCACAGCGTCATGATGGTGGCAAAGGGGTGCAGGGAGGAAATGGGGAAAATTGGGCAACTTGAACGGACATTTCTGCCAAGGAGACGCGCCAAGGCAGTGGCACCAGTATCAGGGAAGGGGAAAGAGACGCCAGGAAGGGCTGCACCACCGTCCGCGGAACGGAAGTGAGGCCGGATATGGAGCAAGAGGCAGGCTCGTGCCACGTGTGGGAGGCTGCACCCCAGCAAGGCGAAGAGGGGCCCCCAAATAAGAGCAGGCCCAGGGAGGAGCAGGTGTGGCGGGGCTGGGGCCCTCAGGGCCCGAACACTCAGGCTGCACCACAGGATCTGCAAGTAGCGAATGGGGCACGTGCCCCAGAATGAGGGAAAATGGGGCTGAGGTGCCTCCAGCAGCGAGACTCACCCTGCCCAGACAGGGCGCAGGAGGCAGTCACGCAGGGGGGTGCCCCGACAGAGGAGGATCGGCAGAGGCAGAGGCTGGGGGGAGCACGGGGAGCCCGGGGAGGTGGCGGCGAGGGGAGCAGACTGCAGCGGGGGCTGTGAGTCGGGGTCTGGGGGTGGCGGCTGGACGCCCGGAGCAGGGCACTCACCCTCACCCAGGCCACGAGTGGCGAGCAGAGGCCAGCCCTCGGGGACAGGGCGACCAGCGGGGCCGGGCCCTGAGGCCAGCTCGGGAATGAGGAACGACCGTTTCTCTCCGTGTGTCCGTGAGCCCGTTCCCCGACACTTCATTCTGCCGTTCCCTGCCGGCCGCCGCCGGGACGGCAAGGAAGCCAGTGTTCATTCGGTGAGTTCGGGCCACTCCCAGCAACGCTCGGGGCTTGCTCTTGGCTCTGTGCGCAGGGTCACCCCTGGCAGGGCTCAGAGGACCCTGGGGTGCTGGGGTTCAGGCCCAGGTTGGCCACATGCAGAGGAAGCACCTTACCTGCTGGGCTCCCTCTGGCCACAGCCAGTTTCAAAAACAGAAGCGTAAGAAGGAGAAATCGCTCCCAGTGCCGGCCCAGCTGTGAGGACACAGGGACAGGCAGGGAGCGGGCACTGTGTCGCACCTCTCAGGGCGGCTGGGGAGAGACCACGCGGCCGTCCAGCCCGGGTATTCCGAAGCTGCTTTCGCTTTTTGCAGATAAACTGAGCCCAGTGGTTTGTTTTCTATTTCTGTTCTGTTCCTTTATAAGACCAATAAGCCTTTTCTATAGTTGACAAAAGAACCTTCGATAGTCGTGTAATGTGGGGGAAAGGATTTTATTTTGACTTTTTTTTTCCTTTCTTAGTTCACACCCAGAGATGCACGGGCTCTGTAGCTTGCCGGGCTCTCGGAGAGGGACAGAGGAGTCGAACCCGGGTTGGCCGAGTGCAAGGCAAAGGCCCTACTCGCTGTGCTACCGCTCCAGCCCCCAAAGATTTTATTTTGAATTATAAGACTTGATTGAAGAATCTTATTTGATAAGGAGTTGAGTCTAGTCTGTTTACCAGAGAAACGATCTTGTTTCCCTCTTTAAAACGGAAACTTAGGCTGGAGAGGTGACAAAGGGATGGGCGTTTGCCTTGCACGCGGCTGAACGGGGTCAATCTCCGGCAACCCATTGGGTCCTCCGAGCACTGCCAGGAGTAATTCCTGAGTGCAGAGCTAGGAGCAACCCCAGAACATCACCAGGTGTGAGAAAACAACAACAACCCCAGAACATCACCAGGTGTGAGAAAACAACAACAACCCACAACCCGACCTGAACCTTGGGGCTGCAGAGTCCAACTGCGGGCGGCGTGGTCCCTAGGCTCAGTCAGGAGTGAGCCCCGAGCAGCACAGACGTGACCCAAAGACAAAACAGAAAAACAAAAGACAAAAACAAGTTTTAAGAAACTGAGCCCGTGAACTTTCGTAACTGACTAGGTGGGGCGTTTCTCTGCTCCGCGCCCTCCCAACCCACCCTGCCCTCTCTGAGCCTCAGACCAGCGGGCACTAGACGCCTAGAACGCGCTGCCCGGGGAAGCGCCCCCAGCCACCGCTGGGTTCTCTGGGGGTTGGGGGGCCACGCTCAGCAATGCTCAGGGCCTACTCCTGGCTCTGCACTCGGGGACCACTCAGGGGACCACACGGGGGCAAGAGATTGAACCCGGGTCACCCCATGTGAGGGGAGTGCCTGCCCCTGCCGCGGGCCTGGATTCTCTCCCCCTCCCTCTCCCTCTCTCCCTCTCCCTCTCTCCCTCTTTCCCTCTCTCCTCTCTCCCTCTCCCTTTCTCCCTCTCTCCCTCTCCCTCTCTCCCTCTTTCCCTCTTTCCCTCTCTCCCTCTCCCTCTCTCCCTCTTTCCCTCTCTCCTCTCTCCCTCTCTCCTCTCTCTCTCCCTGTCTCCCTGTCACTCTCTCTCCTCCTTCCTCTCTCCCTCTATCTTTCTCTCCCTCTCTCCTCTCTCCTCTCTCCCCCTCCCTCTCTCCTCTCTCCCTCTCTCCCTCTCCCTCTCTCCTCTCTCCCTCTCTCCTCTCTCCCTCTCTCCCTGTCTCCCTGTCTCTCCCTCTCTCCTCTCTCTCCCTGTCTCCCTGTCTCTCCCTCTCTCTCTCCTCCTCCCTCTCTCCCTCTCTCCCTCTCTCTCTCCCTCTCTCCTCTTCTCTCTCCCTGTCTCCCTGTCTCTCCCTCTCTCTTTCTCCTCCTCCCTCTCTCCCTCTCTCTCTCCCTCTCTCCCTCTCTCTCCCTCTCTTCCTGTCTCTCTCCCTCTCTCCCTCTCTCTCTCCTCCTCTCTCTCTCCCTCTCTCCCCCCTTTCTCTCCCTCTCCCTCTTTCTCCCCCTCTCTCTCCTCATTTTCTCTCTATCTCTCCCTCTATCTCTCCCCGTCTCTCTCCCCCTCCCTCTCCCCCTCTCTCTCTCTCCCTCTCCCTGTCTCTCTACCCCTCTCTCTCTCCCTCTCTCTCCCTCTCCCCGTCTCTCCCCCCTCTCTCTCCCTCTCTCCCTCCTCTCTCCCTCTCCCTCTCTCTCCTCCTCTCTCCCATTGGTTTTATTTTGCATTTTCAGGGAGCGGAGCCTGGGGGAGAGAGCTCCGGGGGTAGGTGCGGGAGGGGTGGGCAGTGCGAGACGGGGAGATTACTTGTCACCTGCTCTATTCATCATGGCAAAGCCTGGAGATGCCCAAGTGCCCCACAACAGAGGAGTGGGCGGGAAACCGTCCGCGCACCCAGTGGACCGTGCTCAGCCCGAAGGAAATGAGACCCGGGGCCTGACAGCCTCTGGGCTGGAGCCGGGAGCACGGTCAGCTCTCCCGAAGGTGGCCAGCGCTCCCTGGAGAACGTGGGACAGAGGAACAGAGAGGGCACGGCTGCCGGGGAGAGGCTGTGGGAGGAAGTTCCCTGGTCGGACAACTGAGCTCAGGGCATGGGGGGGCAGGTGCTGGCCCGCTGCCCGATTTCTGTGTGAATCAAGACCTGCTTTCTGTCCTGCCCGGAACAAGCGGAGGAATCTCACTGTAGGGGAACCTGGAAAACCCCAAAATACACAGAAAGAGGAATAAGAGACAGGAGCTATTGTGCTCACAGGCAGGGGACTGCCCAGGGCACGGCCGAGGGAACTGCAAAGACCCCAGCTGTTGGGCAGGACTCAGGTAAACAGGGACATGTGGCACGCAGCGGTGACGAGGTGTTGGAGGTGTTGGCCTGGGGTCAGCTCAGGGGCCGGGCTGGGCCAGCCGAGGGAACTGCAAAGTCCCCAGCTGTTGGGCAGGACTCAGGTAAACAGGGACATGTGGCACGCAGCGGTGACGAGGTGTTGGCCTGGGGACGGCTCAGGGGACGGGCTGGGCCGAGGGGCGAAGGCTGGGGGCGTGCACTGCACACGCAGCCTGCGCCTTCGGGTGGGCGGGGCCCTCGGTGCTCCCAGAGCAGAGCAGAGTCTCGCGCCCAGGGCAGGGCCTGTGCCTGGGGACTCTGGCGCTGTGAAGAACTTGCCATTTCTTATTTTGATTTTTTTTTGTTTGCTTGTCTAGAATTCTCTGGACTGAAGCGATAGCACAGCGGGTAGGGCGTTTGCCTTGCACACGGCCAACCCGGGTTTGAGTCCTCCGTGCCTCTGGGAGAGCCCAGCAAGCGACCTGTGACGTATTCAATACGCCTAAAACAGTGACAAGCCTCACAATGGAGACGTTACTGGTGCCCGCTTGAGCAAATCGATGAACAACGGGACGACAGTGCTGCAGTGCAGTGCTAGAATTCTCTATGGTAAAGTGTTTTTAAAATTAGAAAATATGGGGCGCATATGCTGCCCGAGCCCATGTGCTGCTTGTGCCCACGTGGCCGAGCACATGTCGCGCCACGTCTCCCCTCTTGGGATGAGGACTTTCATGCTTTCGTATCTAATGCTGGGGTGTGTGTAGGGCTCTCTCCGCCCTTGGGGAAGCCTGTGTTCTGTCTTGAGTGTGTTACTCTCTCTCTCTCTCACTTTCTCTCCCTCCTTCCCTTTAAAACCTCCAAATAAAATCTGTTTACTTAAAAAAAATATTAGAAAACATGAGACTGCAGCGATAGCACAGCAGGTAGGGCGTTTGCCTTGCACGCGACCAATCCGGGTTCGATTCCCAGCATCCCATATGGTTCCCTGGGCACTGCCAGTGATTCTTTAATGCAGAGGCAGGAGTAACCCCTGTGCACCACCAGGTATGACCCAAAAAGCAAAAATAGGGTCTGGAGCGATAGCACAGCGGGTAGGGCGTTTGCCTTGCACATGGCTGACCCGGGTTCGATTCCCAGCATCCCATACGGTCCCCCGAGCACCGCCAGGGATGATTCCTGAGTGCAGAGCCAGGAGTGACCCCTGTGCATCACCGGGTGTGACCCAAAAAGAAAAAAAAAAGCAATAAATAAACAAATAAAATTAGAAAATAGAGGCTGGAAAGATGGTCCAGTGGGTAGAGTGCTTGCCTTGCACAAGGCTGACCAATGTCACTAGACTCCGCACCCCTGGGGGCCGGGCTGGCTCTGTCGAGCCCCTTGGCCCTGCACCCATAGGGCTGGCGGTTCGGTCAGGCCCCCCGGGTCCCTGACCCCCCTGCTGCTGCAGAGGGCACACAGTTCATTTCCTCCCAAACTGTCCAAGCACTGTTCCAGAACCTGTGGGAGGTCTGAGCTATCGGATCCTGTTCATGACACGGGGTCAGGGCTCTCGGAGGAAAGCAGGTGACCGGGGGACATCAGGGCCAGCGTCCCCCCTTTGCACGGCGAAGGGCCTGGAGCAGCCTTGCTGGGTCACCCTGGGTGCTGAGTGTGGGCGGGCAAGTCTCCTGTTCCCAGGCTGCGGGCACACGGGGTGACCCTACAGTCTCCCTGCAGCCCGGGCAACACCCTTCGAATCTGTTTCTCTGAGTCCCTTCCAGAAGCTGTCGTGGTGACCTATGCCCTCGTTCTTCCTGCCCACGAGTCACGCCCCAGACCCTGCCCTGATCCGGGCCACCAGGTCCGGGCCACCAGATCTGGGCCCTGTCCAAACGCCATCCATCCCGGCACGATGCCCAGCCACAGGCCACAGCACAGATGGGGTGCAGCCAGCCAGCCTGCCTCAGGACTCCAGGACAGCAGGGCCCGAGTGAAGGGACATGAGGCCCTCCCTGCCCGAGCCTGGCCTCACACCGGCCTCTCTCCTCACATTCCCCCACCATGGGTCCCTGTCAGCGTCCCCCTGTGTGTCCCTGTCAGCGTCCCCCTGTGTGTCCCCATCAGCATCCTGTGTCCCTGTCAGCGTCCCCCTGTGTGTCCCTGTCAGCGTCCCCCTGTGTGTCCCTGTCAGCATCCCCCTGTGTGTCCCTGTCAGCGTCCCCCTGTGTGTCCCTGTCAGCGTCCCCCTGTGTGTCCCCATCAGCATCCCGTGTCCCTGTCAGTGTCCCCCTGTGTGTCCCTGTCAGTGTCCCCCTGTGTGTCCCTGTCAGCACCCCCCTGTGTGTTCCCATCAGCATCCCTGTGTCCCTGTCAGTTTCCCCCTGTGTGTCCCTGTCAGCATCCCCCGTGTGTCCCCATCAGCATCCCGTGTCCCTGTCAGCGTCCCCCTGTGTGTCCCTGTCAACATCCCCCGTGTGTCCCTGTCAGTGTCCCCCTGTATGTTCCTGTCAGCGTCTCTGTGTCCCTGTCAACATCCCCCGTGTGTCCCTGTCAGTGTCCCCCTGTGTCCCTGTCAGCATCCCCCTGTGTGTCCCTGTCAGTGTCCCCCTGTGTGTCCCTGTCAACATCCCACGTGTGTCCCTGTCAGCGTCCCCCTGTGTCCCCGTCAGTGTCCCCCTGTATGTTCCTGTCAGCGTCTCTGTGTCCCTGTCAACATCCCCCGTGTGTCCCTGTCAGTGTCCCTCCCTGTGTCTCCCAGTGGCCCAACACGTGTCTGTCGGAGTGTCCCCATGTGTCCATCAGTGTCCCCACGTGTGTCCCTGTCAGCATCCCTCTGTGTCAGCGCCCCCTGTGTCTGTCAGTGTCCCTGTCAGCCTCCCCTGGCGTGTCCCTGTCAGCGGCCACTCCTGTGGGTGGCCTGTCGTGCCTGCGAGCTCACAAGGGGGACAGAACCCCACCCGGTGGCCGCCCTTGACTCCTCGGGCTGCACAGGGGCCCACGCGCCCGGCCCTCTCCCAGGAAGGCGCCCGCCCGAGTGACGGGGGCGCCCGAGAAGGGCCCCAGCCGGTCCCTGCGCTTCCCCGTGCGCCGCGACTGTCCCGCGGCCCTCGGGCAGTGACGCGGGCTGCCCGCAGGGGGCGCCTGCGGCCGCGGTGCCCGGCTCACAGAGCCGCCACCAGGGGGCGCACGGGCTCGCTGCAAGGGACCGTCGGCCGGACCCAGCGCGTCCCCAGTCCAGGTCCCATCCCGCGAGGTCCCCGGACCCGCACACTCCCGCGGGCCCGCTGGCCCTCGCCTCCAGGAGGGCACGGCCGGGGGCCGCGGTGCGCGAGTGGAGCCCCCAGCCCGGGGCTGAGCGGACGCAGCTCCTGCCGGGCACAGGGTGCCCCAGGGAGTGGCGTGCAGTAGAGCCCGGTGCGGAGGGGACGCTGGGGTCCCAGCGGGAGCACCCTGGCTCGGCCCAGGCCAGCTCTGGGCTCAGGACGGGGTCGGGGCGGGCCCGGCGCCAACCTCACCCAGCCCAGAGCCCGGGCCCGGGCGGCTGAGTCAGCCTTACGGCTTAGAGGGGCTGCCTGCACACGCGGACCGCGTCCACCCACCCCAGCACCCCACGTGGCCACTGCTCCCACCAGGAGTGAGCACAGAGCCGGGAGGGAACGCTGAGCACCGCCAGCTGTGTCCCCAAAGCAAACGAAAAGCACACGTTGAGAGCCTTGCAGAAATTTACTCGGCCACGGAAACGTGTGTGCCCACCGGACCCCTCAGAGAGTGAAGCACTAGGAGCACTCGCCGCCACAGGCCCGCCGGCCCACAGCACCCACGCCTGCCCGAGGGGCTGTGGCAGTGGGGTGGGAACTGGGGCCAGATCAGGAGCACAGGAGCCTGCGGAGAAAGGGGGGTGGGAGGGCTGAGGGATGGGGGCCACGTGTCAAGGGGTCCCCCAAGCAGTGCCCCCCTTTGCACCCATCCCCCCCTCCATCCCCCCACCCATGCCCTCCATCCATCCCCCCTCCGCACCCATCCCCCTCTGCACCCATCTCCCTCCGCACCCATCCCCCTTCCATCCCCCCACCCATCCCCTCCATCCATCCCCCCTCCATCCATCCCCCTCTGCACCCATCCCCCTCCATCCCCCCACCCATCCCCTCCATCCATCCCCCCATCCATCCCTCTCCACCCCTCCCTCTCCGTGCTCCAACCCCCATCCCCCCTCTGCACCCATCCCCCTCTGCAGCCATCCCCCTCCATCCCCCCACCCATCCCCTCCATCCGTCCCCCCATCCATCCCTCTCCACCCCTCCCTCTCCGTGCTCCAACCCCCACTAGCCTTCCATCCCGCCGCAGATCTCGCCACAGACCAGATGCTCAACATCAGGGCCAGCAGTCACATGCTTTCCCACCAACTATCCTCCAGATAAAGCACATATGCTGATAAGGGGACCTTGTCCTCTGCGTCACGCGGTCCCCAGGGAAACACTGTCACCATCTGCCGCCCAGAACAGACTGCAGATGCCTCGGGAGCCTGTGGGAAGGAGGCAGGGCAGGCCCTGCTTGCAGGACCCACACGCTCCCCCAGACTCTTCTCCCTCTGGCCTTGGCCGTGGCCTGGGGCTGGAGCCGCAGCCTGCTGCTGCTTTCCCGAAGGCTCGTCCTCACCCTGCGCCGGGCTGCGGCCTGTTGGTCCCAGCCAGGGCCTGAGGCTGCTTCTGGCCACCCGCGAGCTCTGGGCTCTGTCTGTCTGTCTGTCCTGAGCGGGGGCTGTCAGTTCCCCATCCCAGATTGCCGGAAGCTTCCTCTTAAACACCCCAAAGAGGAATGTGGGTCCCAGACAGGCGTGGGTGCTTCGACTCGATACAGCCACTCCTGGCACCCACGGCTCCTCAGGGGATGTTTCCGCTGCTGGTCGAGAGCTCGGTGCCCACGTCGCTCCTGGCAGTGCTCAGGCTCCCGAGAGCTGTGCTCCGCCCTGCAGACTGTCCACTGTTGGCCCAGCCACGAGAGCCTCGCACAGGTGGGGCGGCGCTGAGCTGGGCCTGCCCATGCTGGTCACTGCTTCACGCGGGGCGCCCTGCAGTGCCCACAGGCAAGGGATTGAGGCCCGTCCCAGCTCTGCAGCCTCGACTCACCTCTGCATCCCCCTAGCCAAGGCCCAAGGGCCGGAGCCTTGAGTTGAATTCAGAACCCAGGACTGCCCCAAAACTCTAATAATTTTCTACAATGACCTAAGTGCATAGGGTGGCATTAAAAACATTGTGTCTGCGTTCATTTAATCTTTATCTGTAAGGATACTATTTCGGCCCAGAATGAGCTGACCAGTCTTAAAAGTAACAGACATCCAGCCAAGGCAGCGACGAAGCCCCCTCGGCAGTGGCCCAGCCCGCAGTCTGGATGGGCTGTCCCACGGGACCCGGAGCGCGTCCTTGCAGCGGCCTTTCCTACCTACACGCGCTCGCCCACTCTCAGGCTCCAGACAAGCCTGTGGAGAGACCAGCACTGGTGGCCAGGTCCTCATCAGCACCAAACTGCAGAACCGGGAGCCTGTGCCGGCGGCTCTGGGCTGGGCCGAGGTCCCGGGAAGCCAGGAGTGTCACAGGTCCAGAAGTGAGGCTGTGGCAGGTCTCACGGGGACGAGTCTGAAGACAGCGGGGCCCGGGCAGCTCATCCCAGACGGCTGTGCCCAAAGGCACCCAGACCCTTGCGCCCCTGGGCAGGGCAGGCACTGCGCCCTGAGAGCCTCAGAGACGCCTGGTCAGGCCCCTGCTCCCCACCGCGGCCGACAGCCAGCCAGCCCCCACCACGGTAAGTGCTGCTTCTTAGCCATCACAGGAGAAAGGAAGGGAGAGAGAGGGGGAAAGAAAGAAGGAAGGAGGGAAGGAAGGAAGGAAGGAAGGAAGGAAGGAAGGAAGGAAGGAAGGAAGGAAGGAAGGAAGGAAGGAAGGAGGGAAGGAGGGAAGGAAGGAAGGAAGGGAAGGAAGGAAGGAAGGAAGGAAGGAAGGAAGGAAGGAAGGAAGGAAGGAAGGAAGGAAGAAGGGAGGGAGGGAGGGAGGGAGGGAGGGAGGGAGGGAGGGAGGGAGGGAGGGAGGAGGGAGGAAGGAAGGAAGGAAGGAAGGAAGGAAGGAAGGAAGGAAGGAAGGAAGGAAGAAGGGAGGGGAGGGAGGGAGGGAGGGAGGGAGGAAGGAGGGAAGGAAGGAAGGAGGGAGGGAGGGAAGGAGGGAAGGAAGGAAGGAAGGAAGGAAGGAAGAAGGAAGGGAGGAAGGAAGGAAGGAAGGAAGGAAGAAGGGAGAGAGGGAGGGAGGGAGGGAGGGAGGGAGGAAGGAAGGAAGGAAGGAAGGAAGGAAGGAAGGAAGGAAGGAAGGAAGGAAGGAAGGAAGAAGGGAGGGAGGGAGGGGAGGGAGGGAGGGAGGAAGGAAGGAAGGAAGGAAGGAAGGAGGAAGGAAGGAAGGAAGGAAGGAAGGAAGGAAGAAGGAAGGGAGGGAGGGAGGGAGGGAGGGAGGAAGGAGGGAAGGAAGGAAGGAGGAGGAGGGAAGGAGGGAAGGAAGGAAGGAGGGGGGAGGAAGGAGGGAGGGAGGGAGGAGTGAAGGAGAGAAGGAAGGAAGGAAGGAAGGAAGGAAGGAAGGAAGGAAGGAAGGAAGAAGGAAGGAAGGGAGGAAGGAGGGAGGGAGGGAGGGAGGAAGGGAGGGAGGAGGAGGGAGGAAGGAAGGAAGGGAGGGAGGGAGGGAGGGAGGGAGGGAGGAAGGAAGGAAGGGAGGGAGGGAGGAGGAGGGAGGGAGGAAGGAAGGAAGGAAGGAAGGAAGGAAGGAAGGAAGGAAGGAAGAAGGAAGGGAGGAAGGAAGGAAGGGAGGGAGGGAGGGAGGAAGGAAGGGAGGGAGGGAGGAAGGAAGGAAGGAAGGAAGGAAGGAAGGAAGGAAGGAAGGAAGGAAGGAAGGGAGGGAAGGAAGGAAGGAGGAAGGGAGGGAAGGAAGGAAGGAACTGAGGTTAGTAAAGTCAACAGGGCACTTGCCTTCCACGTGTCTGACTTGGGTTCAATCCCCAGCACCCCCTGTGGTTTCCCTGAGCCCCGCCAGGAGTGATGTGAAGGGAGGCCGAAGGGGAGGAGGGGAGGGAGGGGAAGCAGGCCTCAGATTCCCCCTGTCCGAGAGAGAGAAGACAGTTTCCCTTCCAGACGTCCTATCTCTTCCCCCATCAACCTAGCACACTTTCACCCTCACGGCAGTCAGCACCCTTGGACTCCCCGGGTCTGTATAGCCCTGGACTGCGGCTAACAGAGACCGAGAAGGGGCATGATGCCCGGAAATCACTCTCCCACCAACCCGACACACATCTGGGCCTCACGGTCCTGTCCCGGCAGGTTCTCACAGCCCCCAGGGCCATGGAGTTCTGCCGTGGAGCCTGGGCTGGCGGGGGAGACCAAGATAAGGGGCATAATTCCCAGGGAGACTTAGACCAGCTGCGTCCCTGTGGATTTCCAGAGTCTTCTGTGAACACTTGCCAACTGATAAGAAGTTCAAGGCGCCTTTAAAAGGGCTCACACAAAGCCCCTTACTTTGAATGAGTCCTGTGCTAAACTCCTCCCCACTTGGGGAGTCCCAGTCCTTTCTCTCCTATATCCAATAAACGTTTTCTATCCAGCTCTGAGCCTGAGCCTCTGTATGACTCAACCCTTTCATTCTTGAAACTGCTGAAGAACCTGGGAACCAAGAATGGGCAGACTCGCGGTTAGCGCTCCTGCATCGCGATGGCACCAGCCCAAGGCACCTTCCACCAGCCCATACACACACACACACACACACACACACACACACACAGAGAAAGACACACCGGCATCTCACTAGGAGCCAGACCCAGGAACTCAGCTCTGCGGCCGGGTTTCCAGCCTTAGAAAGCTTCTCCATCAGCAAACTCCGCACCAAAAAAGGGGTTTCCCATTTATCTGTGCAAACTGGATTTTAGCAGGTTTTCTGTGCTTTTCCTGTGATTTTTTTCCTTTTTTTTTTTTTTTTTTTTTGCTTTTTGTGTCACACCTGGCGATGCCCTGAGGTTACTCCTGGCTTTGCACTCAGGAATCATTCCTGGCGGTGCTCAGGGGACCATGTGGAATGGTGGGATGCGTGCAAGGCAAACGCCCTACTCGCTGTGCTATTGCTCCAGCCCCGATTTTTCCTTTTCTCTTGGCAGTGCTGGGGTTCAACCCGGCCTCATGCCTGCAAGGAAGGAGCTACACTGTGGGGCCACATGCTGGCCACAGGTTCACTCTTTGGTCAGGAATTCAAAGCAGGGGCAACGCCAACGGATGAGAACAAGCACTGAAGTTTGCAAACGTAACTTAAAAGCACTGACTCGGGGCTGGAGCGATAGTACGGCAAGTCGGGCACTTGCCTTGTATGCGGCCGACCCAGGTTCCATCCCCAGCATTCCGTAGGTCCTCCTAGCACCGCCGAGTGATTCGAGTGCAGAGCCTGCAGTAACCCCTGAGCACCACCGGCTGTGATGCCCACCCCCCAAAAAAAGTCACTGACTCACTAGTAAAGCCTGGGGTGGGGGTCAGAGCCTGGGCAGCCACATGCAACCCACATGCAACCCCTGTGCCTTAACACTACTGCGATGGAAGGGGTGGGGCCTGAAGGACAGTATAGCCAGCAGGGCGTCTGCATTGCTTGCAGCCTACCTGCGTCCCATGTGGACCCCGAGCACCGCCAGGAGGGGTCCCTGAGTGCAGAGCCAGCCCGCTCTGAGCGCCTGCCTGCCTCAGCACCTCCAGCCCGGGGGTCTTCACCTTCTGTAACTTCAAGGATTTGTTTTCAGCTATGTATGTTTTTTTCTTTTTTATTACTATATTTTGGGGATGAGGCTGTAGTTTTAGTGTTGGGTGCCACACCCAGCTATGTTCAGGGCTTCCTCCTAGCTCTGCACTCAGGGGTCTCTCCTAGAGGACTCCGGGGGCATGTGGGGTTCAGGGGATCAAGCCCAGGCGCGGAGGAAGTCAAGCGCCTGCCTCCTGGACCATCTCTCTGGCTGGGTCTGTGTTGGTTTGCCCTTCTTCCCCAGCCAGCAACATCCAGAGAAATTAAACCACACGGGACTGTCCGGTTCCCTCTGGTCTGGGGGCCGCGGGGGTGCGGGGGGTCTGCCCTACACCACCCTCCCAGCCTTCTCAGGGCTCACAAGCTTAGAAACTTAAAGCTAAAACAGCCAACTACTGTGTCAAATAAAACTCCACCAGCAGATGACCTATTTATAGGCCTGGGGGCCACACTCAGGGACGGTCGGGTGGACCCGCCCTGCCCAGCTGTCTCCGGCCCGCCAGCAATTCCAGGCACAGCACGACGGCTTTCTACTCCTCCCTCAAAAACAAGACTCGGGGCTTGGACTATGGACTTTTAAAGCCTTGGAAGCCAGGAGACGCCAGTCCCTCCGCCCACGCGGGCCGCCCCCACCCCCTCCCTGCGGGACTTTCCCTCCCTTTCCCTCGGCCGGTGTCACCTTACACCAAGCCCAGGATCCCAGGGCCCGGGGCTGGAGAGGGGGCGGGATCAGCGGGGAGGGAGTGGGCGGGGCCACCGTGGTGAGGGCGGGGCGAGTGGGCTCTTCTTCATGGGACGGGCCTATAGCAGAGGGGTGGGCGGGGCACGGGGGCTGGGCGGACCTATAGCAGGAGAGTGGGTGTGGCTACGTGGCCGGGCGGGGCTATCCCGGGGAGTGGGCGGGGCCGGGCGGGAGGGCTGCCGGCGCAGCTGCTGCCCGTCGGGGCAGCTGGGCCCTGGAATCTGCCCCCAGGAATGCGGCCCGCCCGCCGCGCCCCACCGCTCCTCCCCCCTGCGCTCTCGGTGCTGGAGGGCCCCCTGGACGCCTGCCTTTCCTCAGCCTCGGGGAAGGGCCCGCCTGTGAGCTAGAACTTTACCAGCACCCAGTTCGCTGCAGGAAACCCTCCGCGTGCAGGTTCCGGGAAGGTCCCCGGACCGTTTTCTGTTTTGCGGAGGTAGGGACGCACCCAGAGGTGCTCAGAGCTCACCCCTGGCTCTGTGTTCAGGGGTCATTTCCGGTGATGCTCCAGGGACCACATGTGGAACGAACGCGGTCGCTGATTAATCTAGCACCCCAGATTAATTTTTAGATGCAAAACTCGAGGGGAAAAAACCCATTTGGAAGAACTGTAAAAAATCCAGTTGGTCTGGCCCTGCGAGCCCGCGAGCCCTCCTCTCGCCTGCTCCGCTCCTTCCTTGGTGCTTGCGGTCTCTCTTTCTCTTCTCTCACATCTTCAAGCAAGTCTCCTTCAATTAAAAACCACCCTGCACAGCGGGTAGGGCGTTTGCCTTGCATGTGCCGACCCAGGTTCAATCCCCGGCATCCCATATGGTCCTCCAAGCACCGCCAGGAGTAATTCCTGGGTGCAAAGCCAGTAGTAACCCCTGAGCATCACTGGGTGTGACCCAAAAAGCAAAACAAACAAACAAACAAAAAACCACCCTGCTTCGTTTGCCTAATCCTGAAATTCTTTCCCATACCTGGAAGTCAGGGAAGGCAAGGGAGCCCAGAGCTGAGTGGAGGTTGAAACTGACGGGTGCAGGCTGGGCACTGGTGGCAGAGGTGGGTGGTGCAAACGGGAGAGGCGCTTTGCTTGTGCCTACCTCCTCCTGTCCCCTCTAAGGAACAGGAGCAAACTGCAGCCCACACAGGTGTGGATCTGATATTGGTGGGCCCCACGGGTGACTTAACGTGAAGCAGGGAAGAGAAAGATTGTCACTTTCTCCCCAACCGCCTCTACCACCCGGGACCCAGGGTTACTGGGTTCTTGTCTGGCTCGCGGAAAAGAATTTCAGGAGTAGACAAGCAGTGAAGTAACAGATTTTATTCAGAGGGTTTTTGAGGGAAGGAGGAAGGGATAAGTGGGAGAGAGAATAGTAGGAGTAACGCACTCGAGAGAGAACGCGGGCTTCTCCGAGGGTGGAGGAAGCCCCTCCACACATCCGAGCACTGGACACGAAAGCATGAAAGTACACATCTCAAGGGGGGAGATGCGGGCGACACATGTGCTCGGGCGACACATGTGCTTGGGCAACACGTGCTCAGGCAACACATGTGCTCAGGCAACACATGTGCTCGGCCACGTGGGTACAAGCAGCACATGGGCTCAGGCAGCATATGCACACACTTCCTTTGTTCACGGTGGCCTTTATAGGTTTCTTCAACCTGCCCCCACGTGGGGCTTCTTTCCAGGTAAAAAGTTCATTGCTAAGGAGGTTGCCAGGGAGGTTGGGAGTGGTGATGGTCTTCTTTAGGCTGGATCACATTTTAATCAGATTAAGGGAGAGGTCGAGGGAATTCAGGAACTTCATGGGGAGGGGTCCAACCTCCTCAGGGTCTGCTGAAGGTCTTATCAGGTCTGTTTTATGTATCCACAGGGTGGGTCAGTCTCAGGATTCTCCTTCCCAGAGACTTTGTTAATCTAAGTTTCATTGCCAAGGGCCTTTCCCTATCTACCTGCCTACATCACTGGGACCTGCCGGGAAGGCCAGGACTGATGACCTAATGATGAGCCCCTGTGTAGCACCGAACAAAGCCCCCCCCCCCCCCCCCCGCCACCCCCACCGGGTGGCCGTCAAACCACACCTGACATCCGCTTGGTCTTCTCGGCACAGGAGTTGATCCCGTTGCCCAATTTCTAGGGGAGCCAGGACTCAGTGTGTAAAAACACAAAAAAGAAAAAAGGAGGGGAGAGAGGGGGCCATCTCACTGCACCAGGCACAGGGCACAGGGCAGTGGCACTGTCTCTCCCGCCGCCCGCTTTCGGTAGTCTCCAGCCGCTTTCCCCACCCCGGGGAGGTTGATGGAGATGATGAGGCAGGCAAAGGAAGTAACGGAGCCAAGCTAGTTGGTCTCAATTGCAGTTTATTCCAATCTCCTCTCTATACACTCCCGTCTCTCTCTCTCTCTCTCTCTCTCTCTCTCTCTCTCTCTCTCTCTCTGCTTCTTCCCCGAACCCCTTCATACAGCCACCTTAAATCCCCCAGCATCAGAGGTCAGGGTTTACACATAGGTGTGGTCACAATCAATAGGGGTAAAGTTCTTTCCCTCAGGGGATTCTTCTTCTAGGACAGAATCTCTTTCAGCAGGACACCCGCCCAAGAGCAGAATCCCATGGGTGTGTTTCTCCTCTCCTTGTTCAACTAACATATAAGCATTCATAATGTTAATCATTTTGTATGGACATAGCAAGAGATGCATTAAGCTTATAGAATTGCTCTCCTGGGGTCATCTCGATCTCAAACTACAGTGCTCAGGCCAGATTAGTCTTTCCTATCCATAGCAGGGTCCTAGTCTCGTCATTGCTTTTGGATCATGACATGACATGTCCATGACCAAGCTCTTAACCTATAGTTAAGCATTAGGCACTTTGGCCAGGCCCATCTTGATGCCAGGGTAGCACCTAAGTCACCACTTGCCCTGGGTCCATCGCTTGCCCTGGGTCCATCCCGTCCCTCGTCAGGACCCTGCTTTTGGGGGTGTTAGGAAGTAAGGGCAGCTGAGGCTTAAGTCGAGAAAGCAGATGCCCGGGAGTGAATAATATTTGAAGCCAAATAAATCCCATGTCACCAAAGCATATTAACAACTGTCTTTCTTTGTCCGTACAAAAAGGATATTGTTTTAAAGTAAACTATTCAAAAGACATAAGGAGAGGAGAAAAGCAATATTAACTTACAATACAAGTTCACTGTCCTAGCAAGGTCTGACCTTACAATTTAACAGAGTCTGATTAGGGGAAGAGATGATAAACTGGTAGAAGTGGTTACAGATAAACAAAGGAATGGAAGTGACTGGGAGCACTTTGGTGGGTGTGACTGGTATGCCTAAGCTCCTAGTGGCAGGGGGAGCAGGACATACCAATGTAGTCTAGAATTGTTTAGAGATTATTACCAGATAAGCCCAAACTCTGTGGCAAGGGAGAAAGGACAAACCAATGATATCCAACAACTCAGGTCGGAGAGAGGATTTGCTCTTTGCAGGAAAGTCAGTCCTAAGCCTTACCCAGGGTTATCAGGTTCTTGTCTCGCAGAAAAGAATTTCAGGAGTAGACGAGCAATGAAGTAAAACATTTTATTTGGAGGGTTTTAGGAAGGGGAAGGGGGAAGAGAGAGTGAGAGAGTAACGCGCTCAAGAGAGAATGTGGGCTTCCCCGCACACACTCAGCATTAGATATGAAAGCATGGAAGTCCACATCTCAAGAGGGGAGATGCGGGCACCACATGTGCTTGGCCACGTGGGCACAAGCAATACACGGGCTCGGGCAGCATCTGCATCCTTCCTCTGTTCAAGGTGGCTTTTAGAGGGTTTTTCCCAAGCCATACAACATGGGGCTTCTAGCTAAGATAGGAGTTCATGGGTCTGGAGCCATAGTACAGCATGGAGGGCATTTGCCTTGCATGTGGCCCACTCGGGTTCAATCCCCAGCATCCCATATGATCCCCCAAACACTTGTATCACTTGTCATCCTGTTGATCTTTGATTTACTCGAGCAGTTGCCAGTAACGTCGCCATTTGTCTCTGTCGTGTGCTAGTGCAGCCCAGTGATATTTGCTAGCTACAGGAACAGGAAGAGCCCCAAATCGTTCATTCGGGGATTTGATGAAGAAATCTGACCAACTAGTTGGTGGGCGGCCACATGGTCTTATGACGTCCCATGGAATCCAGTCCGTAACAGCTCTAGTCCGGCGGTCGTCTCTGAATCACATCTGATTTTTGATGACTTGGCAAACGAGACAGCGCCCCTGATTCTTGACTGTTGAAGGAGGTCGGAACTCCGGATTCCTTCTCTCACTTGAGTGAGACATGATACTCCCAGCATAGCTCTTTCGATTCCTCTTTGGGATACCCGAATAGCATTCTCATCCTGTTTGCATAGTCTCTGAGTCGTATGTTAGTGCAGGAAGAATGGTGGAATCGAAAAGATGTGCCCAGAGCCGGAGATCCATCATCCTCTTAACCAACTCTTCGACACTCTTGAATGCTTTCCACGCTGCTCTCTTCCTCCTGCGCAGTTCTGGCACCAAGTCGTTCCTCATGTTGATTTCTCGACCCAGGTACACATAGCTGCTGCATTTGGAGATGTTCATTCCATTGAGAGCAAATGGAGCTTCAGGGACCAGTTCGTTTTTCATGAGCATCCTCTTGTTGAGATTCAGCTGCAGTTCTACCTTTCCACACTCATGGTCGAAGTCGGCCAGCATTTGTGCCTCGTGGCTAATGTTTGGTGTTATGAGAATGATGTCATCAGCAAAGTGGAGGCGGTGTAATTGCCGACTGTCTATCTTCACTCCCATTCCTGCCCATTCCAGTCATCGCATGATGTTCTGAGGGTGGCACTGAAGAGTTTCAGTGAAATGGTATCACCCTGCCACACCCTTCTCTTTACATCAATGATCACTTCCTTGTAGAATGGTGAGATCCTGGTGGTGAATCCACAATATAGCTCGTGGAAGATTTTGATATACTGAGTTTGAATGCCCTGTTTGGCCAGGGCTTCGATGACCACCTCAGTCTCAACAGAATCGAAGGCCTTGAACGTCATTGAAGGTCGATGAACGTTAGACAGAGTGTCATCTTGAACTCTCGAGAAACTTCGATGAGTTTGGTCACTGTGTGGATATGGTCTATCGTGCTGAATCCCCTTCAGAACCCAGCTTGCTCACATGGTTGTCCTTCGTCTAGTGTTCTGCCTATTCTATTCAGGATGACACGAGTGAACAACTTGTAGACGACAGACAGTAGGCAGATTGGGCGATAGTTGCCGATGTCGTGGATATCTCCCTTCTTGTACAACAGAACAGTCCTGCTGGTTTTCCACTGGGACGGAACCTTGCATTCAGACAGGTAGCATGTGAAGAGCCGAGCCAGTGTATTGACGAGTACTGGCGGCAGACTCTTCAGGTGTTCGGGTCTGACCTTGTCCGGACCAGGTGCTGTACGAGTCTTTACCATGAAATGGCGTGTTGGATTTCGGAAGGGAGGACGTTGGGAACGACATATCCATCCTGCAGAATTTGGTATGTGGGCAGGTGGACGTGGCTGTCAAAGAGATCTGAGTAGAAGTCGTGAATAATCCTCTCCATTGCCCTTCTGGAAGATGTGACAGATCCATCAGGACGTTGGAGGGCAGTCATCTTGGTCTTGTAGTTGGCGAGCCACCACCACGCTCCCCCAAGCACTGCCAGGAGTAACCCCTGAGTAATCCCTGAGTGCAGAGCCAGGAGTAATCCCTGAGCAAGGCCAGGTGTGACACAAAAAGGAAAAAAAAAAGCATTCATTGCTAGGGCAGTTGCCAAGGAGGGTAGAAGATTCGGGGTGATCTTCTTTGACCTTTGTTCCTGCTGGATCTTCTCTCTTAGAGGGTGGGTCCAGCCTTCTCTGGTCTGGGCGGGCTGAGCCTCCAGGATTAATCAGATTAAAGGCAGGAGTTGTGAGTTCTTCAGGCCCTTTCTGTAGGGAGGGGCTGGTCTCTTCAGGGTCTGATGCAGAGAGGGTCTTGTTGGCCTTGCTTTCTGTACCCACAGGTGGGTCAGCCTGAGGACTGGTGGTGTAATTACTTCCCAGGAATTTCCTGGCCGTGATGTGGGTGGGGGAGGTCCTTCCCGAATCTACCTCCCAGCATCACAGTCATCTCAATTATTGCACCCCTTCCTCTTCAGCTATGTAGGGTGTAAACAACCAGCTAGCAGGGAACAGCTGGGCTAGGTCGTCACGTGAACAGCACAGAGACTGAGGTGGGGCAGTGGGAGAGGAGAGGAGCAGCCATGGGCACGCGCCCCCGGAGATGGCCTTGTTTCTGCAGATATGAGATGTGAAGTAAGGAGCTATTAACTATTAGAGCCATGACACCAAGGACGCTGGGGTCAGTGTGCTAATTTAGCCGCTGGTGTCTGAACTCTCGCCATCCTCGAAAATTCAGGCACCAGCTGGTTCCATTATGACCGTTGGGTCATTGGTGACAGGAAATTAGCCTCAGAGGATTGGCACCGCCAGCCCCAGTAAGTGGCCGTGAAGCCACACCTGACGTCCACTCGGTCTCACCATCTCTCAGGGACCCCTGGGCTCCGGCTGGAGCGAGGAATTGCTCTTTGCAGCCAAGTCAGTGCTAGCCTTCCCCGGGGCCACCAGGTTCTTTGTCCTAGTTCACAGAAAAGAAGTTCAGGAACAGATGACCAGTGAAGTAAAAACAGATTTTGTTTGGGGTTTTTTTGGGAAGGAGAGAGAGCAAAGGGAGAGAGGGTAATGGGCTCGGGGTACCGCGGCTTCTCCACAGGCAGAGAGCCCCAGTGCAGATCTCAAGTGTGGACGGGGGCGCGTGTGCCCGGCCGCGTGGGCACAGCAGCACCGGGCTCAGGGAGCTCCATGCTCTTCCTTTGTTCTTGAGGTGCCTTTTACAGGGTTTCTCCAACTTGCCCGACCTGGGCCGTCCACCTAGGTCAAAGTCCGCTGCTGGGCGGTTTTCAAGTGGGGACAGGTTGGGAGAAGTCTCTGGTTCTCTCTGAAATTCCTTTCCTGGTCTTTGTTCCTGCAGAAGCTTCTCTCGCAGGGGGCTCCAGCCCTCTCTGGGCCCTGGTGCTAGGTCAAAGTCTTGGGCCTGTGCTTTCAGGGTGGGCCCCGACAGCCCTAGGGCTAGGTGGTTTTGCTGTTCCCCAGAATTGTTGCCCTGCCGGCCCCCGTGACCACCAGGCCTTCCCCAGGCCTTCCTGGCTTTGCCTTTCCCTCAGGGAAGAAGTTCAGATGTGCAGTGAAGGAAAAACAGATCTTATTTGGAGATTTTTTTTTTGGGGGGGTCACACCTGGCGATGCACAGGGGTTACTCCTGGCTCTTCACTCAGGAATTATCCCTGGCGGTGCTCAGGGGACCATATGGGATGCTGGGATTAGAACCCAGGTCGGCTGCGTGCAAGGCAAACGCCCTACCCGCTGTGCTATCGCTCCAGCCCCTTATTTGGAGATTTTTGATGAAAGGGAAGGAAGGAGGGAGGGAGATATGAGGTCCATGGAATATGGAGGCTTCTCCGAAGGTGGAGAGCGCCCCAGGACACAGCTTGGGAGGGAGATGCGGGCGGCACATGTGCTCGGCCAGCTGGGCTCAGGCACCACATGTGCTCAGTCACATGTGCCAGGGCAGCCCGTGCCTGTGGTGGCCTTCACAGGGTTTCTCCCTAGCTGCCCGGTGAGTCCAAGTGTGGTGCGAGAATGGCTGAGAAGGCTCCCCAAGGCCAGCCAACAGTACGGGAGGAAGGAAGGAACAGGGCCACAGGCTGTAATCAGTCACAGTTTATTCCAGTCCCACAGCTTAGTTCTATAGAAATGTGAAGGGTGGGGTACACATAGGTGGGGTTGAATATTATCATAAGAGTAAACAGGTGTATAGCCACTCCTTCAGGGAAATTCTAGGGGATTAACTCAAGGACAAAATCCCATCTGGGGGTTCAGCACTCCAGATTACTAGGAGATCAGCTCAAGGGCGGGATTCCATCTAGGGTGTATTGCTTTCTCCTTTCCTCAGCTAGTAATCCATTTAAACAATCATAGTGAACTAACTTCTAATATTTTTAGTCATCTTGTATAAAAGGACTGGAGCATAGCACAGCAAGTAGGGTGTTTGCCTTGCATGCGGCCGACCCAGGTTCGATTCCTCCATCCCTCAGTGAGCCCGGCAAGCTACCGAGAGTATCCTGCCCCCATGGCAGAGCCTGGCAAGCTACCCATGGAGTATTCGATATGCCAAAAACAGTAACAACAAGTCTCACAATGGAGACGTTACTGGTGCCCGCTCAAGCAAAACTGATGAACAACAGGATGACAGTGCTCCAGTGACAGTGCTTTGTATAAACACAGCAAGAGATATATTAAGTTTAAAGGTTGGCTGGGGGGGCATGGGAAGGTGGGAGGGACACTGGGATCATCAGTGGTGGAGAATGCACGGCTGGAGGGATGGATACTCCATCATTGTATGACTGAAATTAAGCATGAAATCTTCTAAGTCTGTAACTGTACCTCACGGTGACTCATTAAAAATTTTTTTAAATTAAAAAAAAAGAAAAGCTTGGCTCTTCCTGGGGACATCTCAATATATATCCCAGACTGCAATCCTCATGTCAGGTTAGCTTTTCCTAACCCCAGCAGGGTCCTTATTCAGTTACTTCTTTTTCAGTCGTGACAGAGTTTTCTCCATGATCATGCTCTTAACTTCTTATGGCGCTTATCCTGTCTCTTTCCAATGCCAGGGTAGCTTACGGCTTGCCCTGTATCCATCCAAACCCTTGACAGGCCAGGACCCTCCTTTTGGGAGGGTAGCAACTGAGGCTTAAGTCAAGTAAGTATAATGGATGCCCAGGAGTAAATATTATTCAGATTCAATTAATCACCATGTTACAAAAGCATAGCATCAACTGTCTTCCTGTGTCTACACAAAAAGAACATCGCTAAACTGTGCAAAGGACATAAAAGAAAAAGAAAAGCAATATAGGAGTGCCTGATGGAACTGGGTGTGCCTTGGGAGTACTGGGATGGGTGCAACTCAAAACACCAAAGCTCCCTGTGGGAGGAGCAAGGACAAACCTATCTTATCCAACACTGCCCCACGTGGAGCTTTCTCACTAGGTAAGAGTCAGCTGCCAAGGGAGTTGGGAGTGCTTGAGTGCTCTTTGAAACTCCTTTCCTTGACCTTTGCTCCTCCAGGGCGGGTCAGGCCCTCTCCAGTCTGGGCTGGCTCCAGGCGAAAGTCCGGTACCCACAAGGTGGGTCCTGCCAGCCTGGGCTCAGTGGTTACTACTCCCCAGGAATTCCCTTGCCAGGGGGCCCTGCCCTGCCTCCCCGCCTAGTCTGTAGCAAGGTGGATCCGGAAGAACTCCGAGGACAAGGACTGACCCCTGGGGCCGGGCAGGGGCTTGAAGTCCCTTCGCGCTGTGCTGCCATCGGGGCGACTCGTGGGTCTGTGTGCCGAGGGGCCAGAAGCCAGGCTAAGGCCACCGCCAGGCTCACCCGTGTAGCTCTGCCCTGGCCACCACCCTGCTGGAAACCAGCCCACCGGCGACCGTGACTGACCCTGATCCCAGACCCGGCCCCCTGGAGAGACCAGGCCCTGTCCTCGTGAGCCCGGACTCTGGGCGGATTCCCTCTCCCGTCTGGAAACTCTGAACTTGACCAAAACATGGCAGAAACTACCGCGGACCCAGACTCTGGGAAGGGGTGTTTAGCGACAACTATGGCAAACGGGCAAAGGACCCGGAGCCGCTGTTCTGCTGAGGGCAGAGAAAACAGCCGGACGAAACTAAACCTGGGGAGATGCAAATCAAAACGACAATGAGATATCATCTCACACCACAGAGGCTGGCCCACATCCAAAAGAACAAAAGCAGCCAGTGCTGGCGTGGATGCAGGGAGAAAGGGAGGCTCGAGGCTCCTTCGCTGTTGGTGGGAGTGCCGACTGGTCCAGCCTTTCTGGAAAGCAATATGGACATTCCTTCAAAAGCTAGAAAGTGAGCTTCCATATGGCCCCAGAATACCACTTCTGAGAATATATCCCGAGGATGCAAAAAAGCACAGTAGAAATGACATCTGCACCAGTGTGTTCATTGCAGTACTGTTCATAACAGCCAGAATCTGGAAACTACCCAAGTGCCCGAGAACAGACAACTGGTTAAAGAAACTTTGGTACATCTACACAATGGAATACTATGCAGCTGTTAGGAGAGATGAAGTCATGAAATTTGCTTATAAGTGGATGGACATGGAGAGTATCATGCTAAGTCAAATGAGTCAGAAAGAGAGGGACAGACATAGAAGGACTTCACTCATTTGTGGAATATAAAATAACATAATATGAGATGGATACCCAAGGTCAGTAGACACAAGGGCCAGGAATACTGCCCCATAGTTAGAAGCCTGTCTCATGACCTGGGGGAGAAGGCAGCTGGGATAGAGCAGGGATCACTAAGTCAATGATGGTTGGAGGGATCATTTAGGATGGGAGATGCACGCTAAAAGTAGCTAAAGGACCAAGCATGATGGCCTCTCGGTATCTATACTGCAGACCATAATGCCCCAGAGTAGAGAGTATGGGGGAAACTGTCTGCCATGGAGGCAGGGAGAGGGCTAGAAAGGGGGAGTATACTGGGGACATTGGTGGTGAATGTGCACTGGTGGAGGGATGGGTGTTTGACCGTTGTATGATTGAAACTCAAACATGAAAGTGTCTGACTGTATCACGTGGTGATTCAATAATAAAAAAATTTTTAAAAACCCAACTAACCCTGGGGCCAGGGCTATAAGTACAGCAGGGCTCAATGCCCAGGTTCCTGCCAGAGTGACCCCTGAACACAGGCCAGGAGTAAGCCCTGAGCACCTCTGCCTGTGGCCACAAACAAACAAACAAACAAACAAAATCCATAACAAACCCTGGTCTGGGAGGCAGGGGAGAGTGAAGGGGCTGGCCCGGGCGCAGGAAAGCCCGAGTGCTGCCTGAGGCCTCTCCTGGCCACAGAATAGCCCCCAGCGCCACAGATGGCCCCAATACCTCCCCTGATAAATCCTCGGCCCCACAAAAGGACTCCTGGGAGAAGAGTTTCCCACAGAAACAGTGCAGGATATACAATCAACACAAAAAAGTAAGCTGACCTTCACACACTAACAACAAATAATTCAGAAAGAAGATAAAGAAAGCAGAGCTGGGGCGGAGAGGCGGGAAAGGGAGAAGAGCACTTACCCCAGCCCTGCACACGGTCCCCCAGCACTACCAGGACCCCTGAGCACAGAGCCAGGAGTAGGCCCTGAGCACTGCCAGAAGGAAGGAAAGACAGACAGGAAGGAGGGAGGGAGGAAGGCAGGAGGGAAGGAAGGGAGGAGGGAAGGGAGGGAGATAGGTTGTGACTCCGGCCCCCCAAAAGAGGAAATGAATGCAGCAAGGGAGTGGGCCGGGCTGTGACTCAGTGGCAGGGGCCCACCTTGCCAGTGAGGGGCCAGTCCCCTCAGCGCCACCCCCACCTTGCTGAGTGTCATCCCCAGCACAGCCTTTTGCGTCCCCAGCAGCACAAGTGCGTGACCCAGCCCTGGACATCAGAGTATTTATGGCGCTTAGCCTGTCTCTTTCTGAAGCCAGGGCAGCTTACGGCTTGCCCCGTGTCCATCCCAGGACCCTCCTTTTGGGAGGTTAGCTGTGTGATCACAAAAAAGGGGCAGCAGCGTTCTAGCTCTCTCCCGCCGCCCGCATTCGGTAGTCTCACGCCGCCTCCCCCACCCCGGGAAGGTTGATGGCGATGACGGGGCAGGCGAAGGAAGGACAGAGGGCCAGGCTGGTTGGTCTCAGTTGCAGTTTATTCCATTCCCACCTCCCTTCTCCTCTGACTCTCCTCCTGCTCCTCCCTCCCCCATGCTGCTTCATTCTCCTCCTCTGGATCTGGACCTGGCTTCCCCAAGCACGCGGGGTTGCGGCTTACACATAGGTGTGGTCACAATTCTTTCCCTCAGGGGATGCTGCTTCTAGGACAGATTCCCATATAGCAAGATGACCCGCCTGAAGGCGAAATACCATCTAGGGGTGTGTTTCTCCTCTCCTTAGTCCAACAAGCATATTCATAATATTAGTCATTTTGTATGGACACAGCAAGAGATACATTAAACTTATAGAATTGCTCTCCTGGGGCCATCTCGATCTCAGACTACAGTGCTCAGGCCAGATTAGTCTTTCCTATCCCTAGCAGGGTCCTAGTCTCGTCGTTATCTTTGGATCACGACAGCACTTGTCCATGATCAAGCTCTTAACTCATAGTTAAGAATCGTGGCGCTTTGGCCTGGCTCATATCAATGTCAGGGTAGCTCACAGCTTGCCCTGGGTCCCTTCAGTCCCTTGTCGGGACCCTGCTTTTGGGTGCTAGGAACTAAGGGCAACTGAGGCTTGTGTCGAGAAAGCAAATGCCCGGGAATGAATAATATTCAAAGCCAATTAAATCCCAAGTTATAAAGCATAATATTGACTGTCTTCCTTTGTCCATACAAAAAGGACATTGCTTTAAAGTAAACTACTCGGAGCTGGAGTGATAGCACAGAGGGTAGGGTGTTTGCCTTGCACGCGGCCGACCCGGGTTCAAATCCCAGCATCCCATATAGTCCCCTGAGCACCGCCAGGGGTGATTCCTGAGTGCATGAGCCGGGAGTGACCCCTGTGCATTGCTAGGTGTGACCCAAAAAGCAAAAATAAAAATAAAAATAAAGTAAACTACTCAAAAGACATGAGGGGAGGAGAAAGGCAATCTTTCACTCATACATATAAAATCATAGATTTCTGAGGAATTTGACCTTACAAGTTAACAGAGTCTGATTAGGGGAAAAGGTGATAGACCAGTTGGGGAAGAGAGCATAAGAGGAGTTTACAGATAAACGCAGTGGAATGGAAGTGCCTCGGGAGCACTGTGAGAAACCTGAGCTTCCTGTGGCAAGGGGAACAGGACATACCAGTGTTGTCCTAAAATGTTTAGAGCCACATCCCAATAAACACAGAGGAATGGAGGTGCTTCAGGAGCACTGTGATGGGTATTACCAGAAAAACCTAAGCTCTTTGTGGCAAGGGAGAAAGGACAAACCTATGATATCCCACACTTAGCAACTAAAGGCAACTGAAGCTTAAGTCAAGTAAATATAATGGATGCCCGGGAGTAAAATATTCCAACAAAGGGGGTGGGACAGAGGGGAGGAAATCAACATTATTTACAATAACGCCAGGACTAAGCACGGACTGAGGAACACCGCAGTGAAGACCATAAAACACTGCTGGAAAGCGTGCACCATAAACAGTGCTCCTGGATTGCATGGCGTTCCGCTGCTAACACGCCAGGCCAGCCCAAAGCAGTCTACACCGTCCACGCACTCTCTAGCAACATTCTCACAGCATTTCCCCTGCAGAAGCAGAAACAGCCATTACAAAATCCATATGGAATCTCAGAGGTTCCCAGCTAACCTTGTGAGTAATCTTGGAAGAGAGCGCTTCTGATTTCACTGACAGCAAGAGTGCCGTGACGGGGAGGGGCTGGGGAGAGGCTGCCAGGCGCCACATACCATCGCGGAGGCCCAGAGCCACCCCCAGAGCACAAATCCCCCCCCAGGAACACCGCTTACCAAGCCGGCAGCCCCCAAGTCCTGTGGGGTGGCCCTCCCCCACAAACCATGATACTGCCGTAAAGACGGACATGGGCCAGTGAAACACAGCCGAGAGATAGACGGTCATCTGCGTGGACAGGTGACGTTTGACAAAGAGCCCGTCACTCAGTGGGCATCGTGCAAGGTCACTTTTCATGCCTGGGACATGAAATCTGTGTGTGCAACGGAAAGGAGCTGGACCTGGACCAGAGCAATCGCTGCCTCACAGTGACCAGGACCTCAGAGGCCCAAACCTCTCCGTTCACTCAGTGGGTCCTTAGAAGAGTCACTAGGTCCTTGCAGACTTGTGGGGCGGCCGTCGTGACGCAGGAATGGGGGGCAGAAATCATGGGGGCATTCAGAGACTGTTCCCCGAGATCAAGCACCCAAGAACCAGGAGAGGATAGAGCTCACGAAGTTAAAGCTGGTATTCCAAGGACCCCTCCCCCAAAGGATTCTCCCCGACCCCAGCAATCTGAGGGGAACGGAACCCCCCTCTGCGGCCTGGCCCTAGAGCATTTGCCCGCCCACCTGGACCGAGCAGGCGCTGGAGGAAGGTGAGAGATAGAACATGCTGGAAACAGCTGAGTCAGCCGGTCAGATTTCCGGCTCCCTGGCCTGGGCACTGCGCCCCAGAGCCACGTCACACCCCCATTACAGCCTGCAGACTCCATCCCGCCCACCCCTTCGCCCCATTCGGGCCCCCCTGGCTCCCAAAGCACTTGAGGCGACTCCTGCATAATGTCCAAAAATTGACATTTTTGTTTTGCTCTGTTTGGGGGCCACACCCAGTGGTACTGGTTGCCTGGGGCTTACTCCCGGCGTGCAGCTCTCCCAGGGTGGGGCTCTTGCCTGCCCCTGCTCAGCGCGAAGGAGCATTCTGGGCACAGGTGAGGCCACGAAGGTGCTTCTGGGGGCCCTGCTTGCTCCTGACCCACCCACATCCCAGGGAGAAGGAGAAAAAGACCTCTTGCCAGCCCCCACCCTGTGAGCTGAATTCTAATGTCAGTGTATGTATGTTAAAACCCACCCCTGGGGCCAGAGAGTGGAGCTGTTGAGTGCCTTGTAGGTGGCCAAACCCTCTGGGCACCACGTATGGTCCCATGACCCCCAGGAGTGATCCCTGAGCAGTCAGGTTTGGCTCCAAAAACAAAAAGTAAATTAAAAAATCCACCCTTGTACCCACCCCGAAATCCCATATAATTTCAACAAAATCCTCGGTGTTTATAATACTCCAATATAAATCAAATAGAGCCCTCGTTTTATGGCTCACTATAACAAGAATTCGTAATTTCGAAGTATAGACATAGCTGAGATTTCTTATTTTGGAAGTGTTGAAATGATGAAGCTGGGTTTGGGGAAATCGCTAACTTGAACTAGTAAGCTCCTGCGGGCACGTTGGCGACGATGAACAGGAGGCTGGAGCCGGGCCAGTGCGGGCGCTTGACTCTGCAGGCAACCTGGGCTCAACCCTAAGGAACCACAGGGTGTGGCCAAAAACAAAAAACAGTCCCGTGTGTTTATTTGGTTGGTTCCATTTTGGCCCAGGGAGAGCCAGGGCTATCCCCTTCACCTGCGCTCCCACCCCTCAGTGCTGATACTATTTTGAACGCGTTTAACTGTGCCTGGCTGGTTCTGCCCGTCCCGTGGAGCACCAGAACCCGCGGAGCGGGTCTCTCGAGCTGACACCAGCCTGAAAAAGACACTTTGGCAAAAACACGGCGAGAGGGGGCCACGTCGCGCGGGCCACCCGCGCTCCCTGGAAAAATAACTGAACAACCCGGCGACACGGCACGGAAAATTTGGCGAACGGCGCTTCGCGTCGCAGAAAGCCAGACGTCAGACCCACAAGTGTGTCGAGCCGCTTTATTTGCCCAGAATCGACTCTCAGCTACAAGCGCAAGCGGGGCCGGGCGGCGGGCAGGGCGGCCCGCGCTATATTTAGAAGGCACGGAGGGGCTGGTTCCCGCGGGTGGACGCGAACGGACCGCTCAACCCGAACAGTTCGCGTCCCGCCTGTCCAGCGTCGGCGGCGACTCGGCCGAGGCGGGGGACTCAGTCCGCTACCGTGTCCGGGCGGGGGCGCGGGCGGGGGGCGCGGGGCCGGCGGGCGGGGGCGCGGGCGGCGGGGCGCGCGGGCTCAGCCGATGAAGCGCTCGGCGGGCCAGGTCTGCGCGCTCGGGGGGACGCGGGCCACGGCGGCCGGGCGCGGGGCCAGCGCCTCCATCTCGCGCACCACCTGCGTGAACACTTGGTCCACCAGCATCTTGCTCTTGGCCGTGACCTCCAGGAACGGGCAGCTCCACTCGCGGGCCAGCGCGAAGCCGCGCGCCGGCAGCACCTCGCGGTCGGCGTCCAGGTCGGCCTTGGTGCCCACCAGGACGAGCGGCACGGCCTTGGCGCCCCGCAGCCGGCCCATGCGCGCGCGCAGCGGCCGCACCGCCTCGAACGAGGCCTCGCTGCACACGCTGTAGAGCACCACGAAGCCGTCGCTGTTCTTGATGTACAGGTCCTTGAGCGTGACCAGGTGCTCGGCGCCCACCGTGTCCACGATCTCCAGCAGCGCGGGCGCGCGGTTCACCTCGATCACCTTGCTGAACAGGTCCTCCACCGACGGCTCGCACTGCTCGGGGAAGCGGCCGCAGGCGAACTGCGTGGCCAGCGCCGTCTTGCCCACGGCCACGCTGCCCAGGAGCACCACCCGGTAGTCCCTGGCGGGCCGCAGCGCCGCGGTGGCCATGGCCGAGCAGGACGAGGAATGGCGCGCGCTGGCGGAGGGGCGTGGGGGGCCGAGGGCGGGCAGAGGAAGTGCGGGGGCCGGCCGGGGCGCCGTGGGGAGGGGACACGGCCGCCCCGCCCCCCGCACCCCTGCGCCGGCGAGGGGCGCCCGCCCCCCGGGGTAACCCGATGCCGCGTCGGTGCCTCGGCCGGAAGCCGGGAGGCCGCGCTCAAGGTCAGCGGGGGGCGGGGGCGCGCCCGGACGGACGGCCGGGGCCGAGGACCGTTGGGAGACCAGGCCCGGGGGCTGCGCCCTGAGCGCCCGGGCCGCCCGCCCCGTTCCCAGCTGGGAAGCCCGGTCTGGAGCTGGGCGGGGGCCGCTGGCCCCCCGGGCGCCCCCAGCCCGCCTACCCCCTCCTGAGTGGACCCCGGCACCCCACCCCGGCGGCCACCCCTTCCGAGCTGGGGAAGGCGGGAGCACGCCCGGATCCTGGGACCCTGGGCCGCTTGCCCTCCGTGCAGCCCACCTGGTGCGTCCCCAGCCCCGCCAGGAGTGACTCCTGAGCACCTCTAGGTGTGGTCCCTGAATCCAAAACAGCTACATCAAGAGCCCCTGGATTGTGCCCGAGGACACCCGGAGCCCCCACCCGTGCCCTCCCTGTGCTCAGGGACCACTGAGCCACCGAGCCCACTCTGTGCGCTTGCGCCGCGGGCTCGTCCTTCCCCCAGAGGCACCGCGACAGGCGGCCGGGGTGCGGGGTACCGGGTCACCGTGAATACCCTCAGGACAGACGGCCGCAGCCCCAGGGGCCGGTCGGGCGGGCGCGGGCTGTGTGGTGGGATGCCCGGGCCTGGGCCCGGCTGGGAGCTGCTGGACCTGCCGTGCAGCCTCCGAGAACCCTGGGGGAACCCCACGCGCTCTGGGCACAGCTTGGCACAGCAGCACCCAGTTTTTTATTTTGGGGGCTGCATCTGGCCGTACTCTGGTGCTGGAGGGACTCTGCGGCCCGGGACAAACCCAGCGAGCTAAGCTCTGTCCCCCACTGGGCCATGGCCCCAACATCCTCCACAGATCACTGGGGAGCACCGGGAGGGTCCCGCTGGTCACAGACCGGGGTCAGGACGGTAGACAGACACACCAAGCGCTGACGCCTCTGCACGCTCCCTCTCTCCCCCTCTCTGTCTCTCTCCCTGACTCCCCCTCTCTCCCTGTCTCTGTCATTCTCTGTCTCTGTCTCTTTTCTCTGTGTGTCTCTCTCTCTTTTCCTCATGTTTTGAGGCTGTGCTCAGGGCTTACAGGGGGCGGGCTCAGGGGACCCCTAGGAAAGAATGGGAAAGGCACGAGGGACCATGAAAGGACAGTCAAGCAGTCAAGTCACTTGAGATCCCCCCGAAGAGAAAAGCATTCCTAGAAATTACCAACATTGGGGCTGGAGCGATAGCACAGCGGTAGGGCAGCCAACCCGGGTTCGATTCCCAGCATCCCATATGGGCCCCTGAGCACTGCCAGGAGTAATTCCTGAGTGCAGAGCCAGGAGTGACCCCTGTGCATCACCGGGTGTGACCCAAAAAGAAAAAAAAAAAAGAAATTACCAACATTACTACGAGCACAGATTCAACTGAATCTGAACCTCAGAGGCTGGGACCAGCGGTCCGTGGTTCAACATGCTTTCCTGGTGATTCTGATACAGCACTTTAAATAAGCATCACTAAGGATGAAACTAGTTTAGGTCTTTATTGGAGAAGTGCTTTGAGGTGTGACCTTTGGTCGAACTGTGAGCTGGGGCTGAGCAACCAAGTTTGCCTTTCCCCTGAGCTTGGAATGTGTGTTCCATCCACTCTCTTGGAGCAATAGCACAGCGGGTAGGGCATATGCCTTACGCGCAGCCGACCCGGGTTCAATTCCTCCATGCCTCTCGGAGAGCCCGGCAAGCTACCGAGAATATCCGGCCACACGGCAGAGCCTGGCAAGCTCCCCGTGGCGTATCGATATACCAAAAACAGTAACAAGTCTTCCAATGGAGACGTTACTGGTGCCCGCTCCAGCAAATCGATGAACAACAGGAAGACAGTGCTACAGTGCTACTACGAGCACAAGACGGTCTTCAGCACTGCACAGCGGTGGGTGTGGCTGGAGAGAGGCTCCGTGAGCGGCCCTGGACCCCCAACCCCCTGGACCACCCAGCAGAGCACCATTGGCTCCTTGCTCAGAGAGAATCTAAATGGCTCTTTGCAGCCTAGTTTTTTTAGACATTAAAAATATGTATTGGGGGGGCTGGAGCAATAGCACAGCAGGGAGGGCGTTTGCCTTGCACGCGGCCAACCCGGGTTCGAATCCCAGCATCCCATATGGTCCCCTGAGCACCGCCAGGAGAAATTCCTGAGTGTAGAACCAGGAGTAACCCCTGTGCATCGCCAGGTGTGACCCAAAAAGAAAAAAAAAAAAAAGAAAATGTATTGGGGGCTGGAGCCATAGCACAGTGAGTAGGGCATTTGCCTTGCATGAGGCCGACCCGGGTTTGATTACCAGCATCCCTTATGGTCCCCCGAGCACTGCCAGGAGTGATTCCTGAGTGCAGAGCCAGGAGTAACCCCTGTGCATCGCCAGGTGTGACCCAAAAAGCAAAATATACATGTGTGTGTATGTGTGTGTGTGTTGGGAGGCTTTGGGCTGCACCCAGGGGTGCTGAGGGTTTATTCCTGACTGCTCAGTGGTCACTCCCAGCAGGGCTCAGGGGGCCATATGGGGTACCAGGGGCCATACCGGCTGGATGCGGGCAAGTGAAACCAGGCCCACTGGCCATGCCAGTGCAGAGCCCCGCCATGCAGGGCGCGCCCCGCCCCATCCCTGCCGCAGCCAGTGGGTCGTCCCAACTCCCTTAGTTAAGGCTCTTCCAACAGCAGAGCCCAAGGCATGGGGCATGTTTGAGAGCAAGACCTCGGGGACCAGAAATGGGGGACTCGGGGGGTGGGAGCAACAGTCCAGTGGGGAGGGCGTTTGCCTTGCAGGCGGCTAACCTGGGTTCGATCCCCAGCATCCCATATGGTCCCCCAGCACTGTCAGGAGTAATTCCTGAGTGCAGAGCCAGGAGTAACCCCTGAGCATCACTGGGTGTGACCCAAAAAGAAAAAAGAAAGAAACGGGGGCTCGGGAGAGATACAGGCTGGGGGCAACAGAGCCCTTTGTTGACGGCTGCTGCCCTGAGGAACACTGTGGAATGCTCCAGAACTGTAGCCAGAGACCCTCTCTGCTGGCCCCCTAGACCCTAGGTGTGCCTGCAGGCGGGCTGAGAGGGTGCAGCCCCGCGGGGAGCCCAGAGCCTGCAGCAGGGGAGGGGCCGCCCGCGCTGCTGTTGGAAGGGTCTGGGGCACCTCTGCACGGTTCCCTAGTGCTGTGGCCGCGCTGTCCAGAGTCAGCGACGTGGAACCAGAGGTGGGCACGGTTTGGTTTGTTTGGGCCACGCCCGGTGCTCAGGGCTCACTCCTGTTTGGGGTCAAGGGACCCTCTATGGTGCCAGGGGGGATCCTGGGCCCGCCGCTGTGCTATTCCTCCGGGCCCGGGGACCCTGGTCATGCCTAGTTTCGGAAATGCCTCTCCAGGGGAGCAACAGCGCGGAGGTGCCCCCGGACCCCAGACCCTTCCAACAGCAGAGCGAGCGGCCCGCTCCCTGCTGCAGGCTCTGGCTTCCCGCTGGGCTGCAGCCCCCACCCCACCCCCGCAGTCACACCTAGGGTTCCGCCACGAGGCAGCGGGGTCTGTAGCTGCAATTCTGGAGTGTTCCACGGTTGCCTGCACGTGCTACAGGGTGGCGGCCCAACCGCAGGCTTCACGTGGAGAGCAAGCCGAGTCCCTGATTCCTTAGAGCCCTCACTGAGTTTCGTCTGGGGCACCCCTGGCGGCTCCCGCGACTCACCCCCGGCCGTGTCAGAGATCACTCCTGGCGGAGAGTGGGGACCGTCTGGGGTGCCAGGGGTTGAACGGGGTGGGGGGGGCCATGTGCCAGGCAAGCGCCTCCCTGCTGTACTACTGCTCTGCCTGACACCTTAGAGGTTTCGCGGGAACACGGCTGGGCTTTGGTGTCTGGCCAGTACGACTCGCTCCCTGCCACGTGTTAGCGTTCTGATCGGGGACTGACAGTCGGTTCTGGTGTTCGCCCTCACACACGCCTTGCTCCCTGGACACGTGACCGCGTCACTCTCCGGAGCCTGCCAGCTCAGACAGCTGGTCCCAGCACTGCCGGCCCGGCCCCACCCCCCAAAGCACAGTTCCCAGTTACAAGGAGGTGCCCCCCAAAGCGTGCTTGCTGAGCGTCAGACGCACAGTTCCACCATCAGTCCACGGAGAGAAAGGCCCTCAGGGCCGCCACAGGCTGGGGTCACCCCGACTGTCCTTTGCGGCGGGACAGTGCCTGGAGGAACGTTCACGGCCCAGCGCCCACTTCTGTCAGTCCCAGAAGCGGCACAGTCCTCACAGAGACTTCCCTGATGGCTCCGGCCCAAGGGTGGAGGCGAGGGGCACCCCACAGGCAGAACCCCACAGCGGGCCGTTCAGGCGGGGACGGAGTAGCCGGGCCTGACAGAAAGGAGCAGCTGAAGAAGGGTCGGAGAGAGAAGACAGGACAAAGAGAAATGGAGACGAACACGCTGCCGCCAAGGTCCGGCCAGGAACAGAGCCTCGGCCCTCAGGCCCTCTGCTGGCCACGGGGCACGTCACACTCCTCTCACACTCCCTCCCTCTCACCCACAGTCACTCACACTCCACACCCACACTCACACTCACACTCCCTCCCTCTCACCCACAGTCACTCACACTCACTCTCAGTCACTCACACTCACCCACAGTCACTCACACTCACTCCCTCTCACCCACAGTCACTCACACTCACCCACAGTCACACTCACACTCACACTCACTCCCTCTCACCCACAGTCACTCACACTCACCCACACTCACACTCACCCACAGTCACTCACACTCACTCCACACCCACACTCACACTCACTCCCTCCCTCTCACCCACAGTCACTCACACTCACCCACAGTCACTCACACTCACACTCACTCCCTCTCACCCACAGTCACTCACACTCACCCACAGTCACTCACACTCACTCCACACCCACACTCACACTCACACTCCCTTCCTCTCACCCACAGTCACTCCCTCTCACCCACAGTCACTCACACACTCACACTCCCTCCCTCCCTCTCACCCACAGTCACTCACACTCACCCACAGTCACTCACACTCACTCCACACCCACACTCACATTCACACTCCCTTCCTCTCACCCACAGTCACTCCCTCTCACCCACAGTCACTCACACACTCACACTCCCTCCCTCCCTCTCACCCACAGTCACTCATACTCTCAGTCACTCACACTCACTCCACACCCACACTCACACTCACACTCACTCCCTCAAACCCACAGTCACTCACACTCACTCTCAGTCACTCACACTCACTCCACACCCCCACCCACACTCACTCCCTCCCTCTCACCCACACTCACTCACACTCACTCTCAGTCACTCACACTCACACTCACTCCCTCCCTCTCACCCACAGTCACTCACTCACCCACAGTCACTCACACTCACTCCACACCCACACCCACACTCACAATCACTCCCTCCCTCTCACCCACAGTCACTCATACTCACACATTCTCACACAATCACTCACACTCTCACACTCCCTCACTTCTTCTCACACCCACAATCACACTGACACACAGGATCAGACTCCCACACTCACTCTCACACTCCCTCACACCCACACCCACACTCACACTCCCTTCCTCTCACCCACAATCACTCACACTCACTCTCACACTCACTCCCACACCCACAATCATACACAATCACACTCACTTCCTATCACACTCACACAATCAGACTCTCACACTCACACACCCACAATCTCACGCTCCCTCAGACCCACAATCACTCACTCTCACACTCCCTCACACCCACAATCACACTCACACTCACACACAATCACTCACACTCTCACACTCACTCCCTCACTTCCTCTCACACCCACACTCACACAGTCACACTCTCCCTCTCACACCTTCACTTTCTTTTACAACCACTCACTCTCACACGATCACTCACACTCTCACACTGATGCTCGCACTCTCGCACTTACCCTCACACTTATTCTCTCACCCTCACTTGTGTGCCCGCTGCCCTGCCAGTGTCCCCCACCCCACCCTTCCGCCCTGCCTCTGGGGCAGCTGCCCCCACCCGGCTGGAGAGGGGGTGCTCCTCAGGCCGGGGGTGCGTCTCTCGAGCTCACTCTGCGGTGTTGGGGACAGGGTCCTCTCAGGGCGGGTGTGGGGGACAGGGTCCCCTCAGGGCGGGTGTGGGGGACAGGGTCCTCTCAGGGCCGGTGTTGGGGACAGGGTCCCCTCGGGGCGGGTGTTGGGGACAGGGTCCCCTCGGGGCCGGTGTTGGGGACAGGGTCCCCTCGGGGCGGGTGCTGGGGACAGGGTCCCCTCGGGGCGGGTGCTGGGGACAGGGTCCCCTCGGGGCGGTCTGTAATAGCCAGACAGGACAGGGCGCCTTGGGCAGGGCTTCCTGTGACTTGTGCGCGTTGCCGCCCCCTTTTCGCAGGAGCCGCCCGGCCCGGGGAAGGTGGGTCAGCAGGGATGGGCAGGGAAGGCCCAGCTCGCCTCCTGGGTCCTGAGACCCCCGCGGCTGTGGCCCTGCGGAGTGGCCCCTGCCCGGAAATCCCGGCCCCAGCACCGCGGGCCCCGTGCACCGCGCTCCCGCAGCCACGGCCCAGGGGTGCATGCAGGAGCCCCAGCTCACCCCAGCAGGGCTACGAGCCAGCTCTGAGTACCGAGTCCGCCAGGCAGGCCCAGCTCGGAGCACGGCTCACTGACCTGCATCGCCACCTCGTGGCCGCAAATGGAAGTTCCCTCACCTGTGCCGCCGCCCAGCTGCTGACAGGGAGACATTTCCTGACAGCTGGTTCAGCCAACAGCTCAGGATTTGTGCTCTCCCCCTCTCTCCCCCCCCCTCTCTTTCCCCTTCTTCTCTCCCTCCCCCTCCCTTCCTCTCTCTCCTCCCTTCCTCTCTCCCCTCCCTCTCTCTCTCCCACCCTCTCTCTGTTTCTCTCTCCCTCTCTCTCCCCTCTCTCTCTCCCCCCCACCCTCCTCTCTCTCTTTTTTTTTTTTTTGCTTTTTGGGTCACACCCAGCAATGCTCAGGGGTTAATCCTGGCTTTGCACTCAGGAATTACTCCTGGCAGTGCTTGGGGGACCATATGGGATGCCGGGGATTGAACCCGGGTCGGCCGCGTGCAAAGCAAACGCCCTACCCGCTGTGCTATCGCTCCGGCCCCCCTCCTCTCTCTTTTGTTCCCCTTCTGTCACCCAGCAGTGCTCAGGGATCACTCCTGCTGGGGCTTGTGGGGCCCTGTGGGGCCCGGGATCAGCCCCAGGTTGACCCGCGCAGGGCAAGCCCCTACCCACTGTACATCTCTCTGAAAGCGAAGCGTCCTGACCTCCCAAGCGGCCCCTGGCACGGTGGGAGTCCAAGGAGGCTGTGTCCACCCACTGGCCCAGCCTGCTCCCCGACCCCAGAGACAAGCGCAGGGTGTATGCACACGCCGGGCCGACTGCGAAACAGCCAAGGTCAGCCAGGTCAGACCTTCTGGGTAGATGTTGGGTCCCTGGGTCGTGACCACAGAGCAGGGCCACCTGCGCTGGGTCCTGCGGGCTGACTGAAACCGTCTCCACCCAATCAGAAGCCCCGTGCAGGCCGGGCAAAGGTCGTGAGGTGCCGGGGCTGGCGCTGCAGGGCTCCTGCCCACAGGGCCCGGGTCCCACGAGTCCCAGACAGTGGCTTCTTATGTGTGCACCAGCTCCATGCACTCGGGACATGGGACAGCGGGGGACAGAGTCTGTGGTCACAGAGGAGTGGGTCCTCGGGGCCCAGGGCTGGCAGGCCACGGGGAGGGGGCCCTGCTGGCTTTCGGGGCAACAGAGCCTGGGCCGAGGGTGCCCACAGCTGCTCCGTGCCCGCCCTGGCCCCACACGCTCTCACCGCTGCGGAGTCCTTGCCAGGAGCAGTTCAGTCACGGAATGGTTCCCTGTGCGTCACGGGCAGTGTTCCAAGCAGTTTGGCATATAATTGGGAAAGTTTATAAGCTTTGACAAACTAGTTTGTAAACAGAATTAATTACGCATCAAAGCCCTTCGTACGCTACTATTAAAGATGCCTGAAGTTGCAAACAGCCTACGTTGGTTTTGTTTGTTTGGGGGCCACACGTTTCTGGTGGGCTCAGAGAGTCACATGGGGGTACAGGAATTGTGGGATAACACTGGGTTGTCCTTGCTCCTTCTGCAGGGAGCTGAGGCTTATTGAGTCACTCCCACAACAGTGCCCCTGAGGCACGCCCAATCCCACCAGGCACTAATAATCCTGTACTGCTTTTCTCTTTCCTGTATGTCATTGGCGTGGTTTAGCAATGTCCTTTTGTACAGACACAGGAAGTTACATGCTATGCTTTGTAACATGGGAGTTAACTGACTCCAAAATAATATTTACTCCTGGGCATCCATCATATTTACCTGACTTAAGCCTCAGTTGCCCTTAGTTCCTAACACCCCACAAAGGAGGGTCCCGATGAAGGGACTGGATGGACCCGGGGCAAGCGGTAACTTACCCTGGCATCAAAGGGAAACAAGCTAAGCACCGTAAGTGTAAGTTAAGAGCATGGTCATGGAGCAAACTCTGTCGTCACCCAGAAAGAAGTAACTGAATGAGGACCCTGCTGGGGTGAGGAAGACTCACCTGGCCTGAGGACTGTGGTCTGGGGCATATGGCGAGATGTCCCCAGGAAGAGCCACCCTTTAAGCTTACTATATCTCTTACTGTGATCATACAAAATGGCCAGAAATCTAAGAAGCAAATCCACTATGGCTGACTAGGTGGAGCACCAGCTGAGGAAAGGAGACGGCAACAGGCCCGGGGTGGAATCCCATCCCCGAGTGAGCGGCTCTCCTGGTGACCGCCAGTGCTGGACCCCCAGTGAGATTCTGTCCTTGAGCTAATCCCCTAGAGCTCCCCCTGCAGGAGGGGCTCCCCGGGGTTTGCTGTGACAGTGTCCCCCCCCCCCCCCGTGTGTCCCCCCCCTCATGGTTTCTGTGTAATGAGCTGTGAGGGGAGGGAGGGACTGGCAGTCGAGGACTACGGGGGGCTGGGACCTCGGGCTCTGAGGAGGCGAGGAAGATGGAACTGTGATGACCGGGACCGCGACCGCGCCGTGAGGGGAGAGACTGGACTACGCTGGGAGGAGAGAGACACACCGGCCACCGGCCAGCCTGGGCCCTGTTTCCCCGTTCCCCCGTCCTTCGTCCTCTATCTGTCCCGTCTGTCCCGTCCGTCCGTCCGTCCCGCCGTCGCCGTGGCCCTGCCAGGGGAACAGCTGTCCACCAACAAACACAAGTCCCGCGTGTGCCACCTCATTTATCTTGGAAACTCAGAAGGGACCAAGCCGGGCTGGCCGCATGCAAGGCCAAGCTCTCCCGCCCTTCGCTCACACCCCTCCCATCCCGCTGACTCGCACCCTGCACCCTCGCTGAGCGGGAAGCACCCTGCAGTCACGGTGAGGGCCATACACCGGAGTCCACTGGGAAGCCGAGAGGGACTCCGGCTGCTCTGCAGCGGCCACAGTGGCCCCGCAGGCAGGGCCAGCAGCTCCCTGGCCTCCTACCACTTCAGTGGCCCGGGAAGGGCCGGAGACTCACATTAGCCTACATTCCCTCCCCCCATGGCCTGGTTTCCCTTCAACCCCAGCACCCACCAACAAGGGGTCTGGCCGGGCTCTGGGGGGCAGGTCCTGCCCAAGGTCCTGCCCAGGCCCTGGGCGCAGCAGCTGCTGGGGGGGGCAGTGGGTCGGGCAGGAGCGCCAGGGCCGTGAGGACAGACCCCCCAGCTCCAAGGTCCCACGCTGGCCCCGGGTCTCAGCTGCTGTTTCCCGAGCCTGGAGGAAGTCGAGACAGGCCTGTGGGTGGGAGTTGGGGGTCCAGACCGGCAGGTGTGCTCCCTCTCCAGGGCTGTCTCCGCAGCCCCCGCGGTAGGCCCCAGTGCCCCACGCCTCCTCCCACAACCCAAGTGTTCCCCGGGTCCTTCTCCGGAGGGCCAGGTGTCCGAGACCAGCGTCCGTGCCCAGCCCACCGCCAGCCCCACCCCTGCGGCCGGTGGCCGAGGCCCCTCTCCTCTCCCCAGACCTGTCCAGGCAGACGCAGCCCTTGAGGCACCTCCACGTGTCTCCCTGGAGGCCTGGACATGGCCTTCCCTGCCCGCGGTGCCCTGGCTGGCCGCGTTCCTCCCCAGCGAAGCCTCCGGGCCATGGGGGGTCCCAGCCAGCTGCCACGCTGCCTCCCAGAGCCCTAGCCCAGGACCACCTGGTCCACCAGCAGATGCGTCAGAACGAGGGGGCAGGAAGTCTGTGGGGTGACCAACACCACCTCAGAGAGGTTTCGGGGAAGGAACCCAGAGGGGAGCGGAAGAAAGGGGGGGACTCGCAGAAGAGAAGAGACAGCTGTCCCCGCTCGGCCTGCACACGCCGGTGTGAAGCAGCGCTCAGCCCGCCCGCCTGCTTCCCTCCTCCTCCTCTCTCTCTCCCTCTCTCCCTCTCTCTCTCTCTCTTTCTCCCTCCCTCCCTCTCTCCCTCTCTCCCTCTCTCTCCTTTTTTACCTTCTGTCTTTCGGGCCACGCCCAGCCATACTCGGGGCTTCCCCCGACTCCGTGCTCTGGGTCACTCCTGGCGGGCTCAGGGACCATATGTGTTGCTGGGAATCAGATGAGGTCAGCCACACGCAAGGCAAGTGTCCTCTCCCTGTGCACTGCTCTGGCCCCCACTTCTAGCTTGTTGTGTGCCACCAGGCACGGCCCTGCTGCTCCCTGGCATCTATGGACCCAAGAACACACCACGATGGAAAATTAGCGACAGGATGAACACGAAGGCAGGTGCTCACAGGAGGGAAGGAAGAGCCACTTCAGACAGTCAGGGACAGAGTGGACCTGACAGGGACTCCCAAGACACCGACCCCTGTCAGCACACTCTTGGCTCAGAGCAAGTCCAAGGAGAGAGCCTCCACCTGCAGTACCGACCCTCCACCAGCAGTACTGACCCTCCACCTGCAGTACCGACCCTCCACCAGCAGTACTGACCCTCCACCTGCAGTACTAATTCTCCACCTGCAGTACCAACCCTCCACCTGCAGTACCGACCTTCCACCGGCACTACCGACCCTCCATTTTGCAGTACTATTCCTCCACCTGCAGTACTGACACTCCACCTGCAGTACTGACCCTCCATTCTGCAGTACTGACCCTCCACCAGCAGTACTGACCCTCCACCTGCAGTACTGACCCTCCACCTGCAGTACTGACCCTCCACCGGCAGTACCGACCCTTCACCAGCAGTACTGACCCTCCACCTGCAGTACTAATCCTCCACCTGCAGTACTGACCCTCCACCTGCAGTACTGACCCTCCATTCTGCAGTACTGACCCTCCACCAGCAGTACTGACCCTCCACCTGCAGTACCGACCCTCCACCTGCAGTACTGACCCTCCACCTGCAGTCCGGACCCTCCACCTGCAGTACTGACCCTCCACCTGCAGTACTGACCCTCCATTCTGCAGTACTAATCCTCCACCTGCAGTACTGACCCTCCATTCTGCAGTACTAATCCTCCACCTACAGTACTGACCCTCTACCTGCAGTACTGACCCTCCACCAGCAGTACCGACCCTCCACCGGCAGTACTGACCCTCCACCAGCAGTACTGACCCTCCACCTGCAGTACTAATCCTCCACCTGCAGTACTGACCCTCCACCAGCACTACCAACCCTCCATTCTGCAGTACTAATCCTCCACCTGCAGTACTGACCCTCTACCTGCAGTACCGACCCTCCACCAGCAGTACTGACCCTCCACCTGCAGTACTGACCCTCCATTCTGCAGTACTAACCCTCTACCGGCACTACCGACCCTCTACCTGCAGTACTAATCCTCCACCTGCAGTACTGACCCTCCACCTGCAGTACTGACCCTCCATTCTGCAGTACTAATCCTCCATCTGCAGTACTGACCCTCCACCTGCAGTACTGACTCTCCATTCTACAGTACTAATCCTCCACCTGCAGTACTGACCCTCCACCGGCAGTACTGACACTCCACCAGCAGTACGGATCCTCCACTCTGCAGTACGGATCCTCTACTCTGCAGTACTGACCCTCCACCTGCAGTACTAATACTCCACCGGCAGTACTGACCCTCCACCGGCAGTACTGACCCTCCACCGGCAGTACCGACCCTCCACCAGCAGTACTGATACTCCACCAGCAGTACGGATCCTCTACTCTGCAGTACTGACCCTCCACCAGCGGGACGACCCTCCACAGGCAGTACTGACCCTCTACTGGCAGTACTGATTCTATAGTCTGCAGTACTATCTTCCGCTCTGCAGTACTGACCCTTCACTCTGTGGTACTGGTCCTCCACCAGCTGTATTGATTGTCATCCACAGCAATGATCATCCACCCTATAGTATTGATCCTCCACCCATCGTATTGATTCTCTACCTGCAGTATTGATAGTCATATCCTCAGCACTGATCCTCCTCGCTGCAGTATTGATCACATCCTTAGCATTGATCCTGCAACCCTCAGCATTGATCCACCACCCTTCAGTATTGATCCTTGACCCCTTGACCTGATCTTTGCACATCTCAATTTAGTCACTGGGATACTGACAAAAAAGTGGCAAGGAATTTGGCTTCTGGGACCCAGTGACAAAGTGTGCACGGAGAGATTCTAAAGGCCTGAAGGGATAGTACAGTGGGGATGGTGTTTGCCGTGCATGCCAGGTCTGATGCAGGTTTGATCCCGGCACCCATATGTTCCCCTGAGCAACTCCAGGAGTGAGTCCTAAGTGCAGAGCCAGGAGTAACCACTTGAGCATCACCAGGTGTTACTCCTCAAAAACAGAGAGAGAGAGAGAGAGAGAGAGAGAGAGAGAGAGAGAGAGAGAGAGAGAGAGAGAGAGAGAAGAATGGGAGAGAGGGGGAGAGAGAGGGAGAGAGGGGGAGAGGGGAAGAGAGAGGGAGATGGAGGGAGAGGGGGAGAGGGAGGGAGAGAGAGAGAGGGAGAGGGAGAGAGAGGGAGGAAATGAGAGAGAGGGAGAGAGAGGGAGAGAGAGGGAGATGGAGGGAGATGGAGGGAGATGGAGGGAGAGGGAGAGAGAGGGAGGAAATGAGAGAGAGGCTGGCACACTGGCCTCTGTCTCCTCCCTGGGGGCAACAGCCAGGCCAGGTCCGCCTTCCTGATGCCCGATCCTGCATGGCCCAGCCAGGACACCCCGAGGGCCAGCCCCCAAGGGCCCTTGCTCTCGCCCCAAGGATCTGGGCTGGAGGTCACCGTGATGGTTTGCCAAGGGAGGGGCGGGCGCAGGGAGACAGTGACAAACAGGCCCCCAGATAGGACAGCTTGGAGAGGGAGGGCACAGCCCGGGGGTCCTGGGGGTCCCGCCCAGGAACACACCCACCCCCGCAGCTGCACTCTGCTGGCCCAGAAGAGGCATCACATGGTCCCTGGGTTCCCTGGGCCCGAGTGACCAAGGTTAGCACCAGCCCCTGAGGGTATCCTGACACCACGCTGGGCCGTCCGGGAACCGCCAGCCTGGGGTCCTCGGCGGGAGGCCCTGGCACACCTGCTCCGGCGGCAGCGCAGCCTGTGCCTGCGTGTGCAGGATGGCCGCCCGGGGGCCAGTGAGGGGTCCTGCAGGTTGCCCCGCACCCCACCCCAGCCCGCCGGATTCCAAGTTCCCCAGGCAGCTCTGAGCTAAGGAAGCTGCAAGGAAGTGGTGGCGCTTCCTCCAGGCCTGGGCGTGGCTCTCTGCCTGCCCTCTGGCCGGCCCCTCCTCTGCTCTCTCCTGTGTTGGAAAGGTCAGCCCTCAAAGTCCACCCCGGGACTCTCTCTGTTCCTGTTTCCTGGGCTAAGCACAGCTCAAAGGGCCAAAATGGGACAGGAGAGAGAGTATCGTGGAGAAGGCACTGCCTTGCAAGCAACCAGCACGCCCTGTGGTCCCCTAGCCCCACCAAGAGTGATCCCTGAGCACAGAGCCAGGAGTAAGTCCTGAACACTGCTGGGTGTGGCCCAGAAAAACAAAAACAAAAGCCAACCAACCAAACAAACAAACAAAAAGCCAAAAAGACCCATTCAGAGCACAGAGCTAGTAGTGAAGAGACTGATATTACTGAGACTTGCCGAGGAGCTTGTTGGGGGGCCCTGGGGGTGAAAGCCAGGGCACAGACTCAGGAAGCATATGCATCCCCACCCACCGGTCACCTGTCACATCCCAATCCTTTCATTTGAAAATTAAAGTACAGCAGAGAAAACAAATATGTTAGTAACATTTGATGCTGTGTTCACCTTCCTGCGGGGTGGGGGCTCCCTCGCAGTGCTCCCAAGGCTCAGGCCAACCACGCCTGCAGTTCCCCACAGCCCGAGGTGGAGCGGCTCAGGCCTGGAGCCCTGCGGGGCAGGAGCACCACCCCACGACACCTCTACTCCACGGGCTTCCGTGGAGCGCCCTCATTTTGGTATACATTTTGATGGACTCAGGTTATTACATAAGTGTTTCTTTTTTTTTTTACTTATGGTAAAATGTGAACTGGAGAGATAGCACAGTGGGGAGGGCGTTTGCCTTGCACGCGGCCAACCCAGGTTCAATTCCTCTGTCCCTCTTGGAGAGCCCGGCAAGCTACCGAGAGTATCCCGTCCATACGGCAGAGCCTGGCAAGCTCCCCGTGGCATATCCTATATGCCAAAAACAGTAACGGCAAGTCTCACAATAGAGACGTTACTGGTGCCCGCTCAAACAAATCAATGAGCAACGGGACAACAGTGCCAGACAGTGCGACAGTGCATGATAAAATGTACATAAAATTCACCATTGTGGAACCTTATAGGACTGAAAACCAATCTTAAACAACTTTATAACTGTGTATCTCAAGGTATCACTGTATCACTGTTGTCCCGTTGCGCATCGATTTGCTTGAGCAAGCACCAGTAACAAATCTCAAGGTAATCCAATTTAAAAAAATTCACCATGGTAACTTAAAACTGGCCTAGGGGCACTGGGTCCTGCGGGCCACAGTCATCTGTATCCCTCCCCGCAGCCCACCCTCACCCCTGTCCGCGTCTCAGCGTGTTGGCTTTAGGCGCCGCTGAGCCTGAGACCAGGACTAGCAGCTGCTGCCTTCGGCCGGGAGCGTGCACCATGACACCTGGGTGAGGGGCAGGGGTCCTGCCCGCCTGTCTTCACGTCCCGACGCTGTTCTCAGGCGGCTCAGGCGTCTGCTAGGGGGAGGCCCCGGGAGAGAGGAGGGTGGTTGAGGACTTGCCTGGCTCGCAGCTGCCTGGTCTCTGCACGCCACCAGGAGCAGTGCCAGTCGGTGAGCCCAGGATAATCCAGCACCGCAGCAAGCACTGACGTGAGCTTTGTGAATTCCTCCTGAGAGGAAGCGGGTGAGAAACCAGCCAGAAAGACTGTTTCCTGCAGGAGCCACGTGCGCGCGGAACCCACAGAAGCACCTTTCTGAGCCAACCTATACAACGGCACTCTGGGCCCCGCATCTGTTCACGCCCAGGAGAGCCGCGCTTTCCTCACAAGTGTCACCTCCCAAGGCGTCAGCAGGACAGCTGCGGAGTGAGGGCCCACGACAAAGCACCGCTCGCCAACTTAAGGAAACTCGCGCTGAGCACCCTCTGAACCCACTGTGCCTTTACCTGCCGCTCCACCAAACACAGATTATTTCGAGCCATTGTGCGGCTCTAGGCGCTCCTCCACCCGCTGGAGAATGAGACAGAGACGCAGGAGACTAGCCCCGAAACGGTCGGAATCTTGTTTAAATGGGAGGCGAGGCTGGAGCACACGCGTGGCACCAGTTCTCCCCGGGCACCGCGTGTGCCTCCCAAGCACGCGTGGAACGGCCCCGAGCACCAGACTGGCTACGGCCCCAGCCAAGAACGAATGGAGGGAGAGGACCAGGCCCAGGCGGGTGAAACTCAGGCCTCCACAGCACCGGCGGGGGCAGGGGGAGTGCTAACAGAGAAAGGCTGCACCCCTGCACCCCCAACACAGGGCGGGGGGCATCAACGTAGCCTGCTGAGTGCTGCCCGCCCACCTGCCTAACCTCTCCCTGCCTCAGTTTCCTCGCCTACAAAGTCGAGTAACCAGTCACTCTGTCCTGGGTGTCCAGAGGAAGCTCCACAGGACTGGGGCCGGCCAGGGGGGACTGCCCTGGGCCCGGGGACATCGCGGGGCTCTGATGTCCGGGGTCCTTAGAGGAAGACCAGAGAGCGTGCTGTGAAGCGAACTCAAGATTTGTAGGTGGGAGTCTTGGATTTGGGGTCTCGCACCACATGGTCCCCTGAGCACTGCCAGGGGACAAGAAAAAAGCCCAAGGCCAGAGCACAGGAAGCAGGGGAAGACAGGCACCCAGGGAAGGTCACATGACAGAGTGGGCACTTCGGCAGGAAGCCACGGGCTGTGAGCCACCGCCGGGGTGGGAGAGGGCACCAGAGGCCCCACAGAGGACCCCGAGTCAGACGTCAGCCTCCAGAAGCAGCCTAGGGAAGCGCGGCCTTGGCTGGAGATGGAGCCCCACAGGAGAGCCCAGGGGGCTGGGGTCCACCCCAGGACCCCCCAATAACACCCAAGCCCCCAGTAACATAGTGATGGGCCTCTGCCCTCAGTCCACAGACAGGGATGCCATCTCTGCCCTCGGAGGCACCGAGAATAGAAGAGCTGTGCTCATTCCTCACAGGGGCCTCGGCCAGAGACCGGGGGCCACTTGGCACAGGGATGCTGTACCTGGGTGCACAAAACGTGCCATGGTCACTGCAGGAGAGGACACTGTGTCACACGGCTACATGGGCTGCGCAGACTGTGGTGATTCCGGGCAGGAACCCAGGGGCTCTGGAGGAAGCAGCACTTCGGCCCTCCCAGGCCTCGGACCGCAGTCTCACGCTGAGTAAGTGGAAGGGGGGCCCATCCTGGGTGCAGATGCAGGCGTGGCCACCTCCTGTGTGACTGGAGGGTCCCTGCAGGGCCAGAGCACACCTGAGAGGGGTCCACTCTCCTGCCACCCCATTCCACTGGCTCCTGAATCCATCGCATTTTGCCTTTGCTTTCCTCTTTTTTGGGGGGTGGGGGCTCCCACCTGGTGATGGTAAGGGATTACTCCTGGCTCTGCACTCAGGAACTACACCTGGTGGGGCTCGGGGAACTAGGAGATGCCGGGGATCGAACCTGGGCCGGCCATGTGCGAGGCCAACGCCCTGCCTGCTGTGCTCTCGCTCCAGCCCCACCTTGCTTTCTTCCTCTGAGAATGCCAGATCAGCTCTTGCCGCGGTCCCTGACGCGAACAGAGGAAAGCACACCAGCGTTCCAGCACTTTCCCCTACCTGGACACCTCGTCCCTGTTCCCTCAGCCCCACTCTCATCCTTTGGTCTCAAAGACAGGCCCCTGGCTCACTGTTCAGCCAGGCACAGGTCTGTAAAAACTGGCCAGGGTGTGTGTGTGTGGGGGGGGGAGGTCAAACTTCCTGTCCTGAAAAAATGATACTCCCAAGACTCCATCCTTTCCCTTCACTAAGAATTTAGACCACCCTGTATTTTGTCGACATAATAGAGGGGACCAGTCAGAGGAGTCCCCGGGAAACACCGGGCCCTTCTTGTTTGCCAGTGCCCTCCCTGGGCGGCACTCTGGCAGGCGAGGCCTGTGTCTTCCTCTCTGGCAGCAGTTCAGGAGTGGTGACTGATACCGTGCGTCCAATTACCATACCCCGAGACATGGCCTGTGTCTGTCCTCCCCCGATAACCTCCAGGGCACTCCCAGCGCCTCTGAACCCTGCTTTCCACTCACAGCACTTGGGCCTGGCTTGAGGAAAGTGCAGGCTCAAGGCCGCCCCAGCTCAGCCCTGAGAGCTGGAGGCTAGAGAGGCTGGGGAGGGTGGGAGTTGGGCACACAGCCTCTCTCAAAGAGGCAGCGCCGGGCTCCTCAGGCCCTTCCACTCACAGACCTCTGGCTTCTGTCCACATAGGCTTCAGCTTACTCCCGAGGGCAATTTGTGAACTTCCTTTCTCTGCACCTACTCAGGTCTGCGGCCCGGGACAGGTGCTGAAATTCAGGTGTTCACTGGGTGAGGGTTTCACAAGCACCAAGTGCATGTTATTTCGCCAATGAAGCGTACCTGATTGGGGCAAATAGCAGCCAAATGAGGCCAAGACCCGGAATAGGTGGTAGCGTTGAGCAATGAGTTTGGCGTCAAGCAAGCTGGACTTCAAACGCTGGCTAACATTTATTAGAGAGGAGCCTTTGGGGAAGTTACTTAACCTTCCTGAGTCTCTTTCCTCATCTATAAACTGAGCATACCAATACTTCCTCACCGGGTTGGTGAAGAATTAGCTGGGGTTTTGTACATAAATTGCCTTGCATTGTTGGCATGTAGGTTTACCTGAGCAGCTGAGTCACATAATGGCTCAGGGCAGACTTGTCACCCCTTACATCTGGAATTAAATTCTAGCTCTGCCAACTGGGTCTGAGATCTTGGACAATTCATTTTCCTCACTAAGCCTGTATGTTCGTTTGTAAATGGAAATTAAGTCTTCACAGGGGATAAGTAAAACGATGTATTCAAAGATGTATGAGTCACTAGTTTATGAGAAACCTTATCGAGTAATTTTTCTTGTTTTTGTTTTGTTTTATCCAGTAATTTTTAAAAGTTATCCATTACAGGACTGGAAAGGCAAGTTTAGGCGCTTGCCTTGCACCTTACATAACTGCATGGCGCTGACCCTTTTCAATCCCCGGCAGCACATAGCCCCCTAGATTCCTGAGCAGTGGAGGTACTAGTAAATAAACCCTGAGCAACCCTTCCAAAAAAAGGTTGCTCATTACATAGAAAAGAATGATATACACATTAAAACTCAAAATCAGCAAAACTTCTTTAGTAAAATTAAGTATTTTGGGGGAAGGGCATTAAAAACTAATCACCAGGTATTCATTAACAAATGGCCTCCTAGCCCCACAAGCAGGTACAGCCCCAGCCCTCCCCCGGTTTCAGAGAGGCGGCCTCTGACCGCGAACTAGTTTCATGCCCGTATTTTCTGTTCCTAAAATAATTCTCACGCAACCAAGTAAAGGCTGAGGGTTCGGGCACTAAGTGCTGTGTCGTGTTCCACAATCAGTGGAATCAGGGTCTCTCCGGCTACCTTCTGGCAGGGCCGAGGCCCCGCCCCCGCCCCCCCGGCCCCCCCCCCCCGGGCATCTTGGCCTTGGTTTTACTATCACACACGGATACACAGTGTCTAATTGTAACAAAAGCCCCAGCAGCAAGTGACACAAACGGCTTCTCTGGATTCTGGGCGGTTCCTCTTCCCAGCCCCGTGCCAGGGGAATAAGGCTTATAAACCATGGGAGTGATTTTGATAAAATGTATCTTTCGACCCTAACCTTGCAAATTCTCCTATCTCGAAGGCAAAGTGCAGTTCCCTCTCCTCCTCCTGTCTTGGCTCGCACCAAACCCGGACCTGCTGACCCACTCCCGGCCCCCGCCACGGTGGGGGGCGGGGAGGCAGGCCGCGGGTTAGAGACCTCGGGGAGGGGTGGGGTGCAGGTTCCCGAGCCGCAAGTGCATTCTCAAGCGCAGGTGCTTGAGTTGCAAGAAAAACTTCCACGCGGTGCAGGGAAGGCCGTTTCTCGGCCGGCTTCGCTCCGGACGCGGCGAGCGGCAGGAACCGCCTGGGGAACAGCAGCCGCAGGCTCCGCTCGGAGTGCGGGGACCGGCAGGGGCCGCGCCGGGAGCCGGCGGGCCGGGGGACCCTCCGGGAGGCGTTCCGGCAGGCCCCGGGGCCGCTTATTTGCGTCCTGGGGAAACGGGGTGGGCCGGCGTGACGCGCCGGGCAGGAAGGGCGCAGACCCGCGCGCGGGGGGCGGAAGGCAGCGCGGCGGGCAAGGCCGCGGCCCTCGGGTGCCGCCCTGCGCGGGGCCCGGCGCGGCGCTCGCGCGGGGGGCGCGGGAAGGGCCGAGCCGAGCGCCGGGGAGCACGGCCTCGCGCGCGGCAGGGGAGGGGGCCAACCGCCATAGCCCCGGGAGCCGCAAACCGACAAAGCACGCCCGCCGCTCTCGCGAGAGCGCGAAGGCCTCTGGGAACGGCGGGGGAGGGGAGCGCCGGCGAAGGGAGCCGGGACCCGGGGCCGGAGGCGGGGCCGAGGAGCCGAGCGGAGGCCGAGGCAGCAGATTGACGCGGCGCCGCGGCCAATGAGGCGCGGGCACGGCAGGGCCTCGGGCCAATGGGCCGAGCGGCCTGGCGCGGGGGGCGGGTGCCGGGGCCGAGGGTAGCTTGAGCGCGGCGGCGGCGTTGTTCAGTCAGAGCGAGAACATTCCAGAGGTGAGTCGGGTGGAGGGGCGGCGGCCCCGCGCCCCCCCCAGTCCTCCCCGCCCCCTCGACCCCCGCGGGCCGCCGGCTGGCGGGGAAGGCGCCCCGACGCCCGCGGCTCACGGCGCCGTCTCTCCGCCCAGGTCGCCAGGCCCCGGGCGCTGAAGGGTGTGGACCCCGGACGTCGCTGGGACAGCCCCTCCCCGCTGCTCGGCGGCGCCTGGCCCGGCCGCTGCTCGCGCTGCCTCCGCCGCCCCCGCCGCCCCTCGTCGGCCTCGGGTTCCCTCGCGCCGCACTTCATCCCAGTCCCGGGCGAGCAGCGTTGGGTTTATGTCTTTATTTGACGAAAACGGTGAGTGCGCGGGCGGGCGCGGGCCGGCGGGAGATGGCGGCCGCACAAGATGGCGGCGCGCCGCGTGACCCGCGCGTGTGGCGCAGTTCGGCGGCGGCGGCCCCGCACCCCGCCCGGCCCGCGCCCCGCGCTGAGTCAGGCCGCGCTGCCGCATTTGTGAGTCACCGCGGGGGCGGCCGGTTTCGTTTCCCGGCGCCCGCGGGCCGCGGCCTCCCTCGCGCGCATGGCGGGGCGAAGGCGGCGGCGGGCCCGGCCCGGCCCCTGCGGCCCGCGGCGGCGGACGAGGCGCCCCTCGCCCCGGGGACCGGCCCGCGCGTCGCGGCCGGGGGGCGCCGCGGTGGCCGCGGGGCTGTTTGTAAACAGCAGCTGGGGGCGTTGCCGCGGGGGGCGCGGGCGGGCCGGGGTCGGGCCCGCGGGGGGCGCGCGGGTCCCGGGCGCGGGGGCGGGGGCGCGGGCGCCGGGGCCCCCCTCACCGCGGCCGTGTCCCCCTTTCTGTTGCAGAGCTGTTGCGCAGCCATTGGTACCTGTATTGGGGAAACATAGCATACAAGCAAGGAGCTCGCAGCCTCAGTGGCGAAAATATTTTCATGTCAGAGACCGAGAACTCTTGCAGTCGTTTATGTCATCCCTTCTTCTCCAGACAGAAGATACCAAAAAGTTGCAATCAAAGATCTCTTCATCTTATTGATAAGGCCACTAATAAGCCAAAATGTCTGTCAACGTCAACCGCAGCGTGTCAGACCAGTTCTATCGCTACAAGATGCCCCGTCTGATTGCCAAGGTAACCCGGTCTCGGCTCGGGCGGGGAGCGTTTGGGTCAGCGGGGCTGGAGGTCCGTGGAAGGTTTGGAGATGGCGTCTCCTGGAGCGAAGAGTGCAAAATTAAAATTCTTATTTCCTTTAGGTTGAGGGCAAAGGAAACGGAATCAAGACAGTTATAGTCAACATGGTTGACGTTGCAAAGGCGCTTAATCGGCCTCCAACGTGTAAGTAGAGTCTCCAGAAGAATCCGAAAAGGCATTGATAGTCTCAGAGCCTTTGATCTGCAAATCCTGTTAGAATTTTGTGCAAATAGCTGAAGGCTGGAATGGAACCTGCTTAGCATTAGCAGTGCCTAGGTGCCTGATATGATTCTTGAGCCCGATTGTTTAAGAACATAAGGGGTGATGCATTGTGTGAATGTGTTTTTGTTTGTTTTTTTCTTTTTCTGATAGATCCCACCAAATATTTTGGTTGTGAGCTGGGAGCACAGACCCAGTTTGATGTTAAGAATGACCGTTACATTGTCAATGGATCTCATGAGGCGAATAAGCTGCAAGACATGTTGGATGGATTCATTAAAAAATTTGTTCTCTGTCCTGAGTGTGAGAATCCTGAAACAGATCTGGTATGTTTTTTCTTCCAGTTTGTCAATAAATGATGCGTTCATAATTGCTGTCTTAATTGGAAGTAAAACCTCATTTTTATTGCTATTCGCAAACATTTTAATTAAGTAGATCACATTGTGAAAAGAACTGTTTTTCATGTTAACCTGGTATTTTTAATGTTCTCTTCCCCACCACACGTACTTTGTCCCTTGCAGAATTTTTATCACGTGTTGTGTATGGGTGACAAACTTAGATTTTTTTTCTTTTTTTTTTGGCAGCATGTCAATCCAAAGAAGCAAACAATAGGTAATTCCTGTAAGGCCTGTGGCTATCGAGGCATGCTTGACACACATCATAAACTCTGCACATTCATTCTCAAAAACCCACCTGGTAAGTCTTTACGTGAACTTTGTAGGTCTTAGGGAAAGCACCTGGTTGTTGAAAACAAAATTCAGGTGGGAGCAATAGTACGGAGGGTAGAGCGTTTGCCTTGCACACCCACTATTCAGGATTTTATCCCATGTGGTCCCCTGAGCACTGCCAGGAGTAATTTCTGAGTACAGAACCACAAACCCCTGAGCATTGCTGGGTGTGATCCAGAAAACCAAGAAAACTCAGGATGTTTCTTTCGGTACTGTAATTAAGTCATACCATGCTATCGAGAGGGTTGCATCTGGTAGTGTTTGGGGCACGTGATAGCACCAAAGATCAGACCCAGAGCCTTTTTATGTGCATGGTGTGTGTGCTCACCTGGTCCCTACACCATTGATAAACATCCTCTTAAGATATGTGAAATAGACATGGTAAAGGGTATTTTTTGGGGGGGGTCAACAAAACTGCTGCTTTCAGGTGGGTTTTTTTTTTCTTCCCCCTTTTGGGTCGTTTTTTAGCTTGCTCTGCTTGGTTCATCAGAGGATGGATTCCTGGTCTAATCCAGGTTTCCTGCATGCAAAATTAGTGCTCTAACCCACTAAAAGTCTCTGCTTTGATATATCTGCTATGATAATGATAACATTGTGTTAGGAAGCTTAGCTCCTTATGGGTGTGTTCTTTGTTCTGGTTTGGGATCAAACCTAGCTGTGCTCAGGGCTTACTCTTGGCTCTTTGGGGATCACTCTTGGTGGGCTCATGACCTTATGGAATGGATCCCTTAACCCCTCCTCATTATCATACTTTGAGTGGCATTAGAGCATTGCAAGCAACACTCTGTGGCAGATGGATCAAAACTGTCTGACACAATTTGCGCTTGCTATAGCAAGGAAGTCTAACCTATTCCGGTGTTCTCTTCTCCATGAGACAAGCCGTTATATAGACTGCAACAGCCTTTAAATTGTTGGCTACATACCTGGTTGCTATATGACATGGTTCAAAGTTGAGAAATGGAAGTGTTAGAGCCACAAAGGTGGCATCCCTCCTTGGAAATTAATACATTCTTTGATATTTGCTCAAGTGTAGTGGATGAATTTAAAAAACGAATCCTCAGAATTGTAGGTGACTTTGTGTTCGTAATTTTCTGAAGGGGTTCTAAAGCAAAAAAACCGCATTTTTAATCTTTTCAAAACGCCTACAGGTCTTCCTAGTAAACTTTTGCCTTTGTTTCACTTTAGAGAATAGTGACAGTGGTACAGGAAAGAAAGAAAAGGAAAAGAAAAATAGAAAGGGCAAGGACAAAGAAAATGGTTCTGTGTCCAGCAGTGAGACACCTCCACCGCCGCCACCAAATGAAATCAGTCCTCCTCCACATGCTGTGGTGAGTGCAGGGCTTGAGGGGAGGAGCACTAAAATGTGTTAAGTGTATTCCTTCCGAGTTAGCTGAAGCACACTAATCGGTGTGGAGTACAAGTGTTTTGAATTCATGTGTTGGTGATACAATTGTAGTGAATCTAGGTAGGCTGTTAACTTCATTGGAAACCTTAAATGTTTATATTACATGTATTTGCATAGTTTTCAGCCAAAGTTTTGTTCTTGTAAACAGGAAGAAGAGGAGGATGATGATTGGGGGGAGGATACAACTGAGGAAGCGCAAAGACGACGAATGGATGAAATCAGTGATCACGCAAAAGTTCTGACACTCAGTGATGATCTGGAAAGGACTGTTGAGGAGCGGGTCAATATCCTGTTTGATTTTGTTAAGGTAAACCAGTTGCTTTGAGAGTGCTTTTGAGTTGCTTTGAGGGCTGGAGAGTATAGCTAGGGTGATTTTCTTGACCCAGGCACCCTGTGTATGGCGCCACACCCTCAAAAAGAAGTTAATGTTTCTTTGATTACTAAGTTTTAACTGAGCCTTTGGACCTTTCTGGTTAGGCATCTCTTGACTGCCTTTTGGGCTGGGGGGGGTGTCACACTCAGCGATGCACAGGAGTTACTCCTGGCTCATGAACTCGACTTACTCCTGGTGGTGCTCGGGGAACCATATGGGATGCTGGGAATTGAACTTGGGTCGGCCGCTTGCAAGGCAAACACCCTACCCACTCTATTGCTCCAGCCCTGCATGAACTTTGCAACTACCTCACCATGATTTAAAAAAAAAAAAGAGGGGGGCTGGTATATAGTATATAGCAACGCTATATACTACCTCAAACCACACTCAAGTATTAACATACGAACAAAGTAAAATTAAAATTGTAAAGTTTGTGGGGGGTGGGAGGGATGCAGGACTCATTGGTGGAGGAGAATGGGCACTGGTGGAGGGATGGATACTCGCGTATTGTATGACTGAAACACAAGCACAAAGATACGTAAATCTGTAACTATACCCGCAAGGTGATTCATTAGTTAAAAAAAAAAAAATCGTCAAGTTTGAAACAAGGTGTGTGGGTCACCAGTGGGGCGAAGTGACACCACACAGGGTGCTTGTCTTGTAGAGACAATCCATTTGACCTCTGACACATAGCATACAGCACAGAAGAACAAAACAGGGTTTGGCCAAGAAGCAGTTGCCCCCCACCCCAAGAGTAATTCCTGGGTGCAGAGCCAGGAGTAACTGAGCATTACCGGGTGTGACCCAAAAAGAAAGAAAAAAAAAAAGTTGTTAATGATTGGGTTTCAGTCATACAGTGTTCAAACACTCATCCCTTCACCAGTTTACATTTCCCACCACCGTACCTCTAACCTTCCTCTGGCAGACACTTACCTCTTTCCTTTGGGGATTATGGTTTGCAATAAAGGTACTGAAAGGTTATCTATATCACTTGACCACCTTTCATCACCATAATGGTCCCTCCTCTGTCCAAAGTGCCCTTCTCACCCCTACTCACACTTGTGGCAAGCTTCCAACCATTGATTGATTAGTCCTCCTGGCCCTTATTTCTACTGTCCTTGGTGTTAGTATCATATTATGGTGTTTTTGTGTTTTTTGTTTTTTTTTTTATGACCCTCAAATGAGTGCAGCCATTCTATATCTGTTCTCTTCTAATGCATTTCATTCAGCATGGTACTCTCCATTTCCATCCATCCAGTCCTAAGCAAATTTCAAGTCTTCATTTTCCTGGTGGTTACATAGTAATTCATTGTGTAGATGTGCTATGTTATCTTTTAGAAGTTTTAAAACAAAAAAATTGGGGTGTAAGAGTTGGAGGTCAAATGTTATCTATGGAGAAAATGTGCTACCAGTTCAGTGAATTGCTTTTTATTTGTAGAAAAAGAAAGAAGAAGGTATTATTGACTCATCTGACAAAGAAATTGTTGCTGAAGCAGAAAGACTGGATGTAAAAGCCATGGGCCCTCTTGTTTTGACTGAAGTTCTTTTTAATGAGAAGATTAGAGAACAAATCAAGAAATATAGGCGCCATTTCTTGCGAGTAAGCAGATTTGATTTTTAGAGGGCATGGGGGGGGAGTACATGACGAATTCTGGGGATTGAAACCGGGGTTGTGCTCCAGCTCTTTGAGCCATCTCGCCTACTCTTAAAAACAGTTGCAGATTCCTTAAATGAGAGTAGAGCTGTGTTGTTAGGAAATAGCATTCTCACCTGTCCTCGTTCCTGTCCTGAAAATGGAGGTAATAGAATTCTCAGGTGTAAAAGTATGTGGAAAACATTGTAGCCTATTTATATACAGTAACAAATACTTCATGTATTGGTGGCTAGGACAGTGAATATATTTCAGTATTAGATTTGTCAACTGAATGCAGAGTTTGTTAATACCAAATTATCTGTTTGCAGTTTTGTCATAACAATAAGAAAGCTCAACGGTATCTTCTTCATGGGTTGGAGTGTGTGGTAGCAATGCATCAAGCGCAGCTCATCTCCAAGATCCCACATATATTGAAGGAAATGTATGATGCAGACCTTTTGGAAGAAGAGGTCATCATCAGCTGGTCAGAAAAGGTGAAGAAAATGTAGATAGACTTTGGCAATACCTAGTCTGTGCAAAACCTGTGCTTGTCTAGTAAACTTTTAGGTGTTTTCCACCATTGCAGCTGTTCATTGTAATAGGATCTACTTGCTTTAGTGCTAGCATGACAAAAAGACATATTCTGTTGAGGAACCAGATTAGTTTACAGTTAAACCCCCTCAAAGATGTTAGAATGACCAATCATTAGTGGCTACAAGTAAAATCTGGGGATGATCTTAAATCTTAAAATTGTGCCGATTATTTTTTAGGCGTCTAAGAAATACGTCTCAAAAGAACTTGCCAAAGAGATCCGTGTCAAAGCAGAACCATTTATAAAGTGGTTGAAGGAAGCAGAAGAAGAATCATCTGGTGGTGAAGAAGATGATGAAGATGAGAATATCGAGGTAAGTTGGAGTAGTGTTAGAAACATCTGTGTGATCCAAATAAAATTATTTTTAAATGAATAATTAGTTTTAGACCACACACGGTGATGCTCAGGTTATTCCTCACTCTGTACTCAGGAATCATTGCTGGCAGTACTTATGGGATTCCTATGATTGAACCTGGGTTGACTGCATGCAAGGCAGTCAACCTTCCCTAGTGTATTCCCTGGCCCCTGGACTTTTTTTTTCCCTTTTGCTTTTTGGGTAACACCTGGCGATACTCAGGGGTTACTCCTGGCTCTGCACTCAGCCGCGTGCAGGCAAACGTCCTACTCGCCGTGCTATCAATGCAGCCCCTGAACTAATATCTTTTAAATGATATGCTGCTCAGTGATTGGCAATAGAAGTCGTCTGTTCTTCCACATACATGTTGCCAAGTATCTTAAGGGTTTGACTAATGCAGGTCGAGTGAATGGGAATGCTTGTTTGTAAAAATTAGCAAGATATTCCAAGGAATGGCAGTGTCATTTGTGCATAACAAGTAAGTACTATGGGGGCTGGAGCAATAGCACAGTGGGTAGGGCGTTTGCTTTGCACGCGGCCGACCCGGGTTCAATTCCCAGCATCCCATATGGTCCCCTGAGCACCGCCAGAAGTAATTCCTGAGTGCAGAGCCAGGAGTAATCCCTGTGCATCACCAGGTGTGACCCAAAAACCAAAAAAAAAAAAATTTCCTTTCAGATAATTTTTCTCCTTTGTACACCAGGATTACTGTTTTTTATAACCCCACTTACTGGGGTTAAGATTATAATCAGTAAACATTTGTGTTACCAGGTGGTATATTCGAAGACTGCCAGTGTACCGAAGGTTGAAGCTGTGAAGTCTGACAACAAGGACGATGACATTGATATTGATGCCATTTAAAGGGGTGGGTGCAGCCCAGCTTAACAATGTAATGCTGCGAATTGTTCTGCATCATCAGCCAGAAGTGCAACATGTATGTGCAAAAGCTAAAATGGCTTAGCATCATGCTACACTTTCTACTAAAATTGTATTGCTGTGAGTGGTCTGTAATAAGCCCAATGAGACATCTAGGGAGTCCATACACATATCTGTGAGCAGATGTAGTTTGCTTATTTATAGCATGTTTCTTTTTGAAAAATTAGTGGTGGACACATTTGGATCACATTTATACAGTTATAAAAAATAAAGATTTGATTTTGGTCATTCTTCAGATTTTTGGCTCTGAATGACTTAAGCTAAAATAATTGGCTCCTTTTTAAAATGTTGCTCCATCATTTAACCTGAGAATTCTTGGAGCCTGCTAGATATTGTTAGGTGCTGAGACTCCAAAGAGATCTTCAGCAGAATGTAAACACAACTTACCTGTAATTACCTTATTCAGCCATTAAGTATAATACTTTAAAGTCTTATTTCCTGTCCTCAAATTGGCATTTGGTAGATATCTGTACTTCTCATGCCAAGGTGGACTGATAATCAAATAACAGTGCAACACCTTTATCTTAGAAGTAAAAATGACCTGAGTGTCCTATAAATAATTTAAGAGCAGGTTTTGAAACTTGAATTGTGGGTTTTTTTTAATTTCTGTTTTGTTTCGTTTTTGGTTTGTGTACACTTGCCCCCAAATTGTAGTCTTTGAAGTAATGTACATTGCACGTTGGATGAGCCAGGGGAATTACTACATTAATAACAAAAAAAGCATTTTATGTGTATGTAGCTGTTGCTTTGTACTGAGAGAAACTCTCAAACTTTGGGATATGATTAAATAATAATCTATGATTTATTTGGGGAAGCAGGAAAAGGTGCACTTAATCTCTAGCAAAATCCATAAAATTTCAGCTTTTGCTTTTTTGGTTTAAATGACTATTTCAAAATGACTAAACATACTGTACCTTTTGTTCAGTGTGGATTTTCCCCTGATGGTATGGTTTGTTCCTTAATGCCTTTTACGTTTGGACACAGCTTATGCTTTTTCTGATTTGGGTTGCTATCTTGCCAAATAAGTGTTAATGTCTCAAACATTTTTTTTTTTCTTTCAAGATGTTTTATTTAAGCAAAGTTAAACGAGTATTTCAAAGTCAGAGCCTATATTTTGGTCTGAGACTTGGGGTATTTTTATTTCACATTGAATATAGCCATGCACCCAAGAAGTGTGTGATGAAGGCCACTGAATGCGGGTGACTAAGGTCCGAACCAGTCACCTGGAGCTTTAAAATTTGGAATATCTTTATTGTAAATTTTTTGCCCGATTAACTGATCCAAATGCAGTTGATACAGGTTCTACCTGAGAGATTCTTCTTAACATTTATTCCTTAGCATATAAAGTGTACTGTGGGAGTCAAGATTCCATGGGGTTTATTTTGTTTAGAACACTGGCTTACATCATTCACCTGACTCCGTGGTTTGTGATCCACCTCACAGATTATAATGAGACCTTAACAAATGTATGTAAAGTTTTTTCACATTGAAATTAATACAAACATTTGATATAATAAACCTTATTAGCTTAATAGTTTAAGGTATTAAAATCTAGCATTCTTACTGGAGAGATAAAATGGTCTCCAGCTGCCTTTTGATTTTGATGAGTGAAGCAGGAGCCATAAACCTGGGTGGAATGTGCTTTGTCACACCAAAGAAAAAAAAAGTTTTTGAAACTCCAATCTTAACTAGATTTCACATTCTTTATCATAGGCCAGTTTGCTTTCATTAATCCAAATAATACTAAGTGAGATACCAGTGACCTGATAAGCCAAGTTGGATTCAGCATAAGCAGTGTCAAGTTAATGAGGTTTAGGTAACAGATCTTTTTTTTTTCCTTTAATCTGAAAATATAATATTCAGGGCTTCTAGACACTAAAGAGAAAATTTTGGCTTAAACCAGTGTTTAGTCTGGTGCCAAATTTCCAATGGAAATCAAACCTACATAATTTTATTCACAGGCGACCAATAGAGTGAATCCTTCACTTTGCTCTATTCAACTGTCTTAAAGTTTCCTGTTTCAAACAGCTATGTTACTTGATTAAAACAATGTTAAAATTATATTTTTGTCTTGATTTAATATTAAAATTAACCCAAATTTTTATCTTAGAAGATTGGAGCACTGTGAGATATGCTCGTTTTTATAGTTGCTACTTTGGTGTTTTGGAGATTTGTTGGAGAGGTTGCCAGTCTACTCACAAAACAAATGTATTTGTCAGTAGCTTCCTATTATTGGACACGATTATAATCTGACAGGGTGTGCCATCATCACCCTTTACATTTTGATGGGTGCTTAGTAGGGAATTAAAATACCAAAGTAGTTTTTTCTGTAACTTGATTCAGCTTTAAGGAAAAAGGGTAAAAAGAAAAGTGATGCGTCCTTTGTTGGTTTTGTTTTTGTGCCACACTTAGAAATGCTCAAGGTCTTAATCCTGGCTCCATGCTCACGGATGACTCCTGGTGGGCTCAGGGCTGGGACATGTGGGATGCTGGGGATTGAATCCAGGTCATCGGCCTGCAAGACAGAGTTCCTTACTTGCTGCTAGCTCTCTGGTCCTCTAAACAAGTCCCTTTCTATTTATTTCCTGGGGGTATTTGTTTGGGGTCATAGCCTAAGGCACTCAGGGTTTACTCCTGGTGCTGGGGGGGGGGAACCATATTGGACACTGGGGATCCAAGTTAACTTGGAACCCAGGCTGGCTACTTACATGGCAAGTTCCCTACCCTCTGTATTGTATTGTTTCCAGTCCCTAAACAAGCCCTTTCTCAAGTTGACAAATGTACTTGGTTTGGGCCCTAAAGGTTCAAGAAGGAAGTGTACCTGATATCCCGTGATTAGCGCCTTGCAATCTCTTGATACTCTAGCTGCCCCACTGTGCTCCAGTGCACTGAGCACTGACCAGAAGCCTGTGGCTGAAGATAACTGACACGAGCTGGCCTTCTGGAGAGAGTAGAAAGTCCATAAATAGTACTGGTGGAAATGACTCTTTTGAAGTTCTACAGATCTGTTGACTTGGTTATACTTTTATTTTTAACCTCCCGCCCCTTTTTGTGGGGAAGAAGGGCACACCTGATGATACTCAAAGGTTATATTCCTGGCTTTTCACTCAGAATTACTCCTGGTGGTGCTTGGGGGACCATTGGGATGCCGGGGATCGAACCCGGGTCGGCCGTGTGCAAGGCAAATGCCCTACCCGCTGTGCTATCGCTCTGGCCCCCTTTTTTTTCTTTTTTTAAATAGATCAAGCCATATTCTTAATTCAGATTGTCCTGAGAACTCTATAGTCTTACTTCCTTTCATGTTTTTCTAAATTGCAACAGTTCTATTCGAGAATAACCAAAACATGTTAAATTGACTCTGTCTGCATTGTTGGTTTGATGGGCTTTCAGTTCCACCCTATTTAGTGCAAAGAACAGTATTTGCTGGTCTCTGCCTTCAGTTTTGTAGTATGCTACGAGGGGACATTCAGATTTCTTATATTCTGTCCCCAATCTCACTTAGGCTTTGATCCCTCAGAATGACAGTATGATTGAAGTGACAAGGGCAAACGATTTGTCAGACATATTTAATGTGAATACCACCTCAGAATTTGAGCTTTGTGAGCCTTACTTAGTTCTTGGAGGTTAGGTGCTTGTTCTTTGTTCCTTGTGGTTGCCTGCATTTCGAGTAAGACTACTTAAGCCCTAACCCTTGACCCAGTAAGTCTCTAAGAACAAGCAGTGCTGATTCTTTTACGTTTGAACTGCACCTAGTGCAGAGCTCCCATATGCAAGCATCGTGCACCCCTGACCATTGAGTCATCTCTCCTGCCCTGCTTTTTTCATAGTGAGAAAGCGGATCCGTTCATAGGAGCTAAGATGTGGGAGTATCACCTTTATGGCAGTGCCAGTATTTGAATCCAGGGCTTCACTTGGCAATTCAGGTGCTAATAGTGCTGTTACATCCTCGACCTTTGTGGTGGTATTGTTTTCTTGGGACCTTGGCCAGAGGAGGCGCAGTGTCCTGGTACTTCCATTTGGTTTCTTGCTCAGTATTTTTTTTTTTTTTAAAGGAGGAATGTACCTTTGGGCTATGGAATCAGGCCTGGGTCTTGTCAGGCCTCCCATTAAAACGACTTTGTGCCTGTGTTGTTTTGTTGCACGTTGTTTTCACTGAAAACATTTTCTAGTTATTACCTCTACTTGGCAGCCTCATCAAACCTCTCAAGAAGGCCTTTTACTAGGGTGGTTATTGTGGGAGAAATAAGAACTGTCCTTACCTTGGATTTTATGGTCTGCTGGGGACGGTAGTTGACCTTTTGAAAGCTATTGTGTAGGTTTGTGGCCAGACAACCCTGAATGCACCCTGTCTCATCTGTTCTCGGAAGCTGAGCAGGGTCCATTACTTGGGGGCTGACCCTGCACAGTTGGAAAAATAAGGGGCTTAGATAAAGCACAGCGGAGTACGGCTCTTAGCTTGCACGTGGCTGACCCAGGTTTGATCCCCGGCACCCCAAGAACCACCAGGAGTACCCTGATAGTTGCCAGGTCTGGCCCCAAAACATTTTTCTCTTACATCTTTGCAACCAGAAGTGAAAGGGTAGGACATATAAAACTGCGCGTGATGAGCAAAGGTAGTGTTGCCTTGGGGTGTGGGAGGACCCGGACAAACTAAGGTTTATGGTTCAGGCTGACATTTATGAATTATAAGTAGGGCTGGGATGTATTTGCCCTATGTGTGAGGCCCTGAGTTTTTTTTCTGGCTCCCAGAACACCAACAGGACAGGCATAGCACAGTAATATTGAATAGCCTATTGAGCTGGGAAAGGGGGAGAATGTTTAAGGTAACTATTAGATTGGACTGTTCAATATCCAACAAAAAAAAACAAGAAACTGACCTATTTAAAAAGGAAATGTGAGCTGCTTTTCGAGAAAGACTTGATTGGGGGGGTTACCCTACCCGCGGAGAGAGAAAGCTGTCCTGGACTCGGAAGAGATCACAAGACTGGGGCCGTCCCTGGCAGTGCACGGTTCCCTGACTGGGGCAGGCAGGGTATAGGGACGACTCCATGGCAAAAGAACCTTTATTATGTTTTTGAGTCACACCCATTGGTACTCTGGGAACCATACAGGTTTTGGGGATCGTTCCCAGGTCAGCCAGTGTGAGGCAGGCACTGTACCCCAGTACTTTATCCGCCCCAAAAGTACCTACCATCGAAGCTTGAGGCATGTGAAGCTGCAAGTTCACTGCAACCACAGGCTTGTGCCACAGGTCCCACATGCCTCAGTGCCTTCCCAGCAGGTGTTTGGAACCCCAGCATGCCAGTGTATAACTTCCATTTGTCTTTTTTATTTTTCCCCTTTTTGGGTCACCTAGCGATGCTCAGGGGTTGCTCCTGGCTCTGTACTCATGAATTATTCCTGGCAGTGCTTGGGGAACCATATGGGATGTTGGGGATCAAACCCCGGTCCGACCACATGCAAGGCAAGTGCCCTTCCTGCTATACTATCACTCTGGCCCCACTTGCAGTGTTTTGGCAACAAAAGCAGTGGGATGCGCCAAAAGCAGCACTAACAGGGTTAAGGTGCGTGCCTTTACATGTGGCCGGCCATGGGCCACGGAGCATGGCTGGGTGAAGCCCTGGAAGCCCCTCAAGCACCTCTGGGGTGGGCCCAGTTAATTCCCAGAACAGTACCATCCATTAAGCTGCCAGCCTGACCCAGAATACCAGCAATGACCCCTGGGTCATCTGAGCACCACATGGAATGCCCATACATAGGAAGGTGAGGAGCCAGAGGGAAGACCTTGAAGGGTAAATTTAGCGTATGCTTTACCTGCAGGAGGCTCAGGTTCAGTCTGATCCAGGCATCCCATATGACTCCCCAATCCCTCCAGAGTGATTCCTGAGTACAGAGCCAGACGTAACCCCTGAGCAACATAAACAGCTAGAGAGAGGGTGGGTACGGTTCTTGCCTTGAACATGGCTGACCTGGGTTCCATCCCCAGCACACAGTATGGTCACTGAGCCTGCCAGGAGTGATTTCTGTGCTGCTGGGTGTGTGTGGCCCTGCTCCTCCCAAAATAAGAGTTGGTTCTCTGAAAATGAACAGAATTAACAAACTGAATAAGCTATGGGTGCAGGAGGGGCAGGAATCTCAAATGACAAATTATAAATGAGACGTGACATCAGTAATTCTGCAGAAATAAATTACAAGATCAAAATACAGTTGTACGCTAACAAGTTAGAGCTTGATGATGTAGACAGGTACTTGAAACTGCAGTCAAGATGAAGTCACTGGAGGACGGCCGAGATGGCTGTTGGCCTGCACAGCTACACAAGAAGTGGATTGGCTTCTCCAGCTGCTATCCAAGCTGCATCCTCCTGGCCATCCTGGGAAGTGTCTTTCTGGTATGTTGTTAGAGAGATGCCACAGCCGAATGGGCCAAGGTCTGCTAGTCTCTGGGCCGAGCCCTTTTGGAGTCACCTCTGCATGGTCCCTGCCCTGCCAGGAGGTCCAGTCCCCACCCACACCCAACATTCTGCATATAGATGACCCGTTTTCACAGCTTCACTATTTGTCTCAGAAAAGCCGAGATGCTGAGTCATCCCAGTTCCACAGCTCCTGTGAAAGTTCACAGTACTGGGATCCCAGTGGGAGCACAGCAAATTAGATGGGAAAAGTTGTATAGAAGGCCACCAAGTTCAATAAGCAAAAGCCATGACACAGAAGTCTCAGATAGCACCTAACAGCTTGGTAAATTTCCAATGACTTTAGTAGTGCCATTGTGAGGTATGTTGAAACAAGGGGTATAAATTATTTTGTGCCTGCGAAGGGGGCGGGCAGAGAGGGATTGAGGACATTGGAGGGGGGGGACTGTCACACTGCTGGTGGGATTGGTGGTGTTGGAACATTGAGTACCTGAGGCAGCTGTATTACGAAAAACTTTGTAAATCGTGTTTAAATAAAGTTACTTAAAAAAGGGAGGGGCTGGGGCTGGAGCAATAGCACAGCAGGTAGGGCTTTTGCCTTGCACGCGGCCGACCCGGGTTCGATTCCCAGCATCCCATATGGTCCCCTGAGCACCGCCGGGAGTAATTCCTGAGTGCAAAGCCAGGTGTAATTCCTGTGCATCGCCGGGTGTGACCCAAAAAAGCAAAAAAAAAAAAAAAGGGGGGGGGCCTGGAGCAACAGCATATGGGGTAGGGCATTTACCCCTGAGCACCTCCAGGGGTAATTTGAGTGCAGAGCCAGGTGTGACCCAAAAAGAAAAAAAAAAATACAAGGAATACAAAACCTGGAAATGAGGTGACTCACGGAGAAATCCAAAATCTCCAGAAAATGAAAGCTTTGCACCTTTAGGGTTTTTTTTTTGTTTTGTTTTGTTTTTTGGTTTTTTGCTTTTTGGGTCACACTTGATGATGCACAGGGGTCACTCCTGGCTCTGCACTCAGGAATTACCCCTGGTGCTCAGGAGACCCTATGGGATGCTGGGAATTAAACCTGGGTCGGCCGCGTGCAAGGCAAATGCCCTACCCGCTGTGCTATCACTCCAGCCCCTGCACCTTTAGTTTTACTGACTCACTAAGTTATTATATTTTTAAAAAAACAAACCTAAATACCATACTTCTCTACAAATTGAAAAGGCGGAAGACTTCCTAACTCTTAAGAGGGCACTATAATCCTCATGCCAAAGTCAGATACAACAACAAAAAAACCCAATACTCTACAAAACCAATACTCCTTAACATGCTGACATGTTGGTGAAGTTTTAGCAGACTGAGAAGCTTGCTGAGGATTGTACATCCTCAATTGCTGAGGACCGTTCTTGGAATGAAATGATCGGTCTGCACAGAAACTGGTGCAGTGCAATAAAGCTGTGCACTGAAGGATGGGAGTGACGTCACAACATTCAGAGAGCATTTGGCAAACTTCACTTCATGGCAAGCACACTCCGTGGACTAGGAACAGAAGGATGTTATCTTTGCCCTGAGAGTGGGAAGGAATTCACGTACTTGGCGTACAGCCCACCCATAAGATCACTGGATTTATTTGCATATGGTCCTGTGCTCCAGAATCACTCCAGGAGACCGTAAGGGGTACTGGGGACCGAATTAGGATTAGTCCCAAGGAAGACAGGTGCCTGACATGCTGTCATGCTCAGGGTTCACTCCTGTGGGTGCTGGGGGGTCACGTGGTGGGCTGGGGAGGGATCCTAGGGCGACTGTGGCTCCAGACCCACGCTAACCTTTTGTTAATTGTTTACTGAGGGGTCACACTTGAGTTGTACTGTTGGCTCACATTTGACTTGTAATGTCATGGAAGGATTTGGGGAGATGCTGGAGACCCTAGGTTCTGCCCTGGGCGTGTGAGATAGTGTAGGGGTTAGGGCACTAGGCTTGCGTGCAGCTGACCCCAGTTCAGTCAGCACCACATACAGTCCTTCAAGTCCTGCCAGCAGTGATTCCTGAGCTCTCTAGGGCGTGGCCCAGACTCCCACGCCGTGAAAAGCAGACGCATCCTCCACAGTGCTGCATGTCTGGCACCATCCCGTAACACACTTCCTTAATTAATCAGACTCTGGAGTGAGCCTTGTTACGCAGGAAGTCTAGGCTCCTTGTTCATTGGCTTTGAGAAGGTGTCTCTCAGGGCCAGGGGTGTGACACCCTGGGTTCAATCTCGAGCAAACACGAAATGATGCGTCTGGCCTGGAGAGAGACTTCATGGGGTAAGGCACTTGCCCTGCATGCCACTGGCCCTAGTGTGGTACCTGTCATCGCATGTTTCTGTCTTGCTGAGTGCTGCTAGGAATGAGCCTCAAGCCCAGAGCCATGAGTAAGCCCTGAGCACCGCTGGTGGTGGTGGTACAGGGCTTTTTGCAGCAGCAGCTGGGGAAGCAGCTGAGCTGTGTACCTGCGACCTGCATGGCACTGTAGCAAGGGATGTGACTGCAGGTCAAGTGTCTGTCTTGAGTGTAACCTATGGCTACTGAAGTCCTAAGTACCACCCTGGGGATTCCCGGCTCCACAGCAAGGGCATAACCCTGGGGCAGGACATGACAACAAAAAATGAAGTGAAAGCGTGGCGGGAAGCCCTGAGTCCCTTTTGAAAAATGGCAACGCAGAAACTGGACAGGTGTGGGAGCACTAGGGCAGAAGTGCGACCCCTGGCGGCAGCATGCACTGAGCAAGGTGTGCAGACCCCCTGCCTTGGGGCTGGTGGAGAGCCCTTCCCCTCCGGCACACAGCTGCAGCGTAGGGAGGGAGGGGAAGCTTTTTTCTTGTTGAATGGTGCCCTTTTCTGACAGTGGACGTCATTTTTTTTTTTCTATTTGGGTCACACCTGGCAATGCTCAGGGGTTACTCCTGGCTCTGCACTCAGGAATTACTCCTGGCGGTGCTCGGGGAACCGTATGGGATGTTGGGAATCGAACCCAGATCAGCAGCGTGCAAGGCAAACGCCCTGCCTGCTGTGCTATCGCTACAGTGGAGGACATTCGAGCAGTGCTTGAGGCTTACTCCTGGCTCTGTGCTCAGGGATCACTCCTGGCAGGCTCCGGGGACCCAGCCTGTGTCAGCTGCGTGCAAGGCAGGTGTCCTTGCTACTGCCCTATGTTTCTAGCGCCAGGTGCCTGTTTGTAGGAGGTTTTATTGTCTGCGTGTCTGCGGGCCTCAGGTGCGAACTCGAGAGCACTCTGCAGAGCTCCGTGGATTTCGCTGGCTCTGGGGCCAGTTCTGTCTTACTCAGCTTTAAGTCCGTCAGTTATCCTTCCGGCTCTGCACACATTGCGTGCTCGAGTCATCCATCCTCCTCCCTGTCTGTGAAAGGAGGCTTTGACTGGGAGGCCCCGCGGGGAGGGCGTGAGGTGGGACTCAGGGTGACTCAGGGGGCTGGTTCCGCCAGCTCATGTCTGAGGCTCTTCGAGAGAGGGGCTCTCACCCCGGCCTCCTGACAGGCCCCGCGCTGCCTCTGCGTGCTCCTGGCTGGCCGTGAGAAGCCCAGTCTGCAGGGGCCTGCTCTGGGGCCTGGAATCACGCCAGCAACAAACATGGCCCATTATAACTTCAACACGTTTTCCTGCCAGTGTGGGGTGTGCACCCACTGCGGGCTCAGATGCAGGGACTTCTACAGGGACACTTCGTTATGGGCAAATGCAGGACATGGGGGACTGTCGGTGTACAAGGAAACTTTTCTTGTGGGGACTCAAAACCTTTTTACGATTGAGTCATACCTGGTGGTTCTCAGGGTTTGTGCTTGGTTCTGTGCGCAGGGACCAAGCCTGGACAGCGTGGCACCAGCAGACGCTCTCTCCGCAACATCGTCTCTTCAGTCTCTCTACAAAGAATTTTGTGTTGTTTTGGGGAGACACTGGCTGTGCTCAGGGCTGACTGTTGGCTCTTAGCTCGGGGGTCACTCCCGGTGGGCTCAGGGAACCGTATGGGGTGCCAGGGATAGGACGCATATGGAACCCATATGGGGTGCTGAGGCTGGAACCCAGCCGTGTGCAAGGCAAGCACCCTACCCACCTACTGTCACTCCAGCCCCGTGTGCGGGGATTTCCCAATGGGATACGGAGAGTTTTCAGTTAAGTACTGAGTGTGCCCTGGAGCACTGCAAATTAAAGTGAAGTCCATGGCCAGCAAGAGCAAACATTCTCCTTTCTTTAAAACATACACACACACACACACACACACACACACACACACACACTTAAATAACAGAAAATAGCCAGAGTGATAAGACAGCAGGGAGGACACTTGCTTTGTAAGTGGCTCATCTGTGTTCGTCCCCAGCATCTCGTATGGTCCCTTGAGCACCGCTATGTGTGATTACTGAGCACAGAGCTGGGTGTAACTCAGGCCTTGCTGGGTGAGGCCTCAAAACAGAACAAAACAACCCCCTCCACACACACACACACACACACACACACACACACACACACAATAGAGAGATAGTCCAGGAATGACGGGATTCGCCTGCGTGTGGCCAATTTCAGGTTGGTCCCTGGCACCATGTGTTCCCCTAAGCGCCACCATGAGTGACCTCCAAGTTTGGAGCTGGGCGTAGCCCCTGAGCACTGTTGGAGGTGCCCCAGCTCCTTCCCACTCCCACCCCAGACAGACCATAACAATTGCCCATATTTCAGCCACGCCATCTTGGTCATCTTGTCACTTGAAGTTAGGGGCTTTGGGCACAGATTCCACAGAGTAGTGGCAGCTGCTCTCAGGCCCGTCCCTGGGGCCTGGGCGTGTCTGCTGCTGTGGCAGAGATCTTGCGGTTGTGATCTGGAGATGGAGGCTGGGCAGGGCCCAGGGGGCTCTCTGTGCCCCCCCCCCACACGCACACCGTGACTGTGGTGAGAAGGTGGCTGCGGACACAGACCAAGGGGCCTCAGAGACTGGACGTGTGACACAAGCCCAGAAGCTGGGGACAGCCCCAGCGAGTATGTGGCCTTGGCAGCCCCTCACTGGGCTTCCGGTCGATGTGCTGGCACCCAGCAGGGGCCACTCTCCCAAATGACCCCACAGGACCCCTGGGCTCCTGCTCTGCTGCCTGCGAGCCCTTCTACTTTAGTAGGACCAGTGTGGCGGCTCTCCCCTCCCCTCCCCTTCCCTCCCCTCCCCTCCCCTCCCCTCCCCTCCCCTTCCTTCCCCTCCTCTTCGCTGCTGCTGTGGCAGTGACCAGGGCACTCAGCTGGCTGCCCTGCTGGCCCACAGGCACTCGAGCCCCGGCCTGTCTTTCCCCTTCACTCCCCTTTGCTGCGGTGTGCCCTGGGGTCATGTGCCGGGTCATGTGCTCTGGTGGCACATCTGGGGAGCCCCGCCCAGCCCGAGTGTTTTCTCCGTGGGGTCGCGTGTCTCAGCACCTTTGGCATTGGGTTCTGTGGTTCTGAGCTCTGTATGAGCAAGATCATGCTTAAATCATTGAATCATCAGCTTCTGAGTTGTGTTTTCTCCCCCCCACCCCTGCTTTTTTGTGGTCTTGAGGTTAACCTGGCAGTGCTCAGTGGCTCCCACCTCAGTGCTCTTGGGTCACACCAGCAGGGCTCAGGGATCAACCCCATTCTGAGCTCAGCTAGCTCTCCTACGCCCATTTCTCTCCCTCCACTGTTTCTGTTTTTTTTTTTTTTTGCGGGGGGGTCACACCCAGCAGTACTCAAGGCGTATTCCTGGCTCTGCACTCAGGGATCACTCCTGGCCAGCTCAGAGAGCCATATGGGATGCCAGGGTTGGCCTCATGCAAGGCAAGCGCCTTACCCACTGTATTATTGCTCTGGCTCCATTTGTTATCTTCTTCCTCTCCCTCCTTCCTTCTTTCCTTCCTTCCTTCCTTCCTTCCTTCCTTCCTTCCTTCCTTCCTTCCTTCCTTCCTTCCTTCCTTCCTTCCTTCCTTCCTTCCTTCCTTCCCTTTCTCTCCTTTGTCCTCTCCTTCTTTCTTCCCCTCGTCCTCCCTCCCTCCCTCCCTCCCTCCCTCCCTCCCTCCCTCCCTTCCTTCCTTCCTCCCTCCCTCCCTCCCTCCGTTCCTTCCTTCCTTCCTTCCTTCCTTCCTCCCTCCCTCCCTCCCTCCCTCCGTTCCTCCCTTCCTTCCTTCCTTCCTTCCTTCCTTCCTTCCTTCCTTCCTTCCTTCCTTCCTTCCTCCCTCCCTCCCTCCCTCCCTCCCTCCCTCCCTCCCTCCCTTCCTCCCTTCCTCCCTCCCTCCCTCCCTTCCTTCCTTCCTTCCTTCCTTCCTTCCTTCCTTCCTTCCTTCCTTCCTTCCTTCCTTCCTTCCTTCCTCCTCCCTCTCTTCCTCCCTCTCTTCCTCCCTTCTCTCTCCCTCTCTCTCTCCCTTCCTTCCTTCCCTTTCTCCCCTTTCTCCTCCTTCCTTCTTCCCTTCGTCCTCCCTTCCCTCCCTCCCTCTCTCCTCCCTCCCTCCCTCCCTCCCTCCTTCCTTCCTTCCTTCCTTCCTCCCTCCCTCCCTTCCTTCCTCCCTCCCTCCCTCCCTCCCTTCCTTCCTTCCTTCCTTCCTTCCTTCCTTCCTTCCTTCCTTCCTTCCTTCCTTCCTTCCTTCCTTCCTTCCTCCTCCCTCTCTTCCTCCCTTCTCTCTCCCTCTCTCTCCCTTCCTTCCTTCCCTTTCTCCCCTTTCTCCTCCTTCCTTCTTCCCTTCGTCCTCCCTTCCTCCCTCCCTCCCTCTCTCCTCCTCCCTCCCTCCCTCCCTCCCTCCCTCCCTCCCTCCCTTCCTTCCTTCCTTCCTTCCTTCCTTCCTTCCTTCCTTCCTTCCTCCTCCCTCCCTCCCTCCCTCCCTCCCTCCCTCCCTCCTTCCTTCCTTCCTTCCTTCCTTCCTTCCTTCCTTCCTCCCTCCCTCCCTCCCTCCCTCCCTCTCTTCCTCCCTTCTCCCTCCCTCCCTCCCTCCTTCCTTCCTTCCTTCCTTCCTTCCTTCCTCCCTCCCTCCTTCCTTCCTTCCTCCCTCCCTCCCTCCCTCCCTCCCTCCCTTCCTTCCTTCCTTCCTTCCTTCCTTCCTTCCTTCCTTCCTTCCTTCCTTCCTTCCTTCCTCCTCCCTCTCTTCCTCCCTTCTCCCTCCCTCCCTTCTCCCTCCCTCCCTCCCTCTCTCCCTCCCTCTCTCCCTTCCTTCCTTCCCTTTCTCCCCTTTCTCCTCTCCTTCCTTCTTCCCTTTGTCCTCCCTTACTCCTTCCTTCCTTCCTTCCTTCTTCCTTCCTTCCTTCCTTCCTTCCTTCCTTCCTTCCTTCCTTCCTTCCTTCCTTCCTTCCTTCCTTCCTCCTCCCTCTCTTCCTCCCTCCCTCTCTTCCTCCCTCCCTCCCTCCCTCTCTTCCTCACTGCTTAACGGCTACTCCTGGCTCTGTACCCAGGAATTACTACTGGTAGTACTGGGGGACCATATGGGGTACCCAGGACCAAACCCAGGTCAGCCATGTGCAAGGCAAGTACTGTCCTGCCGTGCTATGACACACGCTCAGGAATTTCAGAATAAACTCGGTAGTAGTTCGGGGTTGTCAGCTCTAACTTTCTCAGACACCAGGTTGTTCTCCAGATGTTAGTTTATTAATTCAACTCATTTTTTCCCCTAGAACAAATTTTTGGTGGTGTTGGTCCTCCGCAGCCACATCCATCAACCTTTCTGCAGCTGTGGCTGGGCCCTGCCCTGCCTGGAGTTAGAGCAAGGACTCGGCCCCGTGCGGGAGCGGCCTGGGGAGGATCTGGAAGCAGCTTCCTAATTTCCACAGCATGACAGGGCCAACCTGAGGACACAAGTCCGAGGACATCAGGTGTCCCACATCTGTCCCACTCCTCAACAGTCCTCAGTTCCTCAGTTCTGGGGCTCTGTGCTCTGCTCCCATCAACACTGAGGAGGAAAGGCTCTCTTGGGTGTCATACACACACACACACACACACACACACACACACACACACACACACACACACACACCCCGAGGGGTGGCCCTGCTGGGTGTCGCACACACATACCCACACACTGGCTCTGCTGGGTCTCTCTCTCTCTCTCTCTCTCTCTCTCTCTCTCTCTCTCTCTCTCTCTCTCTCTCTCTCTCTCTCTCTCTCTCTCACACACACACACACACACACACACACACACACGCGCATGCACTGAGGAGCAGCTCCTGGTGCCGGCAGCTCTCAGCTGTCCGGCCTTCTCACCTCTCCGAACTTGGCGGGTGTGGCACACGGCCCGGGCATCTGACACAGTGGTTGCGATTGCTGGGGCTAGAGTCACACACACCCCAGCTCTTGTGGGGGAACCAGCGGGGGCTTAGTTTTACAGCAGAAGTCTGGGGGCCTGGGGTGACTGCTCCGAAGGTCACCACACATGTACACGCACAGCCGTGTCCTCACACATGCAACACCAGGGCCCTCTTTCCGAGACCGGTAGAACAGCACAGGAGGTGCAGGCCTTAAGGCGCTTGCACGTGGCTCACCCATGTTCAGTCCCCGAGTACCTGGTCTCTGAGTACCGCCAGGCGTGATGTCTGAGCACAGTGCCCGGAGTAAGCCCTGAGCAGTCAGGTGTGGCCCTAGCCCTGACTCCCTGAAATTAGAAAAAAAAAATTTTTTTCCCAAGTAAAAAATTTGGAGGATGTTTGGAGGGAAGGAGGAAGGGAAAAGTGGGAGAGTGGAGAGTAAGAGGCAGTAATGCGCTCAGGAGAGAACGCGGGCCGCTCTGAGGGCGGAGAGAGACCCCACACACCCCAGCATTAGACAGGAAAGCACCAAAGTACACATCTCAAGAGGGGAGATGCGGGCGACGCGTGCTCAGGTACCACATGTGCTCAGCCACGCGGGTGCAAGCAGCACACGGGCTCGGGCAGCATGTGCGCGCCAGAGAATAAAATTCTTAACATAGAGCACATTTATGGAAAGTTAAAAAACAAAAAAGATGGCAGCCAAGGACTGTGAGGACCAACAGGAGAAAGCGAGTCGGAAATGACAGTTCAGCCCATTTGCTAGCGGCCGCAGGGCCACCCTCTAGCCGACTCACCAAGAACTTTATTCTTTATTCCCTTCTTTTGAGGGTCCCTCTTACCCCTTCACCTCTCCTTTTTGGAGGGAGGAAGTATTTTCCTTTCTCTCTCTCTCTCTTTCTTTCTTTTTTTTTTTTTTTTTTTTTGCTTTTTGGGTCACTCCCAGCGATGCTCAGGAGTTACTCCTGGCTCTGCACTCAGGAATTACTCCTGGCGATGCTCAGAGGACCATATGGGATGCTGGGAATCGAACCCAGGTCAGCCGTGTGCAAGGCAAATGCCCTACCCACTGTACTATTGTTCCAGCCCTTTCTTCTTCTTCTTTTTTTTTTTTGAAGTGTTTTTTTTTTTGTTTAGTTTGTTTTATTCTGGGCCCCACCCCTTGGTGCTCAGGGCTTATTCCTGTTCTGCACGCAGAGATCACTCCTGGGGATAGATCCCGGGTTGACTGCCTGCAAAGACCAGATCTACCTGCTGTATTTCTTTGGCCCTTGCGCCCCTTTTTTTGCATTTGACAGGTACATCTTGCCTCTCATTTCCAAGTCTTGTTTTGGGGCGCTCCATGCAGCAGTACTCAGGCCTTACTCCCGGCTTTGTACTTAGGGATCACTTGCGGGACCTTATGGGGTGCCAGAACTCAAACCCAGGTCCGCTGCACGCAGAGTAAGTGTCCTCTCCACTGTACTCTCCCTCTGAAACCCCAGAGTACCACGGCGTTGACATAAAATACGTAAGAAACTCAAGGCGCTTTTGTCTTTTTTTTTGTGTGTGTGTGGGGTCACCACACCTGACAGTGCTCAGGAGTTACTCCTGGCTCTACACTCAGCAATCACTCCTGGTGGTGCTCGAGACCATGAGGGATGCTGGGGATCGAACTCTGGTCAGTAGCTGCGTGCAAGGCAAGTGCCTTTGCTCTACATCTTTAATCCCTGCCCCTGTTAAAACCAGAAGCATCTTTTTTTTTTTTTTTTTTTTGCTTTTTGGGTCACACCCGGCAATGCACAGGGGTTACTCCTGGCTCTGCATTCAGGAATTACTCCTGGAGGTGCTCAGGGGACCATATGGGATGCTGGGAATCGAACCCGGGTTGGCCGTGTGCAAGGCAAACGCCCTACCCGCTATGTTATTGCTCCAGTCCAGCATTTTTTTTTATTTAAAAATATTGGGGGGCTGGAGTGATAGCACAGTGGGTAGGGTGATTGCCTTGCATGTGGCCGACCCAGGTTCGATTCCCAGCATCCCATATGGTCCCCTGAGCACTGCCAGGAGTAATTACCGAGCGTGTGATTCAGGAGTAACCCCTGAGCATCGCTGGGTGTGACCCAAAAAGCAAAAAAAAATATATATTGGGGGATTTTGGGCCATACTTGGTGTTGCTTTGGGGTTATTCCTTGGTCTGCATTCAGTAAATTACTCCTGGCGGCACTCAGGGAATCATGTGGGATACCGGGATCGAACCATGTCAGCTCTGCTCTGCTCCTTGTACTACGTCTCTGATCCAGAAGCAGCGGGAGTTGAATAGTGTCAGCTCCGCTGTTACTCTCCCCTGAACGTGCAGCTGTGAGAGAAACATCTGCGGGAACCTGAGTCCAGCTCCTCTGGCCAAAGCACAGTGTTCTGAGTCCTCTGAGCTTTCTCTCTGTTTTCCCAGCTGTCTGTGGGGCTCCTGTTGTGGAATTCAGAGTGGGGCCCAGGTCTGGTTCTTGCCCTGTCTCCAGCTGCCTTCTTGCTCTCAGGATTGTGACGCCCATTGTGGTACTGGGCGTTTCCCGGGGAACCTCATCTGGTTCCTCTGTGCCTCCTGTCAGGAACACCCCCACCCCCACCCCATCACTGACCCGGCTCCCAAGATGGGCTCAAGCCTTTGCTGAGGCTCCCACACACGTTTTAGTCTTGTGATCAGGCACATTTTAGTCATGTTTGAAGCATAATTCAGCTCCTGGGAATTCAACTTTCTCTGCTTGATGCAAGAGGGACAAAGACCTTATATTACACTTTCATGTTTTGGGATCACACTCAACAGTGCTCAAAGGCCACTTACAGTTCGAGGCTTGGGGGGGTCACTCCTGGCTGTGCTCAGGGGACCATGTGAAGGCATGTTGGCGATAGTAGGCCTACTCAGCCCGTGGCTTTCTCCCCAGCACTCTGGGAATGAGAATGCTGCTGAGCGGCTGGTAAGTCTCGCAGACTCAGACACACAACAAGGATGGAAACAAGTTACTTATTTATTTATTTATTTTTTGATTTTATTTTATTGAATCATCATGAGATAGTTACAAGTTTTCATGTCTGGGTTACAATCTCACAATGATCAAACACCCATCCCTCCACCAGTGCACATTCCTCACCACCAATATCCCTGGTATACCCCCCCTTTCCCACCCTCCCCCTGCCTCCGTGGCAGACAATATTCCCCATACTCTTGCTCTACTTTTGGGCATTATAGCTTGCAACACAGACACTGAGAGGTCATCATGTTTGGTCCATTATCTACTTTCAGCAAGGATCTCCCATCCCAACTGGTTCCTCCAGCCATCTTTTTCTTTTTTTTTCTTTTTGGGTCACACCTGGCGATGCACAGGGGTCACTCCTGGCTCATGCACTCAGGAATCATCCCTGGCGTTGCTCAGGGGACCATATGGGATGCTGGGATTTGAACCCGGGTCGGCCGTGTGCAAGGCATACGCCCTCCCCGCTGTGCTATCGCTCCAGCCCCTAGCCATCATTTTCTTAGTGATCCCTTCTCTATCCCATCTGCCTTCTCCCCTCCACTCATAAAGCAGTTTTCCAGCTATGGGGCAATACCCCTGGTCCTTGTGTCTACCGTCCTTGGGTGTCAGCCTCATGTGATGTTATTCTGTACGCCACAAATGAGTGCAGCCTGAAGCAGGTTTTTTAGGGGCCACACTTCGTGTGCTCTAGCTGTGCAGGGACTTCGTAGCACTGAGGTTCAACCCTGACCTCCAATCAAAGTCAGTGCTCAGCCTCTTTTTCCTTTTTTTTTTTTTGATTTTTGGGTCACACCCCGCATTGCACAGGGGTTACTCCTGGCTCATGCACTCAGGAATTACTCCCAGCGAGTGCTCAGCCTCTTGAGAGCTCTCTTCAACCCAAGCATTGAAGCCAGGAGTTTTTGGAGGTGGGGTGTGGTTCAAATCCCAGCTGTGTGGTCACCTGTCTTGGGTGCTTTGGCCAAGTCTGTAAGCTGGTGTAACTTGGGGCCAGATGTGTCTGCCCAAGGGCTAGGGTTATCCTGAGACAACAGATATGTTCTCTCAGTGGTAGCACAGTGTGTGCACCAGTGCACCCCATCCATCGCTGGTGATGGTATGCAGGAGTGGGTAGCCCAGAGTATGGGGTGGGGTGGGGCAGACTTTCCAGTGCTCCTGCCTGGACCCTCCACTGTCCACATTGGCCCCAGAGACGTTCCAGCCCCCAGCAACTACAGGATGGGGTCTAAGCGCATGTTGTTGGGGCTTTAGGTATCGGTTCTCGGGTCCCAGCCGTGCTCCCGACCTCCTCCAAACCTACTTGGGACAGTTTAGCGGGGTCCAAGTTCCCATCCTCCCATCCCTGCAAGCTTCCTCCCGCTGGAGGCGATGGGATGGTAGGGTCACTCTGTTCGGGGGACACACCCGGCAGGACAGGCATCGAACCCAGCCTCTCGCGCGCTCAGCAGGCGCTCAGCCTGGCGCGTGCTCACTCCGTCCTGGACCCCCGGTTCTGATACAGATGCTCCGAGTGCCCGGGATACCACCTCCGCGGTGGCACACAGCAAGCGCCCAGCAGCCCCGCCAGCGCCATCTCAGCAGAGAAACGGCCTCAGGCCGCCGACCTCGGCCGTTCTCTGGACCTCTCCGCAGTGTCCGCGCGAATCGGCCTCAGTGAGCCCGCCACTGCCCACCGACTCCGCGGCCCGGGAGGCCACGGCGGGTGCCGCCCCCTGGACCCGGCCGGTGTCAAGTCGCCCCTAGCAACAGCGGCGAGGCCGGCTCCCGGGGGCTGCTCTGATTGGCCGGGAGCGGCGCTGTCGTCACGTCCGGCCCCCGCAGGCGGCGGCGGAAGTCGAGGGGCGGCCATCTTGGGTCTGTGAGGCTCGGCGGTGCCGGCCAGCGGCGGCGGGGGCGAGCGAGCCGCGGAGTGGACGAGCCGCCGGGCGCCCGCGCCGCTTCCGCAGCCCGCTCCATGGTGGGCGCGCGCAGCCCGCCGCGGCCAGTGTGCTCCCGCGCCTCGCGCTCCTCCTCCGCCGCCTCCTCAGGGGCCGCCGGCCGCGCTGCGCGGGGGCCCGGGCGTTGAGGTCCGCGGCGCGGCGGCCAGCGGGGTCGGGGCGCGCGGGGGTCGAGCATGAGCCCCGCGCCCCGCCGGGGGACGGCCCGGGCCGGGGCCGGCATCTAGACGCCGAGGGGGAGGGGAGCCGCCCAGTGCCCGCCGCCGGCTTTCGCGTGTGGGGCGCGCCGCGGAGCCAAGTAAGATGTCCACGCGGACCCCGCTGCCCACGGTGAACGAGCGGGACACCGAGAACGTGAGTGGCCGCGGGGACCCCCGGGGCCGTCGTCTCCTCCCAGCCCGGAAGTCGGTGCTGGGGCCGCCGGGGTCCGCGCGGGCCCCACCCCCGGGCCGCGCCGCCCGCCGCCGGGCTCGCCTTTGAACTTGGCCGTCCGGGGACGGGCCCGGCGGACGGGGCGGGGCCGGGGGGATGCCGGGGGGGACCCCGCGGGGCTCCCGCTTCGCCCCCCGAAGGTGCGCGGCGAGAGGCTCTCGGCCCCGCCCCGGTTTCGCTGTTTCGGGGACCGGGCCGGCCTCTCCCCCGCGTCGGCCCTGACGTGTCCGGAGACCCGACGGCCGCTCGCGCCGCGGCTTCTGAGGTCATTCCGGCCAGGGAGATGCCCCTCTCGGGAAGCCTGCCGGCCCGGCCCGGCCCGCCCGGTACCAGGATACCAGGCGGTGGCGGCTGTGCCCGGAAACGCCCGGTGGGGTGCGGGGTGCTCGCCCCCGGCCGCAGAGCACCCGGGAGACCCCTTCCCTGTGGTTCTTGCCAGTTGTGCTTGGTTTGTGGCCCCTTCTGGCCCTGCACAGCCCGGGCCCGCGCGGGGGGCCTGTGCTCTGCCTGGCCCCTGGACTGTGTCCTGGTCCTTACGGGACGGATTTGGGGGCTGGTGGTGCTGGGGGATCGAACCCAGAGCCCCGCGCGTGTGTGTCGCCTGCCACCCAGCCGTGCGCCGGGCAGAGAACCTCGCCCCGACTAGATACCCCCGTCGGGCTGCACAGGCCAGCGGGAGTGGGGTTGCTACCGTGTTTCTTGGTTTAGGGGCCACACGCGGCGGCGCTCGGGCTTGCTCCTGGCCGACCTGGGGCATGTGAGCACTGCAGGGGCCCTCCCTGCTGTCACTTGTGTCGTTGGGCCAGGGACTCAACCCTTTCCCACAAACGCAAGGCAAGGGCTTTCCTGCTTAGTTTCATCCATCCGTCCTTGGCCAAGTTGACTCTTTTTGGTAATTGCAGGCCACACCTTGCAGGGCTGAGGGGACTGAAAGGGGTACGGGGGCCCAACCCTGGCAGGCAGTGTACATGCAAGCCCTACCTGCTGCACTGGCGCTCTGGCCCTGAGCTTTTTATCACTTGGCTTTTTCACTCCAGAAGCAAAAATCTTACACTGACCTAGAGCAGAATCTCCATACTTTGTAAATAAGATGAAGCCCAAAACTGTCGTAGTAGAATTAAGATAGTAAAGGATTTACTCGAAATTGATATTTTTCTTGCTCTCTGTGGAAGTTATTGAGTTACATTGTAATCTTTTGTGTTACTAGAAATGACTACTTTTGTTATATTTTATTTTGGCAGTGATCAGGGGTTGCTCCTTGTGGTGCTGGGTAGCATGTGCTGAGGAGTGAACCTGGGACTTCCCACACGTGAAACCTGTACTCCATCCCATTGAGCTGTCTTCCCTCTCTAATGTTGGATTGTCGGAATGGGATATGCCTTTGTTTTCATGGCGTCATAGGATTTTTTTTTTTTTTGCTTTTTGGGTCACACCCAGTGATGCTCAGGGGTTACTCCTGGCTTTGCACTCAGGAATTGCTCCTGGCAGTGCTTGGGGGATCATATGGGATGCCGGGGATCGAACCTGAGTCAAGGCAAACGCCCTACCCGCTGTGCTATCGCTCCGGCCCCAGGATTTTTTTTTTTTTGTCATAGGGTATTTTTATGGACTATGTAAAATGCAATTTTTGACTTAAAGCTCATATTTGTAACACAATATTGCATTTACAATTACTTGTTTTTGGTTTTTGACCCACACCAAGGGGTGCTCAGGAGTTACTCTTGGCTCTGCACTTATGAATCACTCTTGGTGGTGCTTAGGGATGCCAGGGATCAAACTTGGGTGGTCCGCACCACAAAGTAGGTGCCCTGCCCACTTTATTATTCCAGGAAAATGTTTTTTGTTTGTTTGTTTTTGGTTTCGGGACCACTTCCAGTCCTCAGGATTTCTTTGTTTTTTTTTTTTAAGAATGATTTCTAGTGTGCTCTGGGGACCATTAAATGGGTATACTATCCTGATAGATGAGTGTGTTTTTTTTCCTAATATATTTTTCCCCCCTTTTTGTGTCATACCCGGCAATGCTCAGGGCTGACTCCTGGCTCTGTACTCAGGAATCACTCCTGGCAGTGCTCGGGGAACCATATGGAATGCTGGGAATCGAACCTGGGTCAGCCGCATGCAAGGCAACAGCCCTACCCGCTGTGCTATTGCTCCAGCCCTCCTAATAGATGTTTTTATCTATCTATTTATTTATTTATTTATTTATTTTTTCTTTTTGGGTCACACCCGGCGATGCACAGGGGTTACTCCTGGCTCTGTGCTCAGGAATTACTCCTGACAGTGCTCAGGGGACCATATGGGATGCTGGGAATTGAACCCGGGTCGCCCTACCCGCTGTGCTATTGCTTCAGCCCCTAATAGATGTTTTAAAATCAACAGAAAGTTATTTTGTTCTTGGTGCCATATCTGGTCATGCTTAGGGAACCTTGCAGTGCTGGGAACTGAACTCAGTCCTGCATGCAAAGCATGTACTCAGCTCATTGAGTTATCTCACTGATTCCTTATCTATTTAAAATTTAAACCTGAAGGATAAAACAAATCTCTTTTCTGGGAATCTCCCAGTTCTAGCAAATATCTTAGTGAGGAACTTAAAGAATGTGCTTGGAGGAGGTATGAAAGTAGTTATAAGGGGATTGTGGTGATCACCTGTCTATGCAAAGTGGTTGGAAGGGCAGTAGTTGACTCTTGAAGAAAAGGACTTTTTGGGGGATATTATTCTAATTTTTCTCCAGTCATGATGTTGAACATTTTAGGCACCTGAACTGCTTAGCCCTGGTTAGCTTAATCTAATTTTAGGTGATTAGATAGCATTGTTTCTATGAGTTAAATGAGATTTTGGTGTTCAAAGTTGAAGTTTGAGTGAAGCCAGAAGTTTATTGTTTGTATTGTTTATAGTTGGGCAGGTGATTTTGAGTTTGGGTTTTAAATATTGTGGGTTTTGGGTGGAGATGGCTCAAAAGAATGAAATGCAAACTTTCCATGGAGAGCCCTGGGGTTGATCCCTGCACCTTACGGTTCCCTGTCAGCATTACTTGGAGCAACCCTGAGGCGTTTTTTTCCTTTTCTTTTCCCTTCCCGTCTCCCCTGAAGCATGGTATTTTAGGTAGTCCTGAGTCCCACCATCAGGTGTGATCCCCTCGAAATATTGTGGGGTTTGATTATGGACATTTTTGTTTTGTTTTGATTCAGGACCATGTTTAGTGGTGTTTAGGGCTACACCCAACTTGGTGCTTGGGAGACCATGTGGTGCCGGGGATTGAACCCATGTTCCCTTGAGCGAGCATGCTCTCCAGTCCTTTGCGCCTCTTCACTGGCCTCTGATGATGGGCATTAAATCCTCTTTTTTTAGGCTATACCTGGCTGTGCTCAGGGCTTACTCTTGGTTCTGTGATGAGGGATCACTCCTGATGGACTCAGGGGACTATATGGGGTGACAGATTGAACCTGTCAGCTTCACGCATGGCAAGCACACTTGTACTCACACTTGTGCTCAAGGGTGGTTCTTGTCGGGAGTCCATGGTTTTCCAGGGTTCACACCTCAGCTTACTGCATGCAAACCATTTGCTAGCCTGTTGAGCTATCTTTTTATCCCCATTATCATATTCTTTATGGCTTCATTGACTGTAATCCATTCTAGAATGAGAATCCTGGAGAGGATTAGACCTGGAATCAGTTCTTAACCCAGCCTTTTGCATTTAGATTTAAAACAGCTTTCTCTGTCCAAAGGATAGCTTAAACTGGGGCAAGCACATTTTGTTGTTGAAGGCCTTTGAGGTGTTTTTGATGGCAATTTTTCACATACTATCTACCTTTTTGCTTATCAGTTTTTCCTTGCTTAGCCTTTGCCTGTTCTAGGCCTGTCTTGGTATTGCCATAGGCAGTATTATCTTTACTGTCGGATGGCTGAAGGAGTTTGTTTTCTTAAAATAAGATTGTCATCTAGATGATAAAGATGTTCAATGATAAAGAACCTTTCCACACTATGGTAATGTGTTCCTACTTCCTTTTTCTGTCCCTGTTTTTTTTTTTTTGAGGGGAGGGTATGGGTATGGGGGAGGCCTCTAAGCAGTGCTTAATGGTGCCCAGGAGCTACTAGAGATATTAGGGCCAGATGGCTCAGTGCTAGATCCCTGGGATACAATGCTGTTTGGACTCTGTGATACCAGGAACCACCATGGCCACCTTGGTGATGCTTGGCACCCACTAGGGCCATTCCTGAGTGCTCTTGATCTTCAAGAGCTGTGCGCTAGAGCTGGCAGTACTGGGGCAGGGGAAGGCATCCTCTGCTGGGGGTTATTTGGGAGGGCATACCAGTAGTGTTAAGGGGTTGTACCTGGGGGTACTCATGGGGGTTCTTCTGCGGGTGCTTATATGACCAAATGGTGCTGGGGGTCAAATCCTGGCTTCCTACATGCAAAGCACAGTCACTAGCCTTCTGAGCTCTTTCCATAAGTTATTTTCTCTTTTTTGCAGTTACCAGCAATTGTATGCAGGGCCTCACATGCAAAGCAGTGCTGAGCTACATCCCTCCCTCGCTCACCACTGGACTCATGATCAGTGGCTACACTGACACCTCTGGCATGGAGGCCTCAGTGCGATAGTACTTTTATGAGGTGGTTTGGTGTTTCATCAAACAAGACAGAGTTCTGCCTGCCTTTAGTAGCCACAGAAGTCAAGTAGTAGGAGCTTGAGCGATAATTCAGTGCGTAGGGCATTTGCCTTGCACTTGGCCAGCCTGCATTCGTTCCCTGGCATCTCATCTGGTTCCCTGAGCACCACAAGGAGTAATTCCTGAATTCAGAGCCAGGAGTAATCCCTGAGCATCTCTGGGTGTGTTCCAATAACTAAACCCAAAACAAAACCAAAAAACTCTTAAAAACCAACCACCAAAATAACTATAAACAAAGAACAGAAGTCACATAGTAGTAGCACTTCTTTTTTCTCTAAGCTATCATTCATGTGCACTCATTTGAGTGGAAGAGACATGAACCGTAACTTGTGATAGGTGGTGTAGTGAAGACTTGGTCATGTTTTCAAGCCACTGTGATAGTGACTATTGGAGTTTATAATCTGACCCAGCACTTGGTTGTGTGACCTTGGGCAAGTTATTAAGTTCTTTGTACCCCAGGTATCTCATCTTTTAGATTGGGTTGGTGTCTAGGGGTAAGGTAGAGTTGTCTCTGAGAAGGGCTAAGCCTCCATGTATTGCTCTCCTTTACCTCTTTGTTATGATCCTTAGCCTCTTGTCATTCTTCCTCATTTTTATGCTCTTATGTAGTGGATCTCCAGATGTTGTCTTGCCTAATTTTTCTACCCTCCCCCATCTTGTTTTTGTTTTTGGGCCACTCTAGGATATGTTCAGGGTTTTTCCTGGCTATGTGCTCAGGGATCGCTCCTGGTAGCTACTTGGGGAACATATGGGATGCTGGGCGTGAACCCAGGTTAACCACAGGCAAGGCAAGCACCTTACTTGCTACACTATCTCTCTGGCCCCAGGACTCCTAATGTTTATTTTTGGAGGCATGAAAGGGGCTTTCTAAGCAGTGCTCAGGGAGTCTGGGGCTACTCTGGGTAATTGCCCAACTGAGATGATTCAGGTCCAACAAGGAACTGAAGATATCATGCTGGGGACCACTAGTGCTTAACTTCAGTGGTACTTGGGGCTCACCACATTACACTCTGCGACAAGGACCATATAGTACTAGAGGTTGAACTGGGGTCCTGATCATGTAAAGCATGTAAACTGACCACTGTGTGATCTCCCCAACTCCAAGACCTTAGTTATTTTGGGGGCCCACATTTGGCAATACTCAGGGTTTATTCCTTGCTCTTGCTCAGGGGACCATACATGGTGCTGGGGATTCGAATTTGAATCTGCTGCAAGTGTCTTACCTCCTGTGCTCTCTCTTTGGCTCTAAGACTTTTTTTTTTTAATATTTGGTTAAAAAAATTATTATTATTTTTTTGACACCCAGTGGTGCTCAGGTGTTACTCCTGACTTCATTCTTAGGAATCCCACCTTGTCAGGATCAAAGGATCAAATGGTGTGCTCGAAAGTGAACCTGGGTGGGGGCTGGAGTGATAGCACAGTGGGTAGGGTGTTTGCCTTGCACGCAGCTGAGCCGGGTTCGATTCCCAGCATCCCATATGGTCCCCCAAGCACTGCCAGGAGTGATTTCTGAGTGCAAAGCCAGGAGTAATCTCTGACCCAAAAAGCAAAATAAATAAATAAAAAAAAAGAAAGTGAACCTGGGTCAACTCTGTGCAAGGCAAGAAGGTTTTACTTTTTTGGTCATTTTTTGGTGGTTGTTTTTGGGTCACTCTTGGCAGTGCTCAGGGCTTACTCTTGGTTCTTTATTCAATGATGACTCCTGGGTGGCTCAGGAGACTATACAGCATGCCTGGATTGGAGTCTGCCATGTGCAAGGCAAAATGTCCTTACCCACTGTACTACCATTCGGCTCCCAGATTTATTTTGTGTTTGTTTTTAGGTGATACCTGGTGGTGCTTAGGGCCTATTCCTGACGCTGTGCTGAGAAATCACTCCTGGCGGGGCTTGGACCATATAGGATGCTAGGGATCAAACCCCATTGGCTACGTGCAAGGCAAACACCCTACCTGCTGAATTATTGCTCTGACTCCTGACTTTAAATACAAGATGCTTTAAAAAATTTTGAACCATCTTGTATTTAAAGTCAGGACTTTAAATACAAGATGCTTTAAAAAATTTTGAACCGGGGCTGGAGCAATAGCACAGCGGGTAGGGCGTTTGCCTTGCACGCGGCCGACCCGGGTTCAATTCCCAGCATCCCATATGGTCCCCTGAGCACCGCCAGGAGTAATTCCTGAGTGCAGAGCCAGGAGTAACCCCTGTGCATCGCCAGGTGTGACCCAAAAAGAAAAAAAAAAATTTTTGAACCACACCCAGTGGTGCTTTAGGGACTATGTGGTACCGGATATTGAACTGAGGCTTTTTGCATGCAAAGCAGGCTCCCCAGCTCCTTGATTCATCTTAGCCAGTGGTGGCACAGATTCTTTTACTTTAGAATATGTGTTTGTTTCCTCATACTAATGTATGACAAAGTAGTTTTTTTTATAGTCTTAGCTATAATCAGGATTTTTAAAAAAGGCCATATATGGAAAGAGAAAGCAAGAGAAAGGAGGTCACTTTTTCCAAGATTGAAAAAAATAAGTGGATAAAGAGGCTAAAAGTGGAGGGCTGTGAGTGTGAAACTTTCCTGGAGTAGAATTGGCAGTCCTCATAGGGGTAAACAGTAGGTGTGGCATCCTGAGCAAATGTGGGGAAGGAGGAAGCACCAGTTAGCTGGATGGTTGTTCATAGAGAATTGTACACATCTTGGGGATGAGTGTAGAGCCAGGAATAATCCTGAGCATTGGGTGTGGCCCACAAACAAAAAAAAAATTGTACACATCTGCTGTAACTCTGCTACCTATATACTTATTATTTAAGGCCTATGTGATTTGTTTTACCTTTATATGAGTATATTGAGTACCTTATCCACTTAGTCAAGCTACAGATTACTCTTTGTTTTCTCATGTTATTTTGAATTATTGTTAACTGCATGTGTAGAAAGAAATCAGGAATTCAAATTCTCTTTGGATTTCTAACTAGTGATGTCTCCACAGATCCATTATACGTGGTATTTTTCTTTTTAGTATTCTTATTTTCTTCATGATTTTTCCCCATATAGGCAAATTCCTTTATTTTATTTTTTGGCTTTTTGGGTCTTACCTGGCAGTGCTTAGGGGTTACTCCTGACTTTGCACTCAGGAATTACTTCTGGCAGTGCTGGGGGGCGGGGAGGAACCATATGGGATTCTAGGGATTGAACCTGGTTGGCAGAGTGCAAGGCAAATGCCCTGCCCGCTGTACTATGGCTCTGGCCCCAGCAAATTTCTTTAAAGTGCTAGAATGTTGGGCCAGAGTGATAGTATAGTGGGCATGGTGTTTGCTTTGCATGCAGCCAACCTGGGTTCAATCTCCATCACTGCTTTTGGTCCCCCAGTGCTGCCCCTGAGAAATTCCTGAGCATCACTAAGTCTGGGCCAAACTCTAAATAAGTAAATAAACTGCTAGGATGTGTTTCGACTAAAATTTAAGCAGTAGTGGCTTTTTTTTTTTTTTGGCTTTTTTTTTGGTCACACCCAGCGATGCACAGGGATTACTCCTGGCTCTTCACTCAGGAATTACTACTGGCAGTGTTCAGGGGACCATGTGGGATGCTGGGATTCGAACCCGGGTCGGCCGCGTGCAAGGCAAACGCTCTACCCTCTGTGCTATCGCTCCAGCCCCAGCAGTAGTTTTTATGTCTGCAAGAAAACAGCTCTTAAAACTTGGCAAGTACTATGTGTTCTCTGATTTCTTTGTCTCTGTATGTTATAGCACACATCACATGGAGATGGGCGGCAAGAAGTTACCTCTCGAACTGGGCGCTCTGGGGCTCGATGTAGAAACTCTATAGCTTCCTGTGCAGATGAACAGCCCCACATCGGAAACTACAGACTGTTGAAAACAATCGGCAAGGGGAATTTTGCAAAAGTGAAATTGGCACGACACATTCTTACAGGCAGAGAGGTAAATACAAATTATATTTAATTTCTCCTAAATGTTCTTTTTAATGTAGCTCAGTGGTAGAGTGCATTTTTCTTTTGTAAGAAACCTTGTCTGTTTTTTGGTTTGTTTGTTTTTGTTTTGGGGCCACACCCTGTAGTGCTCAGGGCCTACTCCTGGCTCTCCATTCAAGGATCATTTCTAGTGGATTTGGAACCATATGGGGTGCTGGGGATTGAATCCAGGTTGGTCATGTGTAAGGCAAGCACCCTACTTGCTGTACTATCTCTCGTCTCTGGATTTTAAAAATAAATACGTGTATATGTGTGTGTATTTATATATTTATATTTTACCAAAGCACCACAATTTACAAAGTTGCTCATTTGATTTTTTTTATACATTTTATGTTCCAGCACAGTCCCACTCCCAGAATCTTCTTCCCTCTATGATAGTTCCCAGGTTCCATTCTACCGTACCCCCACCCTGAACTCTCTCAATCCCCAGCCTCCCAGTTTTGTTCTATTTTTAATTTATTTATCTTGGCTTTTTTGGTCACACCCAGTGATGCTCAGGAGTTACTTCTGATTCTGCACTCGGAATTGCTCTTGGCAGTGCTCAGGGGACTATGTGGGATGCTGGGGATTGAACCTGGGTCAGCCATGTGCAAGGCAAAAGTTCCACCTGCTGTACTTTTGCTCTGGCCCCCTTGATAGGCAGTTTTAATTTTGATTGTTGGTGTTTGGATCTCTCTCTCTTTTTTTTTCTTTTTGGGTCACACCCGGCGATAAACAGGGGTTACTCCTGGCTCTGCACTCAGGAATTACCCCTGGCGGTGCTCAGGGGACTATATGGGATGCTGGGAATCCAACCAGGGTTGGCCGCGTGCAAGGCAAACACCCTCCCGCTGTGCTATCACTCCAGCCCCGTGTTTGGATCTCTTGTTTTCATTGTTGTTGACTGTTTGGTTTGGATGTTTAGCTATACCATTCTTTTATACCACTGATGTACTTGTATTCCCCCTTGACCGCTGACCCTCGGTATTTCATGTCTATCCCTTCTTCCCCTCTTAGTTTCTTTCCTTATCCGCTCTTCTCCTTATACTCTGGGCCAAAAATGATCTAGGCATCTCCCTTTTATAAACATAGTATCTATAAACATATAGATCTGTATATTTTTTACTAAATCACTGTGAGATAAAGTTACAAAGTTGTCCATGATTGGGTTTCAGCCCTACATTGTTCCAGCACCTGTACATTTCCCACCACCAATGTCCCCAGTCTCTCTCCTTCCAATACCCCACACCCATACAGGCCGGCTGGCTGGTCTCTCTGTCTCTGTCTCTCTCCCCCCCCAACTTCCCTCCCACCCCCTCTGTCAATCTCTCTCCCCCTGCTTCTCCCTCTCTCTTCCTCTCTTCTCTCCTCTCCCCTCTTCTCTCCCCCCTCTTTTCCCTTCTCTTCCCCACTCACACTCACCCCCATCTTCCCCCCCTCCCCGTTTCTGCCCCCTTTCTCTTTTCTCCTCACTCTCCCCCCTCTCCCTATTTTTCCCCCCTTCTCTCCTCCTCTCTTCCTCTTCCTCTCTCTTCCCCCTCCCCCACACCCCTCCCCCCCTCCTTTTTTTTTTTGGGTCACACCCAGCGATGCACAGGGGTTACTCCTGGCTCTACACTCTGGCGGTGCTCAGGGGACCATGTGGGATACTATGAGTTGATCTTGGGTCGGCCACGTGCAAGGCAAACACCCTACTCACTATGCTATCGCTCTAGCCCCCCCTTCTCTCCTTTTGGCATTATGGTTTGTGATACAAGTAGTTTAAGGTTATCGTATATATCCCCTTACCTATTTCTAGAACTTAATTCTTGTCCAGATTGATCATTTCTAGCTGCCATTGTCATAGTGGTCCCTTCTCTATCCAAATTGCCCCCTCCTCCTCCCTCCTCCTTGTAATAAGCTTCCAGCCATGGGCCACTCCTTTTGACCCTCATTTTTATTATTTTTGGGTGTTAGTCTCATATCGTGGTTTTTTTCTATCCCAGAAATGAGTGTGATCATTCTGTGTCCCTCTCCTAACTCATTTCACTCAGCGTGATACTCTTCATGTCCATCTGTTTATAAGCAGAATTCATGATTTCATTCTTCTTGGTATTTGAACATAAATTTTAGTTTCTGGATGGGTAGACCAAGAGTAGATTATATCTCGGGGGCTGGAGCGATAGCACAGCGGGTAGGGCGTTTGCCTTGCACTCGGCCGACCCAGGTTCTAATCCCAGCATCCCATATGGTCCCCTGAGCACCGCCAGGGGTAATTCCTGAGTGAAAGAGCCAGGAGTAACCCCTGTGCATCGCCGGGTGTGACCCAAAAAAAACAAAAAAAAAAAAAAAAAAGAGTAGATTATATCTTAGTGACAAAGCATATGGCCTTATGTGTAAGCCTGGCACGCCACTCCTGCCCCCCTGCCAAAAAAATAAACCCAAAAACTATAAAGTGTGAAGTTTTACTTGAAAGTTTTATTGTTGGTTTATTGTAGTATCATTTCTAACAGATGGAAACTTAAAACCTCTAGTTATTATAGTATCATTTCTAACAGTAGAAACTTAAAACGTCTAGTTTGTTTATTACTTTTGTATTTTTATCCCTTTGAATTTAGCCCACCAGAAGCTAAAATCTTTATTTCTTTTTCTTTTGTTTTTGGACCCCACCCTGAGCATTGTTTTTAGACGATGCTCAGGGATTATTTCTGGCTCTGCACTCAGAAATTAATCCTAGTGGTGCTTGGGGGACCATATGAGATGCCAGGGATTGAACTCTCGTCCACTGTGTGCAAGGCAAGCACCCCACCCACTGTGTTATATCTCTCCGGCCCCTAATCTTCAGCATTCTCTTGCCCTTTCTTGGGAATGTGATGTACTTTGTCTAGTTAAATAATTTAGGACCTTTGGAAAAAAAAAAAAAAAGAGGGGTTGGAGCGATAGCACAACAGGTAGGGTGTTTGCCTTGCACGCGGCCAACCCAGGTTCAAGTCCCAACATTCCAGATGGTCCCCTGAGCACCGTCAGGGGTAATTCCTGAGTGCAGAGCCGGGGGTGACCCCTGTGCCTCGCCAGGTATAACCCACAAAGCAAAAAAAAAGAAAAGTTAAAAAAAAATGGGGAGTTCAGAAACATTTCCTGAGTCAGTATAAAATACTCATTGTATATTAAGATGCTTTATTACTGTTAGTAAAGCTTCCATTTCATGGAACTAGACATAGTATTATATTGTAGAAAAATTTTTTTGACAGGAGGGAATAATCTTTGTCATAAATTAAGGATGTGGTGAACATATAGATATTTAAATTTTATCTCTTAACTGTAAGAACATTTTATTTTACTGATAGATTTGATGGATAAATTATAACTACAGCATGTATACTATATACCTTTGTAGGTTTCTACTCAAGCCATTAAGTAGAATGATAAAATAATTTTCAGCCTAGTGTTGATGAGACCTCCCTTTCTCTAAGTTGATTCTTAAGTTTTAGGTCCTTAAGATTCACAGTCAGATCTAGATGCAATAGTGTCTTTACTGGGGCTGGAGTGATAGCACAGCGGGTAGGGCGTTTGCCTTGCACTCGACTGACCCAGGTTTGATTCCCATCATCCCATATGGTCCCCCGTGCACGGCCAGGGGTAATTCCTGAGTGCAGAGCCAGGAGTGACCCCTGAGCATCGCTGGGTGTGACCCAAAAAGAAAAAAAAAAAGGGTCTTTACTATGTATGTTTCATGTGTGTGTGTATATATATATATGTATATGTATAAGTACAAATTCACAGAATTCATCTCTTTAATGTTAGTGCTACCTATTTCTCTAATTGTTATGAATCATCTAGCTCATATTTTCTTTGGACTTGGGGGTGTTAGTTCCATCTGCTTTTTGAAAAAAAATTTTTTTTCTATTGAATCACTGTGAGATACATAGTTACAAAGTTGTTCACATTTCAGTCATATAATGTTACAATATCAGTCCTCCACCCGGCACCAGTGTATATTTCCCACCACCAGTGTCCCCAGGTTTCCTCCTGCCACCCCTCCAGCCTGCCCATCTGCTTGCTGTCTTCTTTTTGGTCAGTTTTTTTCAGTGTGCTTGTTTTTGTTTTGGGTCTACACTTGCGGTGCTCAGGGCTTATTCCTGGCTTTGCTCTCAGCTTGTAGTCCCTGTGGAAGGCCCCTAGGTCGGTGCTAGTAGGACAGGCGACCTGTCTATTGATCTGTACAGTTGAAGGTTTTAGCTTCTGAAATAGTCTGTTGTTTTGTGCCCTACCTGCTTGTGCCTTAGGGCTATGCTGGAGATGGGAGAACCCCGGTAGGCCTGGTACAGGTCTAATGCCTTATCTGCCATACTGTTGTCTGCTTATCTGCTTTAGTTCAATGAAATAGTCTGCTGCTTTGCTACAGGTTTTTTCCAGGTTTTGTTTTTTTCTCCTTTATTTTCATAACCTCACAGGTATCTCATACCTTATGAACTATAGAACTTGGATCTGTCACTTTGTATTTAGGTGAGGCTATTGTTTTTTTTTTTGTTGGGGTTATTTATGAGTTTTTGATCCATCCACTGGTGCTTAGGGCATTCTCCTGGTTCTGTAGTCAGGAATGACTCCTGGTGGTGCTCAGGGTAGCATTTGGGGTCTAGGAATTAAGTTGGGATCAGTTGTGTACAGGGCAAGTCTGACCGCAGAGGGTATTCTTGATGATCTTATTTTCTAAAGTAATATATGCAGATATGCAGAGGGGTTCGGGTATATGTTCAGTAGTAATTTCACCCCCAGCATATAATAAAATAAAAAATAACATACATGTAGCTTTTTCTTATTATTTTGGGGGCCTTTTAGATGGTGCTCAGAGGGCTTGGGGGCCACTTCCTGCTATCCTTAACTTGTTCTTTACTTTGTTCTATTCAGTTATTGACATGCAGGCATGACATTTGCAGTGGATTAATAAATATGTCTGACACACTAGTGAAATGAGAATGAAAGAAGAGCATTGATTTAGAATACTAGGGTAGCAGTTCTGATTTTTTGTTTTATATTGGGTTTAACCCTAGCCTTTTGCTTGCAAAGCATGCTGAGGTTATTTATTGGTCACCCTTTGAATGACTGTATTGAAGGACTGCAGATTAAAGTAGGACAAACTGAGGTAACTTGGAATTCTAGACTAAGGATGAGTGAGAAAGGTAGGAGAAAGATACATATTTGGTTATTCAGATGATCAGAATTTCTCATCAGTCTCTAATCTGCAGTTTGCAGTTCTTCACTGATCCTAAAGGCTCTGGAAGGACTGGGGCTGTAGAACCTTAGTAGAACACTTGCTTTGATTGTGTGAGGTCTTGGGTTCAATCCCTGGCATTGCGAAGCAGAACCAGAATCCTTGGAAAAGTGTTGAGTAATAAAGGTGTCTTATATTAATGAGATGACTTAGGGAAACACTTAGGGATGCAGTAGGCTGGTTGCCATGGAATACATGATTAAGAGGGTTAAATCCTGTTCCCTGAACTTTGGCGAGAGGAGAGTTGAATGATGATTTCATTGTAACGAACTGTTAAATTTTTTTTGATTTTGTTTCAGTTTTGGGCTACACTGGTACTGCTCAGGGCTTGCACTTGGCTATATGTTCAGGCAGGTGTCACTCACGATGGGGCTATTTTTGTTTTGTGGGCCATATGGGGTACCAGGGATCGAACCTGGGTTAACTGCTTTCAAGGCAAGCAGGTGCCTTATTTGCTGTATAATTGCTCTGGCCACTGAATCTGTTTTTGATAGAAATGTGTGTTATGCCTTATTGAAAAATCCAAAGGAGGGGCTAGAGTGATAGTACAGCGGGTAGGGCATTTGCCTTGCATGTGACCAACCCAGGTTCAATTCCCAGCATCCCATATGGTCCCCTGAGCACAGCCAGGAGTTAATTCCTGAGTGCATGAGCCAGGAGTAACCCCAGTGCATCACTGGGTATGACCCAGAAAGCCAAAAAAAAAAAAAATCCAAAGGAGGGGCTTTGCAGAGCTCTTGGGTTAGTGAACATGAAGATTTGGGGGAATGTTGGGAGAACTTGGAAGCTCTGTGCCTCCCCCACCAACCTGCCCTGTACATCTCCCAATCTGGCTGTTTCTGAGTTTCTTTCTCCTTTCAAATAAGTGAGGATGTTATCTTGTTTACAGACTTGCTGAGTTCTTTGGTCCCCTAGCAGATTCCTGGAACTATGGGGAGTCTGTCTTGAGGCCCTTTGATATAAATTAAGTTGCAGCAGAGTTAGTATTGGGGGCTGAGGGCTGGCCCCTGATGTTGGGGAGTCCTGGGACCCTTCCATTTGTGGTCAGTTGGTAAGGAGCCCAGGTACTCAGTGGAATTAGGTCCTGCTTCTGCAGTGGAGAGCAGTTTTGGAGAGGGTGCTCTTTCCCCAGGGATTCAGAGGCTTTTCTCTGTGCCAGGACTGAGTTGAACTGAATTGAGTTTTCAGACCCCTACTGATGTTTGATAATTCCTTATTGGTGTGGAGAAGCCCATCCCTAGCCTGGGGGATATGGTGCCACAAGAAACTGATTAGAGTATAGGATTGTAAGTGACTCTTTTTTTTTCCTTCTTTTTTTCTTTTCTTGCAGTGCCAGGGATTTAACTTTGGGCCACTTACATGTGAGGCATATGCTCTACCACTAAGACACAGCTCTGGCCTTAAAGTATTTGTGTTTTGCACTTTTTATTTACTAGAAGCTTTCTATTTATTTTTGTTTTGGAGCCACACCTGTTGGTGCTCAGGGCTTACTCCTGGCTCTGTGTTCAGGAATTCCTTCTAGTGGTATTTGGGGGACCATCTGAGCATGGTGCCTGAGATCAAACTGTGATGCTTTACTGCACGCAAGGCTCTAACCTTTGGTCTCTCAAGCCCTTTAATATGGAAGCTTCAGTTTTAAATAATTGTCTCATTTTACTACTTTCTTCTCTCTCTTTCTCTCTGTATATATACACTCTTTTTGGGTGAGGTGGGGGGTCAATATTTGGGCACACCTGGCTGCGCCTTAAGGGCACCATATTTGGTGCTATTTTGAATCGAGTTGGCTACTGTAAAGCAGCCGCCTTACCTGCTGTACTATCTATCTGGCCCTCTGTGTAGATTTTTTATTTCTACATTGTTTCTCCCTCTCTCTCTCTCTCTCTCTCTCTCTCTCTCTCTCTCTCTCTCTCTCTCTCTCTCTCTCTCTCTCTCTCTTTTTTTTTTTTTTTTTTGGCTTTTTGGGTCACACCCAGCGATGCACAGGGGTTACTCCTGGCTCTGCACTCAGGAATTACCCCTGGCCGTGCTCAGGGGACCATATGGGATGCTGGGAATCGAACCCGGGTCGGCCGTGTGCAAGGCAAACGCTCTACCCCCTGTATTATTGCTCCAGCCCCTCTCCTCTCTTTTAATGTTTTTTTCTTGCAGATGCTTTCTTTAGAATCTGGTTGTCTGTATTTAAAATGAAGCTCTAAAAAGGGTTGCATGCTTAGGATGTTGCATGCTTAGGATATGGTTCAGCAGAGCTTTTCTTTCGGAAGGTTTGACGCTTTAATCAGGAGACCCTGAGGTATCTGTCTTTAGAGAATCTTTTTTGGTACTTCTGTTTTTCTCTTAAGTAAGTCTCCTTTGTTCTGCTTGGAAAGAGTTGGTGATCCTGCACCTCAGTGTCTTACAGACACTTAATTGTACCCTTTTCATTTCAGCTTCTTTCCTTTTCTCTTTTGAGCCCATTGCTCTTGAGTGCAGGACTGGTCATCTGTATAGTATTTTCAATCTTAAGAATTTATTAGATTGGGGAGCAGCAGGCCCTGTACATAAACTTTGACTTTGTAATTAGCCCAGCTGTTCCCGTGTGACCTTTGGTTTTCTAGCTCTTTTGAAGTTGAGTTGGGGTAAATCATGTTATCTTTGGCTATAGTATTTTCTTCCCTTCGTTTACAGAAACTTACTGAAATATCTTTTCCACTAGGGTTGTGTTAATTTGTTCCTTGCTTTTAGGTTTGGGTTTGATTCCTGGCACTCCCTGTTCTTCCCCGGAGCCCATCAGGAGTGATGCCGGAGGGCAGAGCCAGGAGTAAGCCATGAGCACCATTGGTTGTAGCCCAGAAACCAGAGGGTAAAAATGTATGTTGAGAAACATAATTTACAATTACGGGGAAATTTTAAAATGTTAATATTATGCAGAATATGGTAATTGCATAAGTTCAATCCCCGGCATCCCATATGGTCCTGCAAACACCAACAGGAGTAATTCCTGATTGCAGGGCCAGGAGTAACCTGTGAGCATTGCTGGGTGTGACCCAAAAAGAAAAAAAAAAGAAAAAAAAACCTAGCACATAATAGCCTAAGACCATGAGCAAGGAGAAGATAGTGATTAAGTGAATGTTTATTCAAAAGAAATTTGGTGATGAAAAAAAAAGAGATAATGTCCAGATCAATTATTTCTACTGAAAAGTAATTGTAGCAAATTACAGACATAACTGAAAATCATAGACTTGATCAGTGGTTTTTAAAATTCAAATTAGAGTATTTATAGTGTGCAGAAGAAAACCTTTATTTCTACAAATTAAGTTGTGAAATGGAACGTCAGGGACTAGTTCGTTTTTCATGAACGTTGTCTTGGTGAGATTCAGCTGCAGTCTGACCTTTCCACATTCGGGATTGAAGTCGGCCAGCATTTGTGCTGCTTGGCTAATGTTTGGTGTTATTAGGACGATGTCATCAGCAAAGCAAAGGTTGTGTAGTTGCCGACCATCTATCTTCACTCCCATTTCTTCACATTCCAGTTGTCGTATGACGTTCTCAAGGGTGGCACTGAAGAGTTTCGGTGAAATGGTATCACCCTGCCGAACCCCTCTCAGTGAGCACTTCCTTGTAGAACGGTGAGATCCTACAGCTTGTGTAGGATCTGATGTACTGAGTTTGAACGCCCTGTTTGGCCAGGGCTTCGATGACTGCTTCAGTCTCAACAGAATCGAAGGCCTTCTTTAAATCGATGAACGTTGGACAGAGCGGCGTCTTGAACTCTTGTGAAACTTCGATGAGTTTGGTCACTGTGGGTATCGTTGATTGTGCTGAATCCTTTTCGGAACCCGGCTTGCTCACATGGTTGTCCTTTGTCTAGTGTTCTGCCTGTTCTATTCAGGATGACTCGAGTGAACAACTTGTAGACGATGGACAACAGGCAGATTGGGCCATAGTTGCTGATGTCGCGGATGTCTCCCTTCTTGTACAACAGAACAGTCCTGCTGGTTTTCCTTTCGGATGGAACCTTGCATTCAGACAGGAAGCATGTGAAGAGCCGAGCCAGTGTATTGATGAGTACTGGCGGCAGATTCTTCAGGTGTTTGGGTCTGACCTTGTCTGGACCAGGTGCTGTACTCGTCTTTAATGACAAAATGGCGTGTTGGATTTCGGAAGGGAGGACGTTGGGAACGACATCCATCCTGCGGAATTTGGTATGTGGGTAGGTGGACATGGCTATTGAAGAGATCTGAGTAGAAGTTGTGAATAATCCTCTCCATTGCCCTTATGCAAGATATGATAGATTCATCAGGACATTGGAGGGCAGTCATCTTGGTCTTGTGGTTGGCAAAGGACAGGCGAGCATTGCGAATACTTTTGCTGGCTTCTGCCACATCAGCCAGCATTGCTGCTTTTCTGTCTTGGAGGTCTTCCTTTATCGCTTCTCTGCACAGCTTTGCGAGCTCGGACGTTAGCTTGTGATTGCCTGAGGCTCGTGCCAGCCACGTTGGCGAATGAGCTTGAGAGTTTCCGAAGACAGGCGTCTGTTTGTGGCTTTCCCACTCTAGGCATTCTTCACGCAGTCATTTGAGGTGCTGAACCAGTCGGTCGTATTCCTCGTCGATGTTGTCAACGACGGCATCTTCCCATGTTGCTGCAGTAGTGCCAAAGAGCTCCCAATTGGTGGTCATTCTAGGAGTTCTCTTAAACTTAAACTTTGCAGATGTTTCTCCCACTCTATGAAGTAGAATTTTGCACGAAGGAGACGGTCCAATCCGTTTTGGAATTTGGGGACAATAGCGACATTGGTCAGGCAAAATGTCTGATTGAATAGGATGTGGTCAATTTCCTTGTGGAACTGTCCACCGGAAGACTCCCATGTCCAGCGTTTAGATTTGGCCTTCTGGAACTGTGAGTTACCGTGGATGGTCTTCGTCGACATGATGAACTCAGTCTCTCACCCTGTTTGTTCCATTCTAGGCCATGGGTCCCAATGTGGAGTTCTTCGGGCAACCTTCTCGGTCCTATCTTGGCATTAAAATCACGGACAGTGATCTTGTAGAAGGTGTGGTCTTCTTTATAGAACTTCTCCAGTTCCATGTAGAACTTCTCAATTCTTCATTGTAGTTGGATGTTGGTGTGTAGACAACGAAGATAAAAACTGCTGACTGTGTGCCACATCTATTAAAGGATAATTGTCAGATTCGGGTTGTTAGGCATTTGAATGAATGAATTGATGCTCATGACCAAGTTCGTGTTGACAAGGACACCGATGCCACCAGTGCCTCTGTTGCATGTTCTGAGGAACAGTTCTTCTCCAGTGTCGAAATGGTGTGATGTGATCGATGCCTTCTCACTTTGGTCAGACCACTGATGTCATACTTGATCTTCTGCGCTTGCACTATCAGGTCCTCGATGGATGCTTTCGATGCCAGCGTATGTGCGATGAAAGTACAGTCATTTTTGTCCTTCTTCGTTTTGGCAGTCTAGTTCATCCCTGAGATTTTATCAGCCTCTCCTTGCTCATACTTCTTAACGCTGCCGTATTGGGGGCTCTTTTGGTGTCATGGGAATGAGGCCCATTGTTGTTACTGTTTTTGGCATATCGAATAGGCCACGGGTAGCTTGCCAGGCTCTGCCGTGCGGGTGGAGTACTCTCGGTAGTTTGCCCGGCTCTCCGAGAGGGATGGAGGCTTTTAGGGCAGCCTCCAGTCGCCCTTACAGGTGTTCCCATGGTTCAGACCATATTTGAACCCCATCAAATATGGTGCGGAAATTATGGAAAATGGGTATTAAGTGTCTCATGGTATATTGCGCGGCCATCTGGGTTTGATCCCTGGGGCGCCGGAGATTGGAGGAGGCAGACAGAGGATCTTGTTTCTGGGTCTCGTTGAGCCTGGAGTCCAGGGTCGCAAAGTTCTGCATTACCTGGTTCTGTGTGGCTTCACTCATGCCTGAGGTTCGGCCTGAGTGTCCGGAAATCAGCCTGGAGCATGGCGGTGGCTGGATTGGTTGCTCTCAACGGAACGAACATCTCTGAATGCAGCAGCTATGTGTACCTGGGTCGAGAACTCAACATGAGGAACGACGTGGCGCCAGAACTGCGCAGGAGGAAGAGAGCAGCTTGGAATGCCTTCAAGAGTGTCGAAGAAGTGGTTAAAAGGACGAAGAACCTCCAGCTCTGGGCACATCTTTTCGACTCCACCATTCTTCCTGCACTAACATAGGCCTCAGAGATCTGGGCCCTACGAAAACAGGATGAGAACGCTATTCGGGTATCCCAAAGAGGAATCGAAAGAGCCATGCTTGGAGTATCACGTTTCACTCAAGTGAGAGAAGGAATCCGGAGTTTCGACCTCTGTCGACGATCAAGAATCAGGGATGCTGTCTCATTTGCCAAGGCATCAAAAATCAGATGGGCTGGACATGTAATGCGATTCAGAGATGACTGCTGGTCTAGGGCTGTTACTAACTGGATTCCACGGGACGTTAAAAGACCATGTGGCCGCCCACCTACGAGATGATCAAACTTCTTTGTCAATACCCCGAACAAATGGTTTGAGGCTCTTTGTGTTCCTTGAGTGAGCAGATACCATTGGGCTACACTAGCATGTGACGGACAAATGGAGACGTCATTGGCGCCTGCTCGAGCAAATCAAAGATCAATGGGATGACAAGTGATACAAGTGACAAAGATTCTTTGTCCCTCTCGTAGAGCCGGCAAGCTACCGAGAGTATGCTGCCCACACGGCAGAGCCTGGCAAGCTTCCTGTGGCGTATTCTAAATGCCAAAAGCAGTAACAATAACAGGTCTCATTCCCCGTACCTTGAAAGAACCTCCAATACAGCACAGTTGGGTAGGGCGGGTAAGGAGAGGCTGCTAAAATCTCAGGGCTGGGACGCATGGAGATGTTACTGGCTCCCGCTCGAGCAAATCCATGAACAACAGCATGACAGTGATACAGTGAAGTTGTGAAATATTGCATAGTGAGATTTTATTTTATTTTTTGCTTTTTGGGTCATACCCAGCAATGCTCGGGCTTACCCCTGGCTCTGCACTCAGGAATTACTTCTGGGGGTGCTTGGGGAACCATATGGGATGTCAGGGATTGAACCCAGTTTGGCTGCGTGCATTGCAAAAGCCCAACCTGCTATTCTGTCGTCCCGGCCCTCATATTGAGAATTTTAAAAATATTGTGGGGGCTGTAGCAATAGTACAGCGGTTAAGACGCATGCCTTGCTGACCCAGGTTCAATCCTTGGCGTCACACATGGTCGTCCGGCACTGCCATGAGTAATCTTTGAGCACTGCTGGGTTTGCACCCCCCATGTTGTAAAATATGAAAAACATAAAATCTACCATTTAATAATTTGTTTTTCAAAATTCTTGGGTCACACCTGGCAATGATCAGGATTACTTTTAGCTCTACGCTCCAGAACTGCTTCTGGCATTGCTCAGTGGACCCATATGGGATGCTGGGGATCGAACCCGATTGGGTATGTATGAGGCAAGTGCCTTATCTGTTGTACTATCTCTCCAGCCCTACCATTGACCAATTTTTTAAAAAATTAAATATAGGACACTTCACAAGTTTGCCTGTCATCCTTGAGACAGGGCTGTGATGATCTTTTCTATATCCTTCCATTTTTTTCTGTTTGGGTCACACTAGTAATGCTCAGGGTTTACTCCTGGCTTTGCACTAAGGATTCATTCCTGGTGGGATCTGTGGACCATATGGGATACCGGGAATCGAACCTAGGTTGGACTTCATGCAAGGCAAATGTCCTACTTGCTGTACTCTTTTTCCAGTCCCTGTTTCAAAACGTTTTAGGATAAATGCCTCTGGTTTTACTTTCTGTTTATAAATGGTCCCAATTTTAGGCCACTTTCATTTTTTTCTTTATTTAATTTTTATTTTTGAGTCACACCAGTGGTTCTCAGGGGTTACTCCTGGTTCTGTAATCAGGAATTACTCCTGGCGGTAGTAGGGGTCCTTATGGGATGCTGGGAATTGAACCCATGCAAGGCAAATGCCCTACCCGATGTGCTGTCACTCCAGCCCCATCTTGATTGTTATGGCAAGTACTTCCAGTACTATGTTGAATAGAAGTGGAGAGAGTGGGCAACCTTAACTTGTGCCTGACCTTGGATGGATTTTAGTTTCCTCCTATTGAGTATAATGAATGCTGTGGACTTGTGGTAAATGGCTTTGACTATATTGGGGAAATTTTCTTCCAATTCCCATTTTGTTGAAAATTTTTTATCCTGAATGAGTGTTCGATCTTGTCAGATTCTTTCTCTGCATCTACTGATATGGTTATATGGGTTTTACTTTTTTTTATTATTAATATGGTGTATTATATTGACTGACTTGTATATGTTAAACTGTCCTTGCTGTCCTTGCATCCCTGGATGAATCCTACTTGGTCATGATGTGTGATCTTTTTGATGAATTGTTGGAGTCTCTATGCTAGTATTTTGTTGAGAATCTTTGTATTTTTATTCATCATGAATATCAGCTTGTAATTCTCTCTCTCCCTCTCTCTCTCTCACTTTGTCTGCTTTTGGTATCAGGTTGATCCTTTAAATTTCTATCCTGTCTGTTGTGATGTCTCTCTCTTCCTCTCTCCTACCCGCCTCCCTTCCTTCCTTCCTGAATTTTTGGCCACACCCAGCATTGCTCAGGTTTATTTTTGGCTCAGCACTCAGAAATCACTTCTGATGGTCCTCAGGGTACTATATAGGATGCTGGGCGATCAAAGCCAGGTTGGCTTCACGCAAGGCAAGTGCCCTGCCTGCAGTACTGTCACTTTGCAACTCCCGAGCCCCACCCCTGCTTCATTTCTGTTAAGGATCTCTTTGTAAGTCTTGCTAGTGGTGTATTGATCTTGTTTAGTTTTTCAAAGAACCAGCTATTGACTTCATATATATTTTGGGTTTTGTTTTTGCTTTTGGGTCATACCCAGTGATCCTCAGGGTTTATTCCTGGATCTGCACTCAGGAATTTATTCTGGCCGTGCTTAGGGAACTGTAAGAGATGTCAGGAATTGAACTTGGTCAACTGTGTGCTAGACAAACACAATTTTTTTTTTTTTTTTTTTTTTGCTTTTTGGGTCACACCTGGCGATGCACAAGGGTTACTCCTGGCTCTGCACTCAGGAATTACCCCTGGCAGTGCTCAGGGGACTATATGGGATGCTGGGAATCGAACCCGGGTTGGCCACGTGCAAGGCAAATGCCCTACCTGCTGTGCTATCACTCCAGCCCCTCAATTTTTTTTTAAATTCCAGTTCTTAATTTCTGTTCTTAAGTTTTATTATTTTTCTTGTCTGCTTTGGACTTCTTTTGGTCATTTTCCAATTTTTTAAGCGGTACAGTATTTATATGGGCCTTTCCTTCCTTATGGATTCTTGGAGAGCTGTAAACTTTCCTCTTAAAACCGCATTTGTGAGCCGGAGCAATAGCACAGAGGGTAGGGCGTTTGTTTTGCATGAGGCCAACCCGGGGTTCAATTCCCAGCATCCCATATGGTCCCCCAGCACCACCAGGAATAATTCCTGAATGCAGAGCCAGGAGCAGCCCCTTGAACATAACTGGGTGTGACCCCCCCAAAAAAAAAGAAAAAAGTCCCTAATTAAAAAAATACCTACATTTGCTGTGTCCCACAACTTTTGATATTTTGGTATTTTCTTTTGTTTCTAGAAATCCTTTAACTTCTTTGTTGATAGTCTCTGTGACCCACTAGTTATTCAGTTGTTAGCTGTTTAATTTTCAGGTTTTTGATTTAATTCTCCATTCTATTTGTGATTAATTTCTATTTTCAGTGCATCATGGTCTAAAAAGATAGTTGATAATATTTCTGTCTTTTTGATTTTTGACAAACCCTCTACTCGCTGTACTGTCTCTCCAGCCCTCTTCAGTTCTTTTTTTTTTTTTTTTTTGGGTCACACCCAGTGATGCTTAGGGGTTATTCCTTGCCTTGCACTCAGGAATTACTCTGGGTGATGCTCTGGGGACCAACTGAAATGCTGGGGCTCGAATTCCAGTCTACTGCATGCAAGGTGTATTATTGCTCTAGCCCCTCTTTTGCATTATTTCACTGTCTCCCACTATTTCATTTAATAGGTCTGCTGTAGATCATAGGGAAACTCCTTTATATGTGACTTCCTTCTTTGATCTTGCTGTTTTCAGTACTGTTTCTCTTATCTATGGTTTTCATCATTCTGTTTAGGATATGTCTTGAAGTGTTTTATTTGAGTCTCTTAACTGGTACCCTTTTATTTTATTTGCATCTCTTAACTGGTGCCTTTTTATTTTATTTGGGTCTCTTAACTTGCTTTCTGGATCTGGATGTACGCACTCTCTAGCTCTGGGATCTTTTTTTTTTTTTTTTCCTTTTTGGGTCACACCCGGCGATGCACAGGGGTTACTCCTGGCTCTGCATTCAGGAATCACCCCTGGCGGTGCTCAGGGGACCATATGGGATGCTGGGAATCGAACCCGGGTCGTCCGCGTGCAAGGCAAATGCCCTACCCGCTGTGCTATTGCTCCAGCCCCAGCTCTGGGATCTTTTCAACAATGATGTCTTTGAGTGTTACTGTTTCTTTGGGGTTGTCTTTCTCTCCTTCCAGGACTCGGATGATTCATGTGATATTCTTCCTGATTTTATTCCAAGTTCTCTTGTCTGCTGTTCATTTTTTTTTTTCTTTTTGGGTCACACCTGGCAATGCACAGGGGTTACTCCTGGCTCTGCACTCAGAAATTACCCCTGGAGGTGCTCAGGGAACCATATGGGATGCTGGGAATCGAACCCAGGTCGGCTGTGTGTAAGGCAAATGCCTACCTGCTGTGCTATTGCTCCATCCCCGCCTGGAGGTTTTCTGCATCTCATCTTGGAGCTAACTGATTCTGTCCTCCGCTGCTGTTAATTTACTGTTGAGGCCTTCCATTGAGTTTTATAGTTCACCTATCAAAATTTTAATTCTGACATTTCTGAATGCAGTTTTCTGCTCTCATGACCTTGTGTATTTTACTGCCTGTCCATTCCATTCTTTGAGTTCATTAAACATCCTCAACATTTCCTTTCTGAAAAAAATTTTTTTTTTTTTTTTGCTTTTTGGGTCACAACCCAGCGATGCTTAGGGGTTACTCTGGCTTTACACTCAGGAATTACTCCTGGCGGTGCTTGGGGGACCATATGGGATGCCGGGGATCGAACCCGGGTCGGCCACGTGCAAGGCAAACACCCTACCCGCTGTGCTATCGCTCCGGCCCCTCCTTTCTGAAAATTTTTTCAAAGAGATTGTATAGGTGGATATTCCTGGTTGAGACTTCAGTGTTCCAATATCTGTCCACTTCTGTGGTGGAGTTCTGGACTTACTTCCCATGGTGCCTCTGGTAGTCTGGAAGTGATTTTTGTGCAGTACACTATTGACATCCCCACCACTGCCAGGTATGCCAGGGAAACTCCGTGGGTAGTGGTCTCTTTTTTCCCTTCCAATGTGGTGTTTCTGTGTAATCGTGGGGAATCTCTTGTGCTGATTGACGGAATGTGTTCTTTGTCCAGAACTAACTTACTCTGTGATTAGGGTCTGTTGTTTCTTGCTATTGTTTGTGGGGTTTTGTGGGAATGTTGATTGGAAATGGGTTAGTACACTGTTGACCTAAGGTGGTTGGAGTAGCAAGGCTGCCCTTATGAAAGTTCAGTACAAGGAGCCAGGATGTGGGTGTTTGAGATACAGAGAGGAAGCTTATCTGGTGGTATCGTTAGTGGCCAATCAGTTTGGGAAACCATATTTTTTCTGGTCTGACCTGTGGGAGGAGCCAAGGATCTGCTCCTTTAGTTAGGGTCTGACCAGTTTGATGTCTCCCAGTCCACACATTAACTACACGCACACACACACACACACACACACACACACGTGTACATAGAACATATAAACATGTAACTGTATCTGTTTAATTGTATATAAATGTACAGTTCTTGACCATGAGTTTAGTTATCTACTTGTACATATAAGTATATAAATGTATAAATATATATACATATTTATTTATGATTGAACTCAGGTTCTCACACATGTAAGGTAAATATTCTACCACTGAGCTAAATCCCTGACTCTTGGGTCTGTTTATAAGGAAATCCACATTAGGGACAAGAGAGTGTACAGTGGTGAGTGTGCTTGCCTTGTGCATGCCAACACAGGTTCAATCCCTGGCACCCCATATAGTCCTGTGAGCCCCACCAGGAGCGATCCCTTAGTGCAGAGCAAGAAGTGATCCCTGAGTACAGTCAGATGTGGCTCAAAAACAAACCAAAATAAAAAAAAGAAGAAAGAAAATCCACATATAAATAGATCTGTGTATTTTTTTTTTAATTTTTATTGAATCACCATGTGGAAAGTTACAAAGTTCTCAGGTTTATGTCTCAGTTATATAATATTCAAACACCCATCCATTCACCAGTGCCCATATTCCACCACCAAAAACCCCAGTATACCCCCTGCCCCCGCCCCCCACCCCCAACTGTATAACTGATGAATTTCACTTCATTTTCTCTTTACCTTGATTACGTTCCATACTTAACACAAAACTCACTATTGTTGTTGGAGTTTCCCCCCAAGAAAGACCGCCCTACTACCAAGGAAGCATTTGATAATTAGTTTTCCATTAAAAGATTGTATGTTTTCAGTTTTTAGAAAAGGTCACGCGGCCACATTAGCAGCCGCGCGGTTTGGAGTTGTCCCAGTCCCGCATCCTGGAGCCGTGTTAGTTGCTGCTCAGTGTCACCGGGGCCCCATCTGGAGGTGTGGTGGCTGCACCTCCTCCGTCTGGATCCCCAGTGTTGCTGGCCCGGTGTTGGGTCCGGAGCATTCTCCAGCCACGTTACTCACCAGAACGCCCACCCGGCTTCTTCTCTGTTGAATGTGGCAAGATGGCGCTGAGGGTGGGTCGAGGGCGGATCTGTGTATTTTAAACTTGATCAAATTTGTTGTTCAGAGATCACCTTTACAAATAAAAACTTAGCATCTTTAACTATGTATTGTTATGTGTATTTATTATACATTATACTTAATGTATCCCAATCTTCATCTCCAGGACTATTCATGCTTCCGAACTGCAAGTTTGCCACAATTCAGCAGGAACTCCCTCTGCTGTTTCCTTCCAGTCCTGGCAGCCAATAGTCTACTTTCTCTTTAGTTTTTGTTGTTGGTTTTTTTTTGTTTGTTTTGTTTTTGCTTTTTGGGTCACACCTGGCGACGCACAGGGTTTACTCCTGGCTCTGCACTCAGGAATTACTCCTGGCAGTGCTCAGGGGACCATATAGGATGCTGGGGATTTCCGCATCAAGGCAAACGCTCTAGCCACTGTGCTATCGCTCCAGCCTCTCTTCAAAGTTTTTCTTTTTATTTTTTGTGGGGGGGGGGTCACACCCGGTGATGCACAGGGGTCACTCCTGGCTCTGCACTCAGGAATTACCCCTGGCAGTGCTCAGGGGACCATATGGGATGCTGGGAATCGAACTCGGGTCGTCCGCGTGCAAGGCAAACACCCTACCTGCTGTGCTATCACTCCAGCCCCTCTTTAAAGTTTTTTAAAGCTATTTTGTATACCTCAAGAGTGAAATCATACAGTATTTGTCTTACTGTGATTTATATTTTTTTCACTGATCATAACCTCCATGTTGTGGCATGTACGAATTGCTGTTCTTTTTGAGGCTGAGTAACATTCTATTTGTATTTGCCACGTCAGGCTTACTCATCCATCTCTAGACCTTGTGTCATGATGTACCCTTAGATTTTGATATCCAGTAGTTTCATATGATGAATATTGTGCTGATTTTTCTCTCTTTCACTTTGTGGAGATTTCTTTTCTCTTGTCTGTATGTATTAAATACAAAATGTTATGATAGTATGGACTGGAGCAATAGCACAGTGGGTAGGTCATTTGCCTTGCACACGGCCGACCCGGGTTCGACTCCTCCGTCCCTCTTGGAGAGCCCGGCAAGCTACCGAGAGTATCCCGCCCGCATAGCAGAGCCTGGCAGGCTACCCAGAATATATTGGTATGCCAAAAACAGTAACAAGTTTCACAATGGAGACATTACTGGTACCCACTTGAGCAAATTGATGAACAACGGGACAACATTGCTACAGTGCTATGATAGTATATTTATTTACATGCATTTTCTATTTCATTTATTTATTTTTGTTGTTGTTATTTTGGTTTGGGGGCATCCTGAGTGCCTCAGGTTACTCACAGCTTCCTCCTGGCTCTGCTCGGGGTTGACTCCTGGTGGTGCTCAGGGGACCATGTGAAATGCGTGGTGAGGGGGGGTCTGTCACGTGTGGGCTGTGTGCAAGCAAGTGCCCTACTTTCTGTACTCTCTCTCCAGCCCCTGAGTTCTTATTTTTTATAATAAAATTTATAAAATATTTTAACTAATTGGTCAAAAGTAGGTTTTGACACGTACTTTATTTTTTTTCCTTTTTGGGTCACATCCAGCGATGCACAGGGGTTATTCCTGGCTCTGTGCTCAGGAATTACTCCTGGCAGTGCTCAGGGGTCCATATGGGATGCTGGGCATCAAATCTAGGTCAGCCGTGTGCAAGGCAAATACCCTACCCACTGTGCTATCACTCGAGCCCCTTGACATGTACTTTTTCAGACAGTGTCTCGATATTTATAAAACTAATACTAGCTTATGATTAGTAAATACTTAAAATTCACCAATGCTTATTTTTTCCCCTAGGTTGCAATAAAAATAATTGACAAAACTCAGTTAAATCCAACAAGTCTTCAAAAGGTAAGACTGACCTGTTTTACTAATTTATTTACTTGTTTAAAGGTTATTTTGGTTTGGTGGCTGGGGAGGTAAGGGAAAGTGGTTCATAACTGGTGATGTTTAGGCATTATTCCTTGCCCTGCAGTCAGGAATTGCATGTGAGAGTTCTCGGGACCATATGGGATGGGATGGAATGGTGGGATCGAACCTGGGTCAATGATGTTCAAGGCAAACCCTCGAACCTGCTGTACTGTTGCTCTAGCCCTCTATTACAGTGTTTAAAAAATGATTTTCACTAATTGCTAATTTGTTATTAGCAAATTAACAATAACAAATTGCTAATTTGTTTTAGCAATCAATGACATCTATCTGAAGGCTATACTTTGGGGGCTACACCTGGGTTGCTCAGGGGTTACTTCTGGCTTTGCCCTTAGGAATTCCTCCTGGCGATGCTCAGGGGGAACATAACATACTCTGGCATCAAAACCAGTTCAACTGTTTGTAAGGCGAGTGTCCTACTTGCTGTACTGTTGCTCCAACTCTGAGGGCTATGCTTTTTAATGGGATATTCTAAATTTGGTGGATTTTGTTAAATGACAAAACATTGTAGTTTCATGTAGACTTTATGTAGAATCATGCACCTTTCTTAAAACTAACATATATGACCTGGGTTTGATCCGCAGCATCCCATGTGAGTTCCCTGAGTACCAGCATAAGTGATCCTTGAGCGCAAAGTCAGGAGTTACCCCTGAGGACCATTGGGTGTGGTCCTAAAACAAAAAAAATTTTTTTAGGGATTGAAAAAAAAGACTGGGCTGGAGAGATAGTACGGTATGTAGGGCATTTTCCTTGCATACAGCTGACCTGGGTTTGATCCTGGGCACCCCAGTGTTCCCCTGAGCACTGCCAGGTGTGTGTCTCCCCCCCTCACACACACACACAAAGAAAGAAAAAGAAAAATCCTTGACTTTGTCACATAGCTGAATGACTGACATGACCTTGAGCAATTCAGGTTGTTGAGAACATTGTTTGTGTGTGAGTGAAGAGAGCATTGTATAGCCACTTTAATTTTTTTTTAAGGACAATAAAATAAAAAAAAAATTGTATCACTCGAATTGCACAGTTACAAAGGTATTTATGATTAAATTTCAGGTGTGCATTGTTACAATAGCCTGAGTTTCCCTCCCGCCCCTCATCCTGCCTCTGACAGGCACTTTCCCCCTGCCCCAGTGTCCTTCTGTTTCCTTCCCTAATTTGTCCCTCTCACTTGTGCCCCAGTGCCATGCTTCCTACTGAAAACCAGTTCTCCTGCTCTTTGTTTTTGTTGCCATCATGCATTTGACATACCTATGCAAGATTTCTTTATATCCCACACGTGAGAGGTTATTCTGAGTCTGTTTCTCCCTGACTACTTTCACTCAACATAATATTCTGCAGCTGAATTCATCTATGTAGTGGCAAATTGCCTGGCTTTATTTATTTATTTTTTAAAGACTGTAATACTCCACTGTCTATGTACCATATGTTTTGCTTTTTGGGTCACACCCAGCGATGCTCAGGGGTTACTCCTGGCTCTGCACTCAGGAATTACCCCTGGCGGTGCTTGGGGGACCATATGGGATGCCGGGGATTGAACTCGGATGTGCCGTGTGCAAGGCAAACACCCTACCAGCTGTACTATTGCTCTGACCTGTACCAGGTTTTTTTATCCAGTCATCTATTCATGGACACTTGGGTTATTTTCATATTTTCACTATTGTATGTAGTACATAATAAATATAGGAGTTTGGATGTCTTTTCTGATTTGTACCTTTGGTTCCGTGGGATACATTCCCAGGAGTAAGTTCCTGGGTCATATGGAGACTCAGTTCCTAGTTGTTTTTTTTGTTTGTTTGTTTGTTTTGCTTTTTGGGTCACACCCAGCGATGCTCAGGGGTTACTCCTGGCTTTGCATTCAGGAATTATTCCTGGCAGTGCTTGGGGGACCATATGGGATGCCGGGGATCGAACCCGGGTCGGCCGCGTGCAAGGCAAACGCCCTACCCGCTGTGCTATCGCTCCGGCCCCCTCAATTCCTAGTTTTTTGAGGAATGTTCATACTGTTTTCCAAAATGGCTGGACCAGTCGACATTCCCACCAGCAGTGAACAAGGGTCACTTTTCCCCACATTGTTGCCAACATTGGTTGTTATTATTCTTTGTGATGTATGCCAGTGTCTATGGTGTGAGGTAATACCTCATTGTTGTTTTGATTTGCATTTCCCTGATGATTAGTAATATAGGGTATTTTTTAATATGCTTTTTCGTCATTTGTAGTTTTTTTAAGAAGTTCCTGTTCATCTTTTCTTCCCATTTTTGGATAGGGTTGGTTGTTTTTCTTTTAGACTTCTTCCAGTGCTTTATATATCTTGGATATTAGCCCTTTGTCAGATGAGTGGTGAGCACACAATTTCTCCCAGTGTGGGCTGTCTTTGTATTGTGGTCATAATTTCCTTTGAGGAGCAGAGAAGCTTCTCATTTGTTATTTCTGTTTCTACTTGCGTGATCAGTGGTGTTTCATCCTTTAAGATGCCTGCAGCTTCCATTAATGGGGCAGTCTGTCTAAAATTAGGACTTTGTAAGCTTTTTCATTTGTGACCCCTTTCGCCTGGGAATTCATCATAGATGAGTACTGTCAGAAATATCTCAAATTCATCATATCATTGATTTTGAACTAATTATTGATCATTCTTCAGAAATTACTCCCTTTTTTTTTTACAGCTCCCACATTGTTATGCGACCCATAGTTCAAGAAATTAGACCTTAGATTATTTAGAGGATCTTTTAATTTCTCATCTCTGGAATGGAGATACCTTCAGGACTGGAGATGTGTATTAGTGATAGAACACATGTTTGCATGTGTGAGGCCCTAAATTTGCTCCCAGCACCCTCCTCCAAAAAGTAGATGGTGTGGGGGCTGGAGCCATAGTACAGCGGGTAGGGCATTTGCCTTGCAGTGACTGACTGGGTTCCGATTCCTAGCATCCCATATGGTCCCCTGTGCATCGCCAGGTATGACCCAAAAAGCAAAAAAAAAAAAAAGATAGTATGTACAGAAAAGCAACTGTCAGTGGCAAACCACTGCATATGTAACGTATTCTGAGTATAATTTTTTGTGTGTTCTTAATTTGATTATTTTTCTGTTTACATCATAATTTTGAAGCCATGTGTACACACACAGTCATAGATACAGGCTTTATCTTGTATTAAACTTGATATTTAAACAAGTGGTATTGAGGGGCTGGGAGATAACTTAAAGGATTTGAAAATGGGATACACCTGGGTTGGATTCTGACACTGCTTCATACCCCAAACACTGCCAACATTCTACCCCCACCCAGCACCTTGCCAGGACTAGCCTTTAGCATCCCAGGGTGTGACCCAACAAATATACAAATGGGATTTTGTTTGTTTGTCCTGGGGTCACTTGGCAGTCTCAGGGCTTGCACCTGGCTCTGTGCTCAGGGATCACTCCTGGAGAGATGTGGTGATCTTATGGAATACAGGGGATTGAACCTAGGTTGATCATGTGCACGGCAAGTTCCCTACTGGCTGCACCCTCTCTCTGGCCCCAATAAGTGGTTCTTTAGGGTATATGATTTTCAGCATGACCCTGGAGCTGGTAAAAATTTCTGCTCTTGGACTAGGGATATTGCTTAAATGATGAGTGCTAATGCTTTGCACGTGGGAGGCCTGAATTCAGTGTCCATCACTGCATAGTCTCCTGCGTATCACTGGGAGTGACTCCTCAGCAGTGTGCAGGGAGTAACCTCTGAGTTGTAACCCCCCAAAACCTGGGAGGGAGAAATTTCTTGATCTTTGATTTCTTCATATGTTTCTGTGAACATGGTACTAGTTAAATTAGAAGTTACTTAAATTTGGTATTCAGAACTAAAAATTAGCAAAATAATGTGTACTTACATATTATTTTGTATATGAGGTTACTGAGATTTTAATTCAGTATTCTTATAATGCAACAAAATCTACTATTTAAATCTGCCTTTCTAAAAGTATTCTTGGGGAGTGGATGGGATTGGGCAACAGCTTGCGGTGCTCAGGGCTTTCTCTCACTTTGTGTTCAGGGGTACTCCTGATGGGTCTCAAGGGACCAGTTGAGATACTGGGAATTGAACCCAGGTTGGCAGTGTTCAAGGCAAATGCTGTTCCTGCTGTACTATCATTCAAACACCCTAAATTTTTTTTGGTTAGTGTTTAATTGCTGTGATTCTATCTAACTGTGCTCTTTGTCACATCATAATCAGCTTCGCATATGGTAGGTTGCTTAGTGTGGTAATTTGATTAGAGGTATTTGCAAAAGCATAACCGGTGCATAAAAATATAATAGGTAAGACTTTAATATTTGTTTGTGGGGACTGGAGTGATAGTATAGGGGTGAGACGGTTGCGCTGTCCCTAGAGAGACAGGAGACACTGCTGCCCTGACCATCACAGGGACTATTGACTACTCAAATGAGCCAGTCCTCAGCATTCTGCTTGGCCTTGTCTTTCCCTGTGAAGGACTTGCCTAACTCTCCTAGCCTCCTGATTGCTTACATGTAATCCTGAGGACCCTTTTCTCTCTTGGGAAGTGTAACTAGCTTTTCGGAGGCAGGTCTTTCCTGGTCTCTTTGCTGACTCGACTGAACAGTAGCAAAGTCAGCAGTTTAAGATAGCAAGGTGAAGGGATTAAAAAGATCATGTAGGATTTCAATGGAAAATAGGAGTGTCCTCAGTAGTGCCTACTGCACCAAGTTTTGTCATGTCTCTCAGGAGTTGAAATTACTCAATTCAACTTAATTCCCAGTTAGCATACTGAGTGAACCTATGTGATTTCCCATAGCATTTTGGTTATGCCTTAACTTGTAATAATTTTTCACCAAGTGAAAAAGGTTGTAAAATTTGCGTATTCTCTTTATTGGCGGTTGGGTCATACCTGCCAGTGCTTGGGGCTTACTCCTGGATCTGTGCTCAGGGATCACTTCTGGCGGGGGTTAGGGGACCATCCAGGGTGTTGGGGATCGAAGTGTGCAAGGGACACCCCCTACCTGCTCTACTGTCTTTCTGGCCCTGCATATTTATTCTTTTTTTTTTTTTTTTTTGCTTTTTGGGTCACACCCAGCGATGCTCAGGGGTTACTCCTGGCTCTGCACTCTTAGAAATTACTCCTGGCCGTGCTTGGGGGACATAAGGGATGCTAGGGATTGAACCCAGATCCGCCACATGCAAGGCAAACACCCTACCCACTGTACTATCTCTGCAGCCCCATATTTATTCTTTAAAAAATTGTTTTCACCTTATACTTTATATAAACATCATGTTTTACAAAGTTATTCATGATGGTTTGTTACAGGCATTCAATATTCCAATACCAGTCTCACCACCATTATACCTTCCTTTCACTATTGTCTCCAATTTTCCCAAGTCTGTTCCCATAGCAGGCCCTCAGTAATTTATTTTATGTTGCTTGTTATCAATAATTTGCTAACAGAATGATCAAAAAATATTTCCTTGAAAAGTATCATGCTAAGTGAAGTGAGTCAGAAAGAGAGAGACAGGCATAGAAAGATTGCACTCATCTGTGGAATATAGAATAATAGACTAGGAAACTAACACCCAAGAATAGTAGAAATAGTACCAGGAGGTTGACTCCATGGCTTGGAGGCTGGTCTCTCATTCTGGGCAACTCAGAGAATGGAACACCAAGTAAAATGTGGTCGGAGGTCATGCGGGGGAAGGGTGATGCATGCCGAATGTAGGCTAGAGACTGAACACAATGGCCACTCAACACCTTTATTGCAAACCACAACACCTAATCAGAGAGAGAGAACAAAAGGGAATACCCTGCCATAGTGGCAGTGTGGGGTGGGGGGAGACGGGACTGGGGAGGGTGGGAGGGATGCTGGGTTTACTGGTGGTAGAAAATGGGCACTGGTGAAGGGATGGGCTCTCGAAATCTGTATGGGGGAAACATGAGCACAAAAATGTATAAATCTGTAATTGTACCCTCACGGTGACTCACTAATTAACAATAAATAAAGTATAAAAAATATTTCCTTGGAAGATAATTAGTGTAAATTGTTGTATTGCACCATGGAGATATTAAGTACTTGTTTGCGAGATTACTAAGAGGTTAAGCCTTCTATGTTCATGTTTTGTTAATTGAGATTGGTTACCTTCTATATTACATCCCATCCAATCTGGTGTGCTAATATTGGTTTATCGATAGTAGATAAATATCAATATCAGCTGTAAAGTTTCAGATGTTGCTCAGCCACAAATGGGGCCACATACTCCAGGAAGTTTGTCATTTTTAATGGGGCGATACAGCTGGAGTTAAATTTTTAACTGGGTGATGGCTTTGTGGATGTGATGCCAGGGCTTCTGGAAGTACAGGAAGGTAGGGGAGGTAGCCTATCCTGACTCAAAGAAAGCCTGGAGATTTCACTCACAAAACTTGCATGCCTGAATTTTCAGCAGGTTAATTTCTCGGTGAGGTTCATCCTGAGAGGAGTCCAGCTGAGGGCATGGTGGCAGTTTTGGAGTGTGAGAGCAAACTGCTTTTGGGATTCTGTTTTGGGGGGCACTGGGTTGGCCCGCCCCCTTCAGGGGTGCCCCTGATTTCTCAGCCATGCACAGGTGTCTGAAAAATGTTTTCTGTGGCTTGTTGATCTCTTTTGAGATTTATGTGTTCATATTTATTCCTGATACAGGGGGACTTACTATTGGTTGGAAGATTGCACACTTAGCCACAAACTGCAACAGGGGACAGTGGAAACCTGTGAGTGTGCAGTGTATTACAGGACCATGAGTGGGGATAAATTACATCGGCCCTAGGGGATGGAGAGATAGTGCAGTGGGTAAGGTAGCCAAACTGGGATTGATCCCCAGCATCCCATATGGTCCCTCAAGTACTCCCAGGAGTGATTCCTGAGTACAGTGTTAGGAATAACCCCTGAGCAGCTGTCTGGGTGTGACCCCAACTCCTCCTTTCCCCCCCCCAAAAAAAAAGACATCAGCCATGCCTAGAGTCTTGAATGTTCCCCCTTTTAGGACTATTTGTCTCTGTGTAGTAAACTACAGCAATCATCCTAATCTTCTGTGTTTTTTTTTGTGGGGAGGCCACACCTGGGGCTGCTCACGGTTACTCCTGACTGCACTCAGGAATCATCAGGAATCACTCCTGTTAGGCTCAGGGAACCATATGGGATGCTGGGGATTGAACCCAGGTTGGCTGCTTGCTCCTCAGTCCAACAAGCATGCATTCATAACATTAGTCATTTTGTATGGACACAGTAAGAGATACATTAAGCTTATAGAATTGCTCTCTTGGGGTCATCTGGATCTCAAACTACAGTGCTCAGGCCAGATTAGTCTTTCCAATCCCTAGCAGGGTCCTAGTCTCGTCGTTACTTTTGGATCATGGCAGCATTTGTCCATGATCAAGCTCTTATAGTTAAGAATCATGGCGCTTTGGCCTGGTTCATATCGATGCCAGGGTAGCTCACAGCTTGTCCTGGGTCCTTTCAGTCCCTCGTTAGGACCCTGCTTTTATTTTTAATTTATTATTTTGCTTTTTGGGTCACACTCGGCGATGCACAGGGGTTACTCCTGGCTCTGCACTCAGGAATTACTCCTGGCGGTGCTCAGGGGACCATATGGGATGCTGGGAATTGAACCCAGGTTGGCCACGTGCAAGGCAAAGGCCCTACCCCTAAGCTTCCTGTGGCAAGGGGAACAGGACATACCAGTGTTGTCCTAAAATGTTTAGAGCTACATTCCAATAAACACAGAGGAATGGAGGTGCTTCAGGAGCACCCCTGATGGGTATTACCAGATAAACCTAAGCTTTTGTGGCAAGGAAGAAAGGACAAAGCATTGTTATCCTACAGTGCTGGAAACTTAGTTGTTAACTATACTGGGCCACAATCAAATTAAAACAGTAACCTCTTTTTCTTAAACTGCAGCTGTTTTATTAAACACAAGAAAGTTATGTGGAATGAAATTATTTGCTGGCAGGTTAACACATGTAGGGATAGAGGTGTACTCTGTGCTGTCTTGTTTCAGTGTTGATGGTGCTAATTGAGGTTTTTCTTTAGTTTCTTCTGTCTTCTTGAAATTTCTGCAGCACTATCCTCTTTTCTGCTGTAAGGAGCTATATAAGTTAAATTTTCCACTCCAAACATGACTAATTGTTATTTTAGGTCTTCTTGGTTTCTTCTCTAGAGCAAATAAACACCCAACTTCTTGGGCCAGAAACATAAGCTGGCTTTAACATAGGTCATGGTGTGTGTAATCACCAAGCAAACGACTGGGAAATCCTGCGGCTCTCTTGCCACCTGCGTTTGGTGATCTCGGGCTACTTTCCCAACTGGGACAGCCGATGGAGGCCAGGCTGATTGGTGATTAGTTGCCTCTCACTCCATTCTCACCACGCACCTGTTCCAATCTCACTGATCCCTTCATTTCAGTCTCATCCTGTCCCCTGACTTGCTGCCTTGGTCTCTCTCTAGTCTCTTACCAACTCCAGGCATTGTGGGTAGCAGCTACACACCTAGGTAGCACAATCAACATACCAAAGCCTTTCCTGATTGCCTGCAGCCAGGAGATCTGGCTCAGGGTGGAAATAACACCTGGGGGGTTTTCTCCTTTCCTTAGTCCAATAACTTAATTAATATCTTAATTCTACTTCTTAATATCAGTCATCTTGTATGGACACAGAGATACATTAAGCTTGTAGGATGGCTCTCCTGGGGACATCTTACTATAGATCTCAGACTACAGTGCTCAGGCCAGATTAATCTTTCCTAATGCTAGCAGGGTCCGAATCTAGTTATTACTTTTTTTGGATCATGACAAAATTTGTCCATGACCATGCTCTTAACTTACAGTTAAGTATTACGGCACTTTGACCTGGCCCAGTTTGATGCCAGGGTAGCTCACAGCTTGCCCTGAGTCCATGCGGTCCCTCATCGGGACCCTGCTCTTCGGGCGCTAGTTAGTAAGGGCAACCGAGGCTTAAGGCTTAAGTCGAGAGAACAGACGGTTGCAACTGCACGCCCCCTCACCCCCCAGTGAATATTATTCAGAGTCAGTTAACTCCCAAGTTACAAAGGCATGGCATTAACTTTCTTCCTGTGTCTATACAAAAAGGACATTGCTCTGTATTAACTGTGCAAAGGACATAGGGAGAAAAGAAAAGCAGTATTTATAAGTTAACAGAATGCTTAGGAGATCAAGGTGATTGGTGGTTGGGAAAGCAGAACACAAAGAAAGAGGTTACAAATAAACGCAGAAGAATGGGAGCACTGTGATGGGAGTAACCCAGTAAACCTTAGATCCCTGTGGCAAGGCAGAAAGGAGACACCAATGTTATCCTACAATGGTGAGACCAACCAGACTGATAGTTCAGAGGGTAGGGCGTTTGCCTTTCTTGTGGCTAACCTGGGTTCGATCCCCAGCATCTCATATAGTCTCCTGAGCACTGCCAGGGGTAATTCCTGAGTGCAGAGCCAGGAGTAACCCCCAGAGCATCGCTGGATGTGACCCAAAAACCAAAACAAATAAAGTAATACAATGGTGGGACTGGAGCGATAGCACAGCGGGTAGGGCGTTTGCCTTGTACGCGGCCGACCCGGGTTCTAATCCCAGCATCCCATATGGTCCCCTGAGCACGGCCAGGGGTAATTCCTGAGTGAAGAGCCGGGAGTAACCCCTGTGCATCGCCGGGTGTGACCCAAAAAACCAAAAAAAAAAAAAAAGTAATACAATGGTGAGACCATATAAATAGTAAAAATAAACATGGGTGTTTTTGTTTATGTTTTTTTCCATGAATTGTTTAATATCTGCTGAAGATTTTTTTTTTCTTTTTTGGTCACACCCGGGGATGTACAGTGGTTACTCCTGGCTCATGCGCTCAGGAATTACTCCTGGCGGTGCTCGGGAACCATATGGGATGCTGGGAATTGAACCCAGGTCATCCACATGCAAGGCAAACGCCCTACCCGCTGTGCTATTGCTCCAGCCCTTTTTTTTTTTTTTTGGCAAAAATTCTGTAATGCATATAGACTTTATGTATGTGCATCCAAGGTGTATACTGTACCATTCAGTCACATCCTCAACCTCTGTTGAGTTTGGTTTTTTTTTTTTTTCTTTTTGGGTCACACCTGGCGATGCACAGGGGTTACTCCCGGCTCTGCACTCAGGAATTACCCCTGGCGGTGCTCAGGGGACCATATGGGATGCTGGGATTCGAACCCGGGTCGGCCGCGTGCAAGGCAAACGCCCTACCCGCTGTGCTATCGCTCCAGCCCCTAAAAGTCACTTGCTCTTTGGTGGGGGCACACCTGGCAATGCTCAGGGCTTACTCCTGGCTGGCTCAGGGGACCATATGGGTGCTGGGGATCGAATTCAGATCTGCCATATACAAAGCAAATATCCTACCCATAGAACTATCGATCTGTTCCTATATGTCTTTATTTCTCTGAGAAGCTCTGAATTTCTCTTTTTACCCAAACAATGACCTGTTGTAAAAAGTCCCTTCTGCAGTGGTTGCCTGCACTGAAAATAGATTGTATGTACTGCTCAGTGTTATCTCCTCCTCTAACTTCCTGGGAATGTTTTCTTACCCAATTACAGCTTTCCTTTCCTTCTCCCTCAGTAAAGCACATCATTGTTTGAATCATTTTCCTTGTACAGCTCAGCCTATCATTTCCAGTCTTAACACCATCTCTTTTCTTATTTTGGCTTGTTTGTAGTAGGTAACCAGTTCAGGTCATTTATAGAAGTAGCTATTAGAATTCTATTTATTAACCAGGGGCTGGAGTGATTGCACAGTGGGTAGGGCATGTGCCTTGCATGCGGCCAACCCGCTTTCAATTTCCAGCATCCCATATGGTCCCTTGAGCACCGCCAGGAGTAACCGCTGTGCATCGCCGGGTGTGACCTAAAAAGCAAAATAATAATAACAATAATAATAATAATAATATAGAATTCTATTACCCAACCATCTAGAATTTGTATTCAGATCAGTGTAGTACTTCTGGTAAACTAACACAGATTATGGTAAATGAATCTAAGATAAATCCTTTGATTCATAATTATTTTTAATTTCTAAATTTTATTTTCAAAAGGTTGCTCACATTAATTGATTATATTCAGTATTTCAACACCAATCCCACCACCATTTTACCTTCCCACCATCATTATTTTGAATTTTCCTACCGCCACTCAAGTCTGCCTGCCACAGGCAGATGCTATATAATTTATTTTCTATTGCTTATTATGAATATTGTGAGAGGTCACGAGGCAGTGTGCTCCTGATATTTTAAGATTGTTAATGATTGGGGTCCAGAGACATCTCTGTAGGACACTAATCCATTCTGAGATTCATTAGTGAGTGTTGCTGCACTTACAAGGCACCTGGAGGCCTTTCATGTGCGTGACAGCCAGGACCCAAGGGGCGGGGAGATGGGAAGGGGTGGCCTGTCTCCGCCGCCATGTAGCCTGAAGGCTTCTGTCCCTGTTCCCTCATACCTGGGTCTTTCTTCTGGAAATTTGTGGCCACCGGGGGTTCATTTGGAGTGGGCGCAAAGAGGACACCTGCTGCGTCTGAGCTACCCCAGTGAGGTCGGCTCAGCATGGGTTCTGGCGAGTTGCTGAGCTCTGGTCTGACACATATTTAACGAGTAGGGGACAGAGTGCATGCTTTACATGCAAGAGTCCCGGGTTTGATCCCCAGAACTGCATGGTCCTTTGAGCACATTCAGGAGCAACCCCCAACCATAGGACTGGGAGCAGCCCCAAACACCTCCAACTTGTTGGGCCAGAGGGATAAACTAGGAGGCAAGATACCCTTCTTGCATGAGGCTGACCTCCCTGCACCACAAATGATCTGAGCACCCCAGGATCAAAGTTCCAGGGGTTACACAAATCTCCCTAATTGATAATTTTGAAAAAAATGTGTGTATTTATTCTTCCCAGCTGGGAAGAACGAGTAAAAAGAGGCTGCTAAAATCTCAGGGCTGGGACGAATGGAGACGTTACTGGCACCCACTCGAGCAAATCGATGATCAACAGGATGATAGTGATACAGTGATACAGTATTTATTTTTAGATTACAACAGTTAATAGAAGTTCAAGAAACTGTCTATAGCTTTACTGTTGCTGATAGTTAATGAGAAGCTTTTTCCTTTGTTGCTAGATAATTGTTGCTTTGGCAAGTCATAATAGCACAACTTGATATCATAGAGTACATTGTGAATTAAGACTATTAGAATTTAGTTTTAATTGTATCGATGATTGAATATGCTATTTTATAAAAGTCACTGAGGAAGCAAAATTTTTATTTATTTATTTATTTATTTGGATTTGGGGCCAGACCTGGCAGTGTCAGGGGTTACTCCTGACTCTGTAATCAGTAATCATAATCATTCTTGGCAGGGCTCAGGGCACCATACAGGATTCTGGGGATCAAACCGGGGGCTGTGTGTAAGGCAGGTGCTCTACCTGCTGTACTATCTTTCTGGCCCTGACCAAAAATTTTAATTGAGTTAAACTTAGAGCAGAACCGCCTATTCCCCCTGGTGGCTCGGTGGCCACCGTCTTCCAGAGGCCAATGGGCAGTTGTTTCTGAGTATGCAGTGAGAGACTACTGGGCCTCATGGGAGGGGGGTGGAGCTAGCCCTTTCCTCCCCCGCCCCAAGGAGACCCCAAGTCGCCACACACGAATGGCCCCTCTGGCTGCTGATCAAGCTGCTTAATGGCCATGATCCCAGAGACTCAGAAACAAATCTCGGAATCCAATGGCTTTTGGCAGAAATCCCTCCAGATTTCATTATTAAAATTTCAAAAATCCAAAATCGTGCGGCCGCTAGTGTGGTTGCATGACATCAACATCATATGCTATTCATAATCACTGTATCACTGTCACTGTCAATTTAAGAACTAATAGATGCTAATAAGTGGACACTATGTGGACAGAGGAGAAGAGGTGGCCTTAGAAGGTGACTGAGACTATTAAAAAGTCAGAGGACTCATGGCCATGAGTGCCACAGAGAAATTGCAACTGGTGACAAGTATCAGGGCTGGTAAATTATAAAGTAAACAATCAGGTCACCTGCAGGTTTGTCATTTTGGGGAGTTGTGCCTTTTGAGGCCATACCCAGTGGTGCTCAGGGCTTACTCCTGGCTCTGCGCTTAGAGATCATGCCTGTTTGGGCTCAGGACCAATACAGCGAAGGGGATTGAGCTGGGGTCACAGCATGCAGGGCACAAGCCTTAGCTGCTGTCCTGTCTTTCAGGGCTTTGTCATTCTTGATAAGTTCATTTTGCCGATTTATGTACTCGAGGGGAACAGTGCTTGAGTAAAGTTGGGAATCTGGAGATCAGATTATGACTGTTTTTGAGAGAGCTCTTGTAGGGAACCATGGGGACAAGGCCACTGTGGAGAAGGTGTTGGTGGCAGTCAGGGAGTGGGTGGCAGTGATTGAGCAGGACGATGATGGAGAGGGGCAGCACCTAACGGGGCCTCCTGCAGTGACAGACATTCCCTGAACCGAGGCTTCTCAGGCATTCCAGTGGGGAGAGAGAGCATGGCAGCTAGGGTGCTTGCCTTGCATGCAGCTGACCGAGGTTTGATCCCCAGCACCCCATAGAGTCCCCCCAAGTCTCACTAGGCACGATCCCTGAGTGCAGACAAAGGAGCAAGGAGCAAGCCTTGAACATCACAAGGTGTGGCCCCCAAAACAGAAAATGTTCATAGCTTGGCAAATTTTCAGTAAAAAAGTGGACTTTAGTTTTAAGAAAATACCTCTTGGAGAGCCCGGCAAGCTACCGAGAGTATCCCGCCCACACAGCAGAGCCTGGCATGCTACCCATGACGTATTCAATATCCCAAAAACAGTAACATAGGTCTCATTCCCCTAACCCTGTAAGAGCCTCCAATCATTGTAAAAGACGAGTAAGGAGAGGCTGCTAAAATCTCAGGGCTGAGTGTAATAGAGACGTTACTGGCGCTTGCTCGAGTAAATCAGTGAACAACGGGATGACTGACAGTGATACAGTGAATGTTGCCTTTTCAGCAGATCTGAGTGTTGAGGTAAAATCCCCAATAATAATGGTGGGTTTGGTGTCGAAATATTGAATGTAATCAAAGTAGAGAGAGAGTAATGTGGAAATCATCTGCCACACAGGTAGGGGGGGAGGGCGTGGGATGGGGGGTATACTGTGGTTTTGGTGGTGGAAAATGTGCACTGGTGAAAGGACAGGTGTTTCATCATTGTATGACTGAGACTTAAAAATCCAAAAGCTTGGTAACTGCTCTCACAGTGACTCAATAAATAAATTTATAATTAAAAAAAACCAACCTTAGAGCAGAGCATGAGTCTATTACCAGAAAATCTAATATTGGACATAAATTAAGCCTTAGGAGAGAATAATAATAATAATAACAACAACAACCTGGATCACAGGTTTGTATCTGGTTTTTGTTATGTGTTAAGTAGTGTCCCAAGATCTCTGCATGTCTGATTACCTTACCTGAGGGGCCAAGGAGGTGGCTTATTGGTTGCACACATGTCTCTAGTGTGTGAAACACGGGGTTCAATCTCCAATACCAAAAATCTGAAACAAATGCTCTGCTCTGCATTGGGTGTATGTTCCCTAGTACATATATTGGCTCCCAGGGTATTTGTCTTCTTCGCCATCACAGGAGGCGGAATTGTTTCCAGATCAGTTTTGCTATAGTTCATGTCTCCACAGAGTAATGTCATATCCTCATCAGCATTTGATTGGCCTAACTTTAGCTTTTTAGGTTATGCTAAAAAGCATGTTAATGTTTTGGAGCCATACCTGGAGGTCCTCAAGGTCTACTCCTCACACATTAGTGATTGTGTGTGTGGGGGGGAGGATCACTTCCAGTGGTTCTAAGGTAACTGTGATGCAGGGTATTAACCCTAGGCCTCCTGCATGCAATGGATGCATATTAGCCCCACAAGTACCCCTGTTGCCATTGTCTCGCGCCTGGCTTCTCTGAGTACATGGGGTGTGAACATATCCCCTGCCCCCAATTCCCTACAACATTCAAAATACTTGTTGAAAAGTAATATTTTTATACTACATTTTGGATCCAATGATGGCTAGGATTTAGGAAGCTGCAACTTGCATAAACGTCCTCATGGTTCTGGTGTTGGACACCTAAAATCCACATTTGGAGACACTCTCCTCCCTCAGATGGACCGTGTCATCCTTAATCACATTAATCTGTCTCACCTCCTTATCTTTGTCCTCAAGAGAATACATGTTGCACATTTTTAAATTCTGGAATCAGAGTCACGGTACAGCAGGTATAGCACTCAGCCTACACAGGGCCAGCCCTTCTGTCCCTGGACACCCCATATGGTCCCCTGAGCTCGCCAAAGTCAGGAGTCAGCCCTGAGCACTATTGGGTATGAGTCCCCTCACCAAAGTCTGCCATAGGCCTGTGTAGCACTGTATCACACTGTTGTCCCGTTCATCGATTTGCTTGAGTGGACACCAGTAACGTCTCCATTGTGAGACTTGTTACTGTTTTTAGCAGTGCTCTCTTGGAGCTCTCTTCATTTGTAAAAATAAGGATTCAAATTATAAGTACAAATTTAACAGGTGGAGGTGGAGGGAAATTGGGGACATTGGTGGCAGGAAAACTTACAGGTGCTAGAACATTGTTTGACTGAAACCCAGTTGTGAACAACTTTGTAATTATGTATGTCATGGTGATTTGATTAAATAAAATGAAAAAAAAGCTATAAGTTTAGCAATAATGGGTAGGAAGACAGGGCTTTTTTCTGTATCAGTTTCGGGGAGGGGGCGGGGGAGTTCAGAATACAAAGCTAATTGGTTGTTAGGATGGCTGTCTTCTCATGTCGGATCTAATATTTGGCAATGACTGGTTATGTTGGAGAGAAAAGTGCTCCTTCAGAGATGACTCAGTAATTTAGAAATTCATCTGACTCCTTGTTTTTGATGGGCTGGAGTGATAGCACAGCGGGTAGGGCGTTTGCCTTGCACACGGACGACTCGGGTTTGACTCCTCCGTCCGTCTCTGAGTCCAGCCAGGTACCGAGAGTATCCCGCCCGCACGGCAGAGCCTGGCAAGCTCCCTGTGGCGTATTTGATATGCCAAAAACAGTAACAAGTCTCACAATGGAGATGTTACTGGTGCCTGCTCGAGCAAATCGATGAACAACGTGATGACAGTGACAGATGACAGCGACAGTGACTTGTTTTTCAAGACTCTGAACTGCTTATGTAGATCAGATAGACCCTCCATGTCCCTCCTTCCATGCTCAGTAGTTAGTCACTGGTCCAGTCCAGATTGGGCAAGCTGGATAGGCAATTCCTGTGAGTGCCTTTGATTCTCAGCAGCTTCTTTTCTGTGGGCTTTTTTCCAGTTGTATTTTGGGCCACAGCTGGGTTTACTCCTAGTGGGCTGGTGTTCCATATATGGTGCTAGGGATTGAACCCCCGTTGGCTGTGGGCTAGGAAAGTGCCCTGCCTGCTCTGGCCCCTCAACAGCTTCTTTTCTGTGTAAATAACTAGTTCTCATCTTTCAAAGTCTTTGCTTCGTGCAGATTATAGTGTACTAGAAACCTTCTAGACGAATATCCCACAGAAAGATAGCAGTTGGAAAATATCTTCCATTCATTTTCTTTTTTCCCTTTTGCCTATAAGAGGGTTGGATGAGATGTCTGCTGAAATTCTGGGCTTTTGTTGTTTTGTTATTTTGGGGCCATACCCAGCTGTGATCAGGGCTGGTTCACTCCCAATTCTGTGCTCCAGGATCACTCTTGGCAGGGCTTGGGGGGACCATATGTGGTGCTGGACATCGACTTGGGTTCACTGTGTACAAGGCAAATGCCCTACTTACTGTGCTGTTTCTCTGGCTCCAACAATTCTTTCTTTTTTAAAAAAATTTTTTAAATTTAAATTTAATTTAATTTGCTTTTTGGGTCACACTTGGCGATGCACACTCCTGGCTCATGCACTCAGGAATTACTCCTGGCAGTGCTTAGGGGACCATATAGGATGCTGGGAATCAAACCTGGTCGGCCACATGCAGGGCAAACGCCCTACCCGCTGTGCTCTTGCTCTAGCTCCTGGCTCCAACCATTCTGTTTTGTTTTGTTTTGTTTTGTTTTAGATCTTCTGTTAAGCTCTGCCGTGTGCTATGATTCTTCTTTAAATTCACAACACATGTTTATGCAGTAGTTTAATTTTTTTCCTTGTTCTGAAATCACTGGCATCTACTGGTTTTGATAGAACAGCCTTTCTGATGACTTTCTGATGGGTTACTTGTGTCACAGCATTCAGTTGGTATGTTGGTGACAGTCACAGGCATTTGAGCAGTGTCGCCCCATTTTTCCAAGTCATCTTTCAACATATTGTGGCAACATCATCCCAAGGGTAAACTTCAGTGCATGAACTTTTTAATCAGTTTCTGTTTCTTCCAAAATTGGTGAAATTCTTTTGACTAAAGCCAGGTGTAAGTTGAGCGTTGTGGAAATGGGGGGCCTTGCACAAAATCATGAACAAGTGAGATCCACCTCTTTAGTGCATTAATGTAACATCTGTCACAACCTCCATCATGCTGATTCCCTTCTTTCTCTGAAGAGCATTTCCTTACAGGTGTTTTTCCTAAATCTCACAAAATTGCTTGGAATTATCTGTTTAATATGATGTAGTTCTTTCAGACCAAATAGAGTTTGACTCAGAATTGTAATCAGAAACTGTTAGTACATAAATGTGATCTGTGTAAGTGTGAGTTCAAGGTTGCAAAATGAGATGCATGTTGTGGTGTCATTTGGTACCTTTGCTTGTTTTTATTTGGCAGAAAAAGTACTTCATCATTAAGCCTGAACGTTGACATTCACCCTACATGAGAACTATTAAATATTATCAATGAATCATTTACTAAAAAAGATGAATTTATATTCCAGCTGTAAAATACCAGTTTTAATAATCTAATTTGGGGGTATTTTGTTTGTTTTTTAGCTCTTCAGAGAAGTGAGAATAATGAAGATTTTAAACCATCCAAACATAGGTACTACTTTATTTTTTTTAAATACTTTTGGATCGAAATGTATGTTTTAAGTATGTCATAAAACTATACTATACTGTAAGAGTAATAGATTCCTTCCCTTCCAGCTAGGCATACTTTTAGTTATATGTTATCAGTTTCATTAACTCTTTGAAATTACTAATGAGGTGTTAAAAACTTAGGTACTAAACATTTTAATTTAAAGCTTTATTAGATTAGAACATAATTAGATTGTTCTATTTTTCAAAAATTTTAATGTATTAACTTTTTTGTTTGGGTGGAGGGTTGGGGGTCGTGGGCATACCCAGCCATGCTCAGGGTTTACTCCTACTCTGCACTCAGGAATTACACCTGGTGGGATTGGGGGACCATCTGGGTTGTCGGGGATCCCATATGGGTTCCCTAGCTCCAGAAGTGATTCCTGAGTACAGAGCCAGGATTGACTCCTGAGCATCCCTGGGTGTGGCCCTAAAAAATGAACAGATACAGAATCAAATTGGTGCACTGAAGGGAATTACAATCAGTTTAGATTTGCAAAGGGCATTACATTTGTGCTGTTCTACGGATACATTGGCTTTTTTTTTTTTTCTTTATGGGTCACACCTGGCGATGCACAGGGGTTACTCCTGGCTCTGCACTCAGGAATTACCCCTGGCGGTGCTCAGGGGACCATATGGGATGCTGGGAATCGAACCCGGGTCGGCCGCGTGCAAGGCAAATGCCCTACCCGCTGTGCTATTGCTCCAGCCCCTTTTTTTTTCTTTTTTGGGTCACACTCGGAGATGCTCAGGGGTTACTCCTGGCTCTGCACTCAGGAGTCACTCCTGGCAGTGCTGGGGAACCATATGGGATGCTGGGAATCGAACTCGGGTCGGCCGAGTGCTAGGCACACGACCTACCCGCTGTGCTATCACTCCAGCCCCTACATTGGCTATTTTTAAAGATCATAGCATATTTCCTAACCAGTGGAACTTGAAACTAATTGTTTTATGGAGCGTAAGTCTCTTTCAGTGTGTTCTCTGTACACAGCTATGTCTGAGGTATGAAGTGTGTAGGCTTAAAGGTAAAGAAGGTCCTAAATATCTACTGCAGTCCTAAAAGATTATTTCAAAAGTGATGATACGTTTCAGGTTGGAGAGCTAGTACAATGGTAGGACCCTTGCCTTGTATGCAGCTGACTCGGGTTTGATCTCCTGCACCCTATAATGGCCCCTTGAAGCCCACCAGAAGTGATCCCTGTACATATGGCCAATAATTAGTCCTGAGCACCTCTGGGTATGGCCCCAAACAAAACAAAAGGTGATATATTTCCTAAAATAATAGTATATCCATTTACCATCAAAATCAGTTTTTAAAGTGGGAGGGGTAATGTTTGCTATTAAGGATCTATTAAGCATTCCTGTCTGGAGGAATAGAGTAGAGCCAGTATCGTGGCTTGTACCCTTTCTCATCAATTCTAAGTCATCATTTATTTTATGGTTTCTGTTCTGGGGCGTCTCATCCAGCAGTGCACAGGTGTTATTCCTGGTTTAGTGCTTGAGGGTAAACTTCTCTGGTGACCAGAAAAAGGAGGATTGGGTGTTGGGTATTGAACCTAGGGCTGAGCTATCTTCCCCATTAGGCACCAGTATTGGGCCAGGAATATAGTTCAAGTGGGAGGTCCTGGCTTCCTTCCGTGCTACTTGGTGCATGACCTTTAGCATACTGGATGTAATTCTCGTGTCAAATGAACACTGCCAGGAGTGGGTCAGAAGAGGTATGGATACTATTTATCCCCATATACCACTTAGGGTTGTGTGCGTATGTGTGTATTTTGCTTTTGGGGCCATATGGGTACTATTTATTCTCATATACCATATAGGAGTGTTTGTGTGTGTGTGTGTGTGTGTGTGTGTAATTTGGTTTGGGGGCCATATGGGTACTATTTATTCTCATATACCATATAGGGGTGTGTGTTTGTGTGTAATTTGGTATTGGGGCTATAGGGGTACTATTTATTCTCATATACCATCTAGGGTGGGTGTGTGTGTGTGTGTGTGTGTGTGTGTGTGTGTGTAATTTGGTTTTGGGGCCATATGGGTACTATTTATTCTCATATACCACTTAGGGTAATGATAGGTCTCATTCCCCTGACCCTGAAAGATCCTTCAATCGTTGGGATGGCAAAGACAATAAGGAGAGGCTGCTAAAATCTCAGGGCTGGGAGGAATAGAGTCGTTACTGGTGTCTGCTTGACGAGCAACGGGATGACAGTGACAGTGACCACTTTGGGGTGTGTGTGTGTGTGTGTGTGTGTGTGTGTGTGTGTGTGTGTGTTTTGGTTTGGGGGGGTATGTGAATGTATTTTGGTTTTGGGGCCAGGGGTGTGGGTGTGGTGTGTGTGTTTTGGTTTTGGTTTGGGGACTATAGCTGGCCAACCATGCTTAGGTTGTTACTCATGGCTCTTTTTCAGGAATCACTCCTGGTGGTGCTCAGGGGATCATATGGGATTCTGGGATTCGAACCTGGGTCAGCCGCGTGCAAGGCAAATACCTACTGTATTATCAGTCTGGCCCCAGGGAAATAACATCTTAAAATCAATGAAATATTTGCTTGGAGAGAAGGAAAATAATAAAGAATAATGAGGAGAAAAACTTTTTCATGTTTTATTTCAGACTTTTTGGATTAGCCAGTCAACTCTGAAATCAGTTTTCAGATTTTTTTTTTTTTTTCCTTTTTGGGTCACACCCGGCGATGCACAGGGGTCACTCCTGGCTCTGCACTCAGGAATCACCCCTGGCGGTGCTCAGGGGACCATATGGGATGCTGGGATTTGAACCTGGGTCAGCTGCGTGCAAGGCAAACGCCCTACCCGCTGTGCTATCGCTCCAGCCCCAATTTTCAGATTTTAAGTATTTCAACATACTGCCCAGAAATAGCTCACTTTAACTTGTTTTTTCTTTTTGGGTCACACCCGGTGATGCTCAGGGGTTACTCCTGGCTCTGCACTCAGGAATTACTCCTCGGTGCTCAGGGGACCATATGGGATGCTGGGAATCGAACCCGGGTCGGCTGCATGCAAGACAAACGCCCGACCCGCTGTGCTATTGCTCCACCCCTAGGATGGAGTTTCTTTTTTGTGCTATCTTTCCAGCCCCAACTTTTTTCTTTTTCTAATCGAAGTAGTAGGTGTGTCTGCTTATTACTAAATGACATCTTTGTTATAGACATTTACGATTTGCTAAATAGAAGTTTGTTGTTTAGAGATAGATGTCTTTGATAGATTACTGAAATACTAGAAAAAAATTTGCTTAATGATTTACTCCCTTCCCTTCTTTCCCTCCTCTGTCAGATACTTGAAAAGCAAGGGCCTTGGGGCTGGAGAGATAGCACAGCGGGTAGGGCGTTTGCCTTGCACGCGGCTGGCCCGGGTTCGATTCCCAGCATCCCATATGGTCCCCTGAGCACGGCCAGGGGTAATTCCTGAGTGCAGAGCCAGGAGTAACCCCTGTGCATCACCGGGTGTGACCCAAAAAGCAAAAAAAAAAAAAAAAAAAAGCAAGGGCCTTATCTACTGATTTGGGTTTGTTTGTTTGTTTTTTCCTTTTTCTTTGCCATATCTGGTAGTGCTCAGGGGTTGCTCCTGGCTCTGTCCTCAGGAATTACTCCTGGCAGTGCTCAGGTTACCATACAGGATGCCAGGAATCAAACCCAGATTTGCTGTGTGCAAGGCAAACTCCCTTCCCACTGTACTATCACTCTATCCCCTGATTTGGTATTTGTTTTGGTAGTGCTAGGGTTTGAATTGAGGTCTCAGTCATTACCTGAAAGGCAAATGTTGTGCTACCTTTATTTCTGGTGTTTTTTTTTTTTTTTTTTTTTAATTTAACATCTAAGGAATGGTAATTCATCAGTTTAAGATCAATTGGGCTGGAGTGGTAGTACAGCTACAGCGGCTAGGGAGTTTGCCTTGCATGCAGCCAACCGGAGTTCAATCCCCAGTATCCTATATGTTCCCCCAAGCACAGCCAGGAGTAACCCCTGAGCATAACTGGGTGTGACCCAAAAAGACCTCCCCCCCAAAAAAAAAAAAAGAAATCAAATTATGTCCTAAGGAGACTTAGCACAGCGGGTAGGGCGTTTGCCTTGCACACGGCCGATCCGAGCCGGCAAGCTACCAAGAGTATCCCACCTGCATGGCAGAACCTGGCAAGCTCCCCGTAGTGTATTCAATATGCCAAAAATAGTAACAACAAGTCTCACAATGGAGACATTACCGGTGCCCACTCGAGCAAATTGATGAGCAATGGGATCACAGTGACACAGTGACTTGGTTTGGTCTAATACTTTATATTAAAGTATGAAAAAATTGGGGGCTGGAGCAATAGCACAGTGGGTAGGGCGTTTGCCTTGCACGTGGCCAACCCGGGTTCGATTCCCAGCATCCCATATGGTCCCCTGAGCACCGCCAGGGGTAATTCCTGAGTGCAGAGCCAGGAGTAACCCCTGTGCATCGCCAGGTGTGACCCAAAAAGAAATCAAATAAAATAAAATAAAAAGTATGAGAAAATACCCCCAGGGAATATAAAATCGAGCACTATCCCTTCTCTCTAACATTCTGACCTGCCCCTTTTTAGTGAAGTATGATTTGATTTGATTTTTAAATTATTTTTGTTTTGTTTTTGGCCACATTAAACAGTGTTCAGGGCTTGTTCCTGACTGTGTTCACGGGTGCTCCTGTTGGGCTCAGGAAACCGTTTTTGGTGCCTGAGATCAAACTGGACTGGAGTGATAGCGCAGCAGGTTGGGCGTTTGCTTTGCACGGGGCTGACCCGGCTTCGATTCCTCCAACCCTCTCGGAGAGCCTGGCAAGCTACTCATGGCGTATTCGATATGCCACAAACAGTAACAACAAGTCTCATAATGGAGACGTTACTGGTGCCTGCTCAAGCAAATCGATGAACAACGGGACAACAGTGCTCCAGTGCAGTGCTACAGAGGTCAAACCTGGGTTGGCCGATGGTACCCACTATACTATCACTCCAGGCCCTGAAATTTGTTTTTAAAGTCTCTCACCAGCATAGCACTGTAGCACTGTTGTCCCATTGGGGGCAAAATGACAGTGTCATTACTTTAGGAATTTCACTTAGTTTTAATTTTGGGGCTTGCTCCTGGCTCTGCGCTCAGGCTTCACTCTTGACAGGCCTCCGGGGACTACAGGGGGAGTCAGGGACCTAATGCAGTTCTGCCATGTGCACGGTACATGCCTTGCCCACTGTACTATCACTCTGGCCGACCACTTTTAACAAGTGGGTGATACAGCAAAAGCACACTGGTCCATTTAAAGTAATTCAGAAGTTTCTTTCCATTAATTATAGTTAATCCCTTCTACTTCTTGCCATGTCTGGCTTCAGAATAGTAATAAAATCTTATTCACTTGAAAGTTATGATGTTTGCCCATCAACAAAAACCTCAGGTGATGAAAATATTTATTCTCTAGATGAGTGGACTGACTTGAGTGCTCTTTAGGTTAAATCTGAAATAGGATGGAGTTTGTTTGTTTCTTTCTTTCTTTTTGGTTTTTGGGTCACACCTGGTGATGCACAGGGTTACTCCTGGCTCTACACTCAGGAATCACCCCTGGCGGTGCTCAGGGGACCATTTGGGATGCTGGGAATCGAACCCGGGTCGGCTGCATGCAAGACAAACGCCCTACCCACTGTGCTATTGCTCCACCCCTAGGATGGAGTTTCTTTTTTTTTTTTTTTTTGGTTTTTGGGTCACACCCAATGATGCACAGGGGTTATTCCTGGCTCTTCACTCAGGAATTACCCCTGGCGGTGCTCAGGGGACCATATGGGATGCTGGGATTCGAACCCGGGTCGCCGCGTGCAAGGCAAACGCCCTACCCGCTGTGCTATCGCTCCAGCCCCAGGATGGAGTTTCTTGAGGTGCAAAGGAAGACTTGTTTTTGCCCTAACAGCTTAGCTAGGAATCGTGCAGGACAAAACAGGAGAGCGAGGAAACTGGGGGGGGGGGTGGTCGGTGGTTAGGGTAACCTGGGTTTGAGTTTCAGCATCCATTTGGTCCTCTGAGCACAGAGCCAGGTGAAAGCCTTGAGTACTTCGGGTGTGGCCCCAAAACAAATAAAAAAAGACAGAAAAAAAAAATATGTACCTCACTAGACTGCTGAGTGCAGAATAAAGTTACACTGCTTGAGTATCCAAAACTTTTTTTTTTTTTTGGCTATTTTTTTGGGGGGGTGTCACACCCGGCGATGCACAGGGGTTAGTCCTGGTTCATGCACTCAGGAATTACCCCTGGCGGTGCTTGGGGGACCATATGGGAAGCTGGGAATCGAACCCGGATCGGCCGCATGCAAGGCAAACGCCCTATCCACTGTATCGCTCCAGCCCGCAAAAATTTATTTTTATGGAGCATTAGGCTTTTATAAAATCACAATTTTTCCCCACTATGGTAATGTAGATAAGATTCCCTAAAAGCATTTAAAATGGGGGGGGTTCAAAAACTTTTTAGCAAGACAAAGGTTACTTACTGTACATACTCTATCAAGTATCTGTATATTCTATAGATATATATTGTGGTTACTGGTTTTTTTTTTTTTTTTTTTTTTTTTTTTTTTTTTTTTTTGCTGCTTTTTGTGTCACACCCAGCGATGCACAGGGGTTACTCCTGGCTCTACATTCAGGAATTACTCCTGGCGGTGCTCAGGGGATCATATGGGATGCTGGGAATCGAACCCGGGTCAGCTGCGTGCAAGGCAAACCGCCCTACCTGCTGTGCTATCACTCCAGCCCCAGTGGTTACTCTTTTTATAATGTGATATGTAGACTTGTGTTTTTTTTTTTTTAACCTCCTATATCTTTTTACTTCTGGCAGTGAAGTTATTTGAAGTTATTGAGACTGACAAAACACTCTACCTAATCATGGAGTATGCAAGTGGAGGTAAGAAATTTATATATACTTTTTCTTTTTTCACTTACATTATCCTCCTTTTCCATTCTTCCATTTTCTTCCCCACTCCCCTCTCTCACCCTCATTTTTCTCCCCTTCCCTTCCTTTCAGATTGCAAAATCATATTGCCTAACTGATCATCCATGAAAAGGCGTCATTTAACACCCAGAGGAGTAATACACTAGCCCAATGCTCAGAAATGTTGGCTTATAGGAGTTCTTTGGGGTTTGCTTTGTGTTTCATGATACCCATCTACCTGAAACGTTTATTGTAAAATATTTATAACATTAAAATTTATTATCTTTAGCCATTCAAGTATATAGTTAGTGTCATTAAGTATCCCCCTTCCCAGTAACTAGCACCCACCACTCTTGGTTCCTCATGTAAATGGAGCAGTGCAATGTTTGTTCTGTTGGTCCTTCGCATAGTAAGGTGTCTTTATGCTTCATCAGTGTTGTTGCATGTGTCAGGATTCCCTTATCTTTTACATTCCTGTGCGCTTACACACATGAACACCTGAACATTTGTAAAAATGATAGAAAGTTGAATCACAGTGTCTCTATAGCAAGCTAAGTGCTAAGTGAAAGGTTGTAAATGTTTTGTGGGAGAAAGAATGAGTTACAGAGAGGCATACCTCTGATGCCCCATTTTGTTTGTTCTAAGTTCTTAAGGCTTTTTTTTTTTACAGTGGTTTTTGTTTTTGTGATGCCAGGAGTTATATGTATGAGAAATATCTACACTAACACTTGTCTGCCCTTAGTTTTGGGGTTTTATTTATTTGGGTCACACCTAATGAGCTGAGGGCTTAATACTGACTCCTCTCTCAGGGATAACTCCTGGCCGGCAAAGGAGATTATATCAGATGTCAGCGTTGAACCTGGGTGGCCTGAGCAAGACGAAAGTCCTGCCCATTGAACTCTCTCTGACCCTTCTTGGATTTTATTAATTTGATTGACTGATGGGTGATAGTGTTGTGGCCACCATTATTCTGTGTAGAGATTACTGCTGGCAGAGCTCAGGGCACCTCTGCAGTGTCTAGGATCAAATCTGTCACATATTAGGGAAGTACTTTAATCATTGTTCTATCTCTCTTGCCCTTCAATTAGCTAAAAAATGAAAATTAGATTTCTAATCTATCTTCTACCTAATCCTCCAAACAAAGCTCTGGGGCCATCTCTGACAAAAAACAGGAAATTTTGGGGCTCGAGTGAGTGATAGCACAGCGGGTAGGGCGTTTGCCTTGCACGCGGCCAACCTGGGTTCGATTCCCAGCATATCCCATATGGCCCCCTGAGCACTGCCAGGAGTAATTCCAAGTGCAGAGCTAGGAGTAACCCCTGAGCATCACCGGGTGTGACCCAAAAAAAAAAAGCAAAAAAAAAAAAAAAAGAAATTTTATTAAGTTGACTGCTTCATTTTCCCGGCCCCGTGTCTCTCAATTTGGTAGAATAGAATTTTGGAATTGGAAGACATCTTAGAAGTCATTCAAGGCAACTGTTAATTTTTACTGATGAAACTAATCACTGAAAGATTGTTTTTTGTCAGTGTTTGTATCACTAGTTAGTGGTAGGACCTGAGCTGTCCAGCCCATTGTCCTTCAGTTTAACTTCCTGAGCAAGGAAACCCACTTGTTTGTTATTTTTTTCTCTAATCAATAGTCTTTAGAGGTTTTGAGTTCAGCTTCTTAATCCTAGTGCTAATACATTTTTAATAAGGAAAAAGAAATCTGGGAATTTCTGACATTATGATTCCCGAAATCTCTTTAAGAGGTTTATACTGCATATGAATTTATAAAAATACATAGAAGTTGTATTGACAGATTTGATCCTTTTCTGCCAACAATTTTGAGTTTAATGTACTTTTTTTTTGTTTTATATTTGGACCATACCTGGTAGTGCTTAGGGCCTCCACCAGGGTCAGCTCATGGGTCGCTCCTGCTGTATTTGAAATGTAGAACCAGGCCTCCTACCTGCAGAGTTTATGCTTCGGCCGGTTGAGAGAGCTCTCTAATACCTTTAAAGTCAAAATTGTTTGGATTGGGTTTTGTTTTTGTGATTTGCTAGGGGACAGGGATCACTATTGGCGGTGCTCAGGGGACATAAGTGGCTATGAGAATCAAACCTGGGTCAGTATCTTATGTACTCTCTCAGCTCCAAATCAAACTTGTATATCTTTAGTTCTCTTTCTTTTTCCAGGGGAGGTCCACAAGCAATGGCGCTTCTTCCTGGCTCTGAGATCAGGAGTCACTTTTTTTTTTTTTCCCCCCGCTTTTTGGGTCACAAACCAGCAATGCTCAGGGATTACTCCTGGCTTTGCACTCAGGAATTACTCCTGGCGGTGCTTGAGGGACCATATGGGATGCCGGGGATTGAACCCGGGTCGGCCGCGTGCAAGGCAAATGCCCTACCCTCTGTGCTATTGCTCCGGCCCCTCAGGAGTCACTTTGGCAGGACTCCAGGAGACCATATGGGGTGCTTGGGATTGAACCTAGACAAGGTCCTTACCCCCTGAGTTTATGCACACTTCCTTTAACATTGTATACTGTTTTGCAAGTAGGTTTTTTTCTTAGAAAATTCTAGCAATTTACTCAGCTGACATTTCATGGCTCATTGAAGGAATTGAATTGTGTACTGCAAATTAACAACATATATTCTTTCAAAAGATTATGCAGTCAGTTAATACGAAAATATTTTGCCCGTTCATTATTTAAATTTTATTAACTAATTGACTTACAAGTCAAAAAAATTTTAAGTAAATAGTTTTATTTAGGAAATGCCTATGTATAAGGGAGAAGAGATGAGGAAGAGCCACAGGCAGGAGAGCACAGGGTTTACAAGTCGCAGAGAGGGTTTTGCTGTGCCGCGACAAACCTGGGTTCAATCCCTGAGACATCATTCAGAAGAACTTTCCCCTCAGTGTTACTTATGTTCTGAAAGTAACTTTTTTCCCCTTTTCTGTGTAATTATAAGAGGGCGGCGGTACTCTATCTCTCCTGATGCCTGTGTTTGGTAGTGTCACACTGCTTTCCCCACTCCCGGGAGGTCAGTGGCGATGGGCAGGCGAAGGAAGGACTGAGGGCCAGGCTGGTTGGTCTCAGTTGCAGTTTATTCCATTCCCACCTCCCTTCTCCTCTGACTCTCCTCCTGCTTCTCCCTCCCTCCCCCCATGCTACTTCATTCTCCTTCTCGATCTCTCATTGATCTTCTGCCTCTCTAATTCTCCTCCTCTGGCCCCCCTTCTGCTTCTCTCTGGAGCCCTTCTGCTTCTCTCTCTCCCTAACCCCTCTCACTCTCACTTCTGACTCTTTCTCTTACTTCTGCCCCTGATCCCCTCCACTCTTACAGTCTTAGTTTATATAGCAATCACCTAGGGCTGTGATAAGGAGGAGAGTTGAACATTAACAAATCAACAAAGAGAGGTAAGACCACTCTGCCAGGAGATTAACTCAAGGACAAAATCTCATTTAAGGAGATCACTCCAGATTACTAGGAGATCTGCTCAAGGGTGGGATCCCAACAAGGGTGTGTCGCTTTCTTCTTTCCTCAGCTAGTAATCCACTTAAATAGCTGTGGTAAATCTACTTCTAATATTTCTAGCAATGTCACTCTGTATTAGCATAGTAAGAGATGTATCAAACTTAAAGTTTGGTTCTTCCTGAGGACATCTCACTGTATATTCCAGACTGCAGTCCTCAGGCCAGGTTAGTCTTCCTAACCCCAGCAATGTCCTAATCTCGTCATTACTTTTGGATCGTGGCAGCATTTGTCCATGACCACGCTCTCAACTTATAGTTGAGTATTGTGGCACTTTGGCCTGGCCCATTTTGATGCCAGGGTAACTCACAGCTTGCCCTGGGCCCATTCCGTCCCTTGTCAGGACCCTGCTTTTGGGGTGCTAGGAACTAAGGGCAACTGAGAAAGCAGATGCCCAGGAATAAATATTATTTGGAGTCAATCAATTCCCAAGTTGCAAGAGCATAACATTAACTGTCTTCCTGTGTCCATACAAAAAGGACATTGCTTTAAGGTAAACTATGCAAAGACATAACTTACAATACAAGTTCAGAGTCCTTAGAAGGATCTGATCTTACAAGCCAACAGAGTCTGATTAGGGAAAAGGTATTAAATGGTTGGAAAAGAGGGTGCAGAGAAGAGTTTACAGATAAACAAAGGAATGGGAGTGACTTAGGAGCACTGTGTAACCAGATAAACCTAGGTTCCCTGTGGCAAGGCTGAAAGGACAAACCCAGTGTTATCATACACTTTTCTGTGTCAGTATTTTTTATTTTTGTTTTTTGTTTTTTTTTTTGGCCACACTTGACTATGCTACTTGATTGGGCCACTTATTCCTGGCTCTGTGCACAGGAATCAGCCCTGGCAGACTCAGGAGACCTTATGGGGTGCCAGGGATTGATTGAACCTAGGTCATCCCCATGCAGGGCAGGCTCTTTACCCTCTGTAATATCTTTGGCCCCATTGTCAGTATTTTAGTTGAATGTTGTCACTAAGCTGATAGAAAGTATTCTTCATTTGTATGAACATGGAAAGGTGGTAGTAAAGTTTTTCCCAACTTACATTCTGTAACTAATTTTTTTAATTAATGCTCTTTTTACAAAGACTTCAGTACTATTTGTTTCTTACAGATTGAGAGGATTTGTCAATACTGTTTATTTTCTAAAAGTGTCTCTTCTCTTCCCTGAAGAGTTAATACTGACTGGATGGTGCCAATGATTCTGTTGGCTTCATCTTCACTGGGAACCACCCACCTATAACTTCCACTACTACTTCCCGTACAAGAGCCAGCCAGGCCTCCTTCCTGTCTCCACAACAGACCCTGTCATTCTCCACTTCCTTCCCCAGCCGTGGCCTTTAGTTATCACAGTGATCCTTTTAAAAGGGCAGCTGAAGAAGGGAAAAAAAGTATTGGAACTTGAAAAATAATAAATTTTACTTCTAATAAAACTACCAGTAATAAAAAAGGACAGCTATTTCGGGTTGGGCAGCGAGCCCAAATGATTGGAACACAGGTCTGTAAGACACATAGCTCTGGAATTAAACCCTGTCACCTTGGGTGTAGTGGCGGACGGGGCAGCCCTTGGCCTCCAAAAGAGCAAAACAGCAAAACTTTATTTTGAAGTCTCTCTTTCAGCAAATCCTGAATACCTTGTACACATTTGTAGAACTCTTCTGGTCCTCACCCCTCTGCCCAGATCTGGGCTGATTGACTCCTTCTTCCCCTTCCATTTCTGAGTGACCTCCAAGCTGGTCCTTGACTCATTCTCGCAGGTAAAGAACGTGTCCACTCCCTCTCCAGTTAGCGCAATACTCAACATACTTCCTACTTGTTTATCTTACTGTCTGGAGGATTTACCATATGAGATACAGTTAGCACAGTGCTCACACACTTCTGACTTGTTTATCTTACTGTCTCAAGGACTAACTATGAGATAACTGTTTTCATCTGCTTTGATCTTCCCTGCTAGAAGGAAGTTTGATAAGGAGAGGGTCTTTGCTGTTTTCACTGCTGACTGATGTTTAGTATGTACTCAGTAAATGTTTGTTCATTGAATGGAAATACATTGAGGAAATATTTTTTTACACATATATATGTGTTTTGCATGTATGTTGTATAGTAAAAGCACTGTTAAACACAAATGAATCCCTTTTAACTTTGAATTTTTATTGATAATCTTTTGATTAAAACCTTGACAAACTGTAAATAAGTTTTATCATTTAAATTTAGTTTTATCAGTAAACTTATGTGTCTATAGTTAAATTACAGCTTTTAAAATTCAGGTTCCATTTATTTACAAATAAAACCTAGAACAAAGCAGAAATGGAGCATTCTTTTAGTGGAAAAATTAATGCCAGTATTAGGAATTCACACAGTTTCATTTCTCTCTACTATAGGTGAAGTGTTTGACTATTTGGTTGCACATGGAAGAATGAAGGAAAAAGAAGCAAGAGCTAAATTTAGACAGGTATGAATTAATGCATGTTGAGTTTATTAAATAAAGCTTATTCTTTTTTTTTTTTTTTCTTTTTGGGTCACACCCAGCGATGCTCAGGGGTCATTCCTGGCTCTGCACTCAGGAATTACCCTTGGCCGTGCTCAGGGGACCATATGGGATGCTGGGAATTGAACCCGGGTCTGCCAAGTGCAAGGCAAACGCCCTACCCGCTGTGCTATTACTCCAGCCCAAATAAAGCTTATTCTTAAGCCCTAAAGCAAAAAGGTATTTTCCTCTGTAAAATGGTTTTAGAGCCCATTGCATGGTGCAGAGGTGGAGTTGGTGATTCAGTTCAACAAAAATTTTATTTTTCCACCCCTATAGCCCCTGTTAAAGCAAGGATTATGACTTTGAAATTGGGATTATACCCTCAATCTTTGCTTTAGTGTAGTTTTTTTTGGGGGGCCATGTAGTGGGGGGCATACACTGGTGATGCTCAGGGTTTACTCCTGGTTCTATGCTCAGGTGACTTTAATGGGGTTTCATGGGCTGAAAACGGGTCAATGCTTGAGAAGTAAACACCCTAATGCTATACTATCACACTGACCCTTGCTTTAGTTTTTAACAGTTGAGCTTCTAAGAGTTATTGCTTTCAATGAAGTACATCTGTTGCATACTCCAGGCCCTAAGTTCAGTCCCTAGCTTGGCACCATTCCCCAAACACAAAGTAGGACCCCAAAGAGGGAAAAACCCTAAATGATATTACAATTAAAATTAAAGTCGAGGGACCAGAGAGATCAGAAGTTAATATATTTGCCTAGTGGGGTCATAGCAATAGTACATATATGACTATTGTCATAGGTAGGGTGCTTGCCTTGCACAGGCTGACCCAGGTTCAATCTCTGCTACCATATAAGGTCCCCCAAGTTCACCAGGACTGATCCCTGAGAGCAGAGCCAAGAGAATACCCTGAGCACCGATGAGAGTGGCTCAAAGACAAAAATAAATAAAAATAAAAAGATTCTTGCCTACCATATGGCCAACCTTGGTTTGATTGCAGGTACTGCATATGATCCCTTGAGCACCACCATGAGTGATCCCTGGGCATAGAACCAGAAGTAAGCCTTGATCACAGACATATGTGGCCCAAAAACCAAGAAACTAGTAACTTGTTTTTCATCAAACATCTCTAGTCGCTTCATCTAACTATGAAAAGGAAAGTTACAGGCTCAGAGAAGTAGTACTTGGTTAAGGAGCTTTCCTTTCATATGACTCACCTTGCCTTGATTGAGGCACCACATGTGGTTCCCCCAAGCCCCACCAGAAGTAATCCCTGAGCACAGAGCCAGGAGTAATCTTTGAGCACTGCTAGGTGTGGTCTCAAAATGAAAAATTAAAAGTCATACATGATTAATTTATTTTTAATCATTTGTTCTATAATCTCTAGAACGAGTGGGTTCTGAGCATGCACAAGAGGCTGCAATTAGCCAGGCTGCTTTGCACTGTGAGGGCCCTTGGTGTCAGGGCTTACTTGGGCCCCCTTTTTTTGCTCAGGGGCCTCTAGTACTGTGCTCCATGGTTCTGGGGAACCATTTGATGTAGGTAGTTAGACTGCGGTCAGGCCCATCACCATCTTGTTCCATTTTTTTGGCCCTAGAAACTTAAACCTTTTCATTTATTTTTGTGTTCTCAAGTTAGAACTTAGTAGCCCATGAGTGCCATGCATGCACTCTAGTAATTTTCTGCATCCCTGGCTCCTCCCATTACTATATCCCTAATTACTGTAAATTGACCCCCACAAAGCCAGATTAGTTTTGCTTTTTTACACTTAAATTTCTTTCCTTTTTTTTTTTTTTTTTCTTTTTTTCTTTTTGGGTCACACCTGGCGATGCACAGGGGTTACTCCTGGCTCTGCACTCAGGAATTACTCCTGGCGGTGCTCAGGGGACCATATGGGATGCTGGGAATTGAACCCGGGTCGCCCTACCCACTGTGCTATTGTTCCAGCCCCAATTTCTTTCCTTTTTAATGAGACTTTCAAATTTTCATCAATATAGTTTGTGGAGCATGAGCATAAGAATAGTGCAGGACAGGGGCCGGAGCGATAGCACAGCGGGTAGGGCGTTTGCCTTGCACACGGCCGACCCGGGTTCAATCCCCGGCATCCCATATGGTCCGCCAAGCACCGCCAGGAGTAATTCCTGAGTGCAAAGCCAGGAGTAACCCCTGAGCATCGCTGGGTGTGACCCAAAAAGAAAAAAAAAATTAGTGCAGGACAGCCACAGGATTGCAGAGCTTGGATTCACCCAGGGTGCTTAAACTCAGAACACCTCCCCCCCTTTTTTTTTTTTTTTTTGAATGTTTTTATGGCCATTTTCAGTAGTGCACAGGGCTTTTTTCTGGCTCTGTGCTCAGGGATCACAGCCAGCGAGGCACAGGGCCCTATGGGGTGCCAAACCGTGGTTCATTGTATGTGAGGCAAACCCCTACCAGCTAACCTACTGCTCTACCCCTCCCCCATTTTAATTTTCTTATTTTAAAATACTATTTCTCTTTTTTTTAAGCTTCTCTTTTGTGGGGCTGTACAGAGAGATAGTACAGCTGGTAGTGCACTTGCCTTGCATGTAGTTGACCAGGGTTCAGTCCCTGACATCTCATGGTCCCCTGAGAATTGATGGGTGTGGCCCCCAAATCAAAAAAATAAAGCCACTTTTTTGTTTGTTTGTTTGTTTTTGTTTTTGGATCACACCCGGCGATGCACAGGGGTTACTCCTGGCTCTTCACTCAGGAATTACCCCTGGTGGTGCTCAGGGGACCATATGGGACGCTGGGATTAGAACCCGGGTCGGCCGCGTGCAAGGCAAACGCTCTACCCGCTGTGCTATCACTCCAGCCCCTCTTTTTCTTATATATATAAAACTTTTAAAAATTGAATCACTGAGATACACAGTTATCGAGCTCTTCATGGTCGGTTTCATTCATACAATGTTCCAAAACCCATCCCTCCACCAGTGCACATTACCTACCAACAATGTCCCCAGTTTCACCCCTGCCACCACTCCCCCCCCCATAGCCTGTGTCTGAAGCAGGTGTGCTCTCTCTCTCTCTTTCTCTCTCTCTCTCTCTCTCTCTCTCTCTCTCTCTCTCTCTCCCCCCCCTTTCCCCCTCCTCCTCCCCCTCCCCTGTCCCCTCTCACCTTTTCGACATTATGGTTCGTAATATAGATAACTAAGAAATAAGACCTCTCTTTTTAATTTTTTTTTTTCGTTTTCACCCCTCACTTTCTCCATCCCCTGTGGGATATGATTTATCAGAGGAACATGGACATTTGCTAATATGAATCTTGAGGAAATGACTCAGATTTTTATTTTTAACACTCTTTAGAAATTCCAAATTTTTTTGTTTAACCTTTTGTTGGTTTAGGAAAGGTAGATAACATGCATTACAGAGGACAATATGGGATGCTGGGAATCGAACTTGGGTCAGCCACATGCAAGACAAACGCCCTCCTCACTCTGCTATTGCTTCCTTAGTACGGCCCATTTGCTTATTTGTTTTTAGGCCACGTTCAGCACTGTTTAGGATCTACTTCTGGCTCTATTTGGTGGGTTGCTCTCTGCAGTGCTTAGGAGACCATGCAGTGCCAAGAATCCAAGTCAGGCCTTTTTTGGCCAGGTGAGCTACCCTCAGTGGTGCTCAGACCTTATTTCTGGTTTTGCACTCAGATCACTCAGAACATGCTCGGGACCAAATGTGATACCAGGGATCAAACCCGTATCAGCTGCATTCAAGGCAGATGCCCTACCCTCTGTACAAGGCCATTATGTTGGGCCTTGAGCATGCAAAACTTGTGCTTAGCCCTTTAGACAGTCTCCCCAGCTCACCACAGCCTATTTAAAGCTGGAAGGATGAAACTTTTTCATGTACGGATCTATTTCCATTTCTAGTCCAGTTAATGTCGTCATTGCTTCAATGAAACCAAATTAGAATGTTTTATTTATGGGGCACCAGAAAGATGGTGCAGCAGGCAGGGTGCTTGCCTTGCATATGGCCGGCCTGGGTTTGATTCCCAGCACCATTGTGATCCTCTGAATACAGACCAGACCAGATGCAGCCCCTGAACGCAACTGGGCATGGCCCAAAAAACCAAAAATTTAAAAAAGTTTAAATAGGGACCAGAGCAAGGACCTATAGTTTGGTGAGTAGGGAATTTGCTTGCATAGGGCAGACCCAGGTTCAATCCTCAGCGTCCCATTTGTCTGATGGTAACATCAGAAGTATTCCTTGAGTGTAGGGCCAGATGTAACCTCTGAGAACTGCTCGGTGTGTGTCCCCAAAACAAAACAAGAAAAAATAATTTTTTTTTTTTTTTTTTTGCTTTTTTGGTCACACCTGGCGATGCACAGGGATTACTCCTGGCTCATGCACTCAGGAATCACTCCTGGCGGTGCTCAGGGGACCATATGGGATGCTGGGAATCGAACCCGGGTCGACCGCATGGAAGGCAAATGCCCTACCCCCTGTGCTATTGCTCCAGCCCTGAAAAAATAATTTTTTTTTAAATAAAATGTTTTGTTTATGACAACAGGCAGTATGCCACAAATAAAGTGCACTATGTGGTTTTTTTTTTTTTTTTTTGGGTCACACCCAGCGATGCACAGGGGTTACTCCTGGCTCTGCACTCAGGAATCACTCCTGGCGGTGCTCAGGGGACCATATGGGATGCTGGGAATCAAACCCGGGTCGGCCGCGTGCAAGGCAAACGCCCTCCCCGCTGTGCTATTCCTCCAGCCCCAAAGTGCACTATGTGTTTTTTGTTTCAGTGTTTTTTAAAAAAAATAATGGACCCTTTCCATAGGCAGGATGCTTTTCCTCTTGTTACTTTAATTACTGCTCTGCTATTTTAATTTGTGACTGAGCTCTTCACTTAAAAGAGTAGATTTCTGGGGCCAGAGCGATAGCACAGCGGGTAGGGCGTTTGCCTTGCACGCGGCCAACCCGGGTTCGATCCCCGGCATCCCATATGGTCCCCCAAGCATCGCCAGGAGTAATTCCTGAGTGCAAAGCCAGGAGTAACCCCTGAGCATCACTGGGTGTGACCCAAAAAGCAAAAAAATAAAAATAAAAAAAAAAAAAGTCATCCTCTAAAAAAAAAAAAAAGAGTAGATTTCTGGGCTTCGACTTCTCACCCCTTGTTTGGTGAGTTGGTAATGTTCGTGCCTCTTTTCTTTTCCTGTGTAAGTAGAGTGATTGAGGCTTGCATTAATATTTTAACCTGGAAAATACCTAAGCTCTCAGCTTTCTTTAGAAACAACTACTACTAACTGTAAAGCAGAATGCAGGAAAAGAACACTTGCCAAAATAGATGCATGACTGATATGATAGTACAGTCAGTAAAGTACTTGCCTTGCATGCATCTCAACTGGGTTTGGTGTCTCCTATGGTCTCCCAGTCCCTCTGGGAGTAAACCCTGAGTACATCTAGGGGTGGCACTCCTTAAAAAAATAGAGATATGAATATATTTAGACAGTTGGTCTCTGAGAAAAGGTAAGAAATGATTAAGTCTGATTTGAAAATATTTATTTATTTTTGCTTTTTGGGTCACACAGGCAATGTACAGGTCTCACTCCTGGCGCTGCACTTAGGAATTACCCCTGGTGGTGCTCAGGGGACCGGATGTTGGGAATCGAACCCGAGTCGGCTGTGTGCAAGGCAAACCTACCTGCAGTGCTATTACTCCAGTCCCCAAAATTAAAATTTTAAATAATCTGCGAGGAAAAAAATTAGTGTGTGTATATGTAGGCGGTGTGAGAGTGTAGTGGTCAGAGCTAATAGAATACTGAATGTGGAGGGCCGGAGAAAGGGTTGGAGTGCATGCTTTGAATGCATGACCCCTGAATTTGGTCCTGGCCCCCACAGGGGAGCAACACCCTCAAGCATTGCTGTGAGTTTCCCTCCAAATACTGCTCTGTTAGCTCTCCGTTTATGCCTCATGTCTCCCTTCTCTCCTTGAAGAAATACTGGATGAGAACGGAAAAAAATTTTTTGTGGGGACAGTGCTTAGACTCCTTGCTCTGCACTCAAGGATCATCCTTGCTGGTACTTGGGTGACTATATGGGTTGCCTGGTATGGGTTGCCCGAAATCGACCCTGGGTTGGCCACCTGTTTGCTGTACTAGACTGTGTACTACACTCTGGCCTCTGGATAAGAGAAACTTTTAAAGCAGGTAGGAATAAGATAAAAATGACATACTAGGCTATAATCCTGTTTTATTTTGAGAAAACAAAATTTGTTTACTTTTCCAGTTTTCATGAAGAGAAGAGCTTTGTAAATGATTAGAATATTATTAGTTGCTTTAAAACTCATTTTTCTCTCATTTTTCACATTGGAATTTTTGTGTCTTTAGTTAATCATTATCTTTGAATTTTCACTTTATAAAGCAAGAACCTACTTAATGAAGCTCTGATTCTGGCTTCCTTTCATCTTAATCCCACCGTAACTACTCCTTGCTGCTCTTCTAGCCAAAAATATCAACTAATAGATTAGATCTTTCGGAGTCTTTATGCCCAGCCTAGGTGGGTGCCAGTACTCCAGCCTCTGCACTCACGAATTACTTCTGGTGGTGCTTGATGGACTATATGGTATACCTGTGGTCAAACCCAGGTCGGCTACATGTAAGGCAAGCACCCTGTCCACTGTACTAGCACTCCGACCCCTCATTCTACGATTTTAAGAAAGTGAAATAGGGTTTGAAACAATAGTACAGCAGGTAGGCACTTGACTTGCATACAGTGGACTCAGGTTCAATCCTTGACATCCCATATGTCCTCTGAGCATCACCAGGAGTGATGCAGAGCCAGGAGTAAGTCCTGAGTACTGCTGCATGAGATCCCAAAACAAAAGCAAATAAAATTTAGAAGGAGCTGAAGTAATTTTTGCTGTTCTTGAGCCCACATCACCTTGAAGGAAGGGGATTGTCAGGAAAAGGCTAACTAACCAAAGGAGAGTCAGTTTGAATTACATGTTGCTGTGGGGATTATCTGTACTATCTGCCATTTTGGTTACATGGGTATGAAAAAAGTTGTGAAAGACCCACATTCTCTAGGGGCAGCCTTTAGAATCCTCCAGATCCTAAAGATGAGAGGGACCCTGATACCACACATAAAGGCACTTAGGGTAAGGATGACCCTGGAAGAGATTATCCAGGTAAAACTAGAGAGAAAAGAAAATCCTCACCTTATCCCTTAGCCCCTCATTTCCCCAAAATTCAAAAGTTTTAAAGCATAGGAGATTGATTTTTAGTCATTGAACTTAGTCATTCAGATGCTGAACATTTTGCACGTATGAGCATTATTCATGGATGTGTGGCAGGGAGGTGACTGTTCGCCTTGCGTCTCTCTCTGTCCAGATAGTCTCTGCAGTTCAATACTGCCACCAGAAGCGGATTGTGCACAGAGACCTCAAGGTAAGTCACCACACCTCACCTCTCTGTGCTGTTTGTGTGTCTGCAATTCTCTTGGTGGTCACTACACAGATGAAGCATCGAGCTGGAGAGATAGCACAGAGGGGAGGGCACTTCCTTTGCACATGTTTGACTTGGGTTCAATTCCTGGCACCCCATAGTTGCCAGAGAATAGTCTGCTGTGTGCTTTCTTTAACAGATTAATGCTTTCTACTTTGATCACTGTTGCTTTTGCCTCTCACATTTTATTTTTTTCCCCAATCCATAAATAAAATGTAATCTACTTACCATTCCGCCTTTTGCCTGTACTAAGGCATAATTTCTTTCTTTTTTTTTTTTTTTTTCTTTTTGGGTCACACCCGGCAATGCACAGGGGTCATTCCTGGCTCACGCACTCAGGAATTACCCCTGGCGGTGCTCAGGGAACCATATGGGATGCTGGGATTTGAACCCGGGTCAGCCGCGTGCAAGGCAAATGCCCTACCCGCTGTGCTATCACTCCAGCCCCACTAAGGCATAATTTCTGAGGCCTCGCCATAACTTTGATAGCCTGTACTTTTAACTGACATCACTCATTTGTTATTCTTCATTTCCTGCTGGTTGCCACATCTTATTTATTGCTAGTAAATATGCTAGAATTGGCCTTTTCCTTCCATCTGCTTCATTCAAGGTTCCTCATTTACTTGCACATGAACTGTGTACAGTGCCAAGCCCTTTTACTATATCAGCTTCAGACTGGTTTCTTTAGATTTAACTCTTAAGTGCTCATAAAGTTCCTGTGCTATAGGTCTGCTAAATGTCACTTCTCTTTTCTTATGACATAATCTGTAGGGGCCCAGGGCAGTCCATTGGGTCAGGTGCTTGCCTTGCATGCAGCCAACTTGAGTTCAATCCACAGCACCCTCGTACGGTTCCCCAAACCTCACTGGGAGGGTTCCCTGAGCACAGAACCAGGAGTAATCCCTGCATTCAGTTGGAATGATCCTAAAATAAAATTTGAAAGTAAATCAAGGATTGAATTCATATTTAATGTTAACAAAATTCAAATTCTATTTTACTGCCTTTTTTTGGAAAAATGTTTTCTCATTTTGTTTATTAAGATTAACTTTATAATTAGACTTTTATGACATGCCTAGTTCTTTTATAGTTCTAATTCTGTATCTTTTGGTTAAATTTCATTTTTGTTTTGATGTTTTTCCTCTAGGCTGAAAATCTATTGTTAGATGCTGATATGAACATTAAAATAGCTGACTTTGGTTTTAGCAATGAATTTACTGTTGGCAGTAAACTGGATACGTTTTGTGGCAGTCCTCCATATGCAGCCCCAGAGCTATTCCAGGGCAAGAAATACGATGGGCCAGAAGTGGACGTGTGGAGCCTTGGCGTTATTCTTTACACACTTGTCAGCGGATCACTCCCCTTTGATGGACAGAACCTAAAAGTATGTATCTAAAACAGTTGCCTCCATGTTCTTAAATACAAAAGGATTTATGGGGCCAGAGTGATGGTATAATGGAGAGGTCGTTGGCCTTGCATGTGACCTGCCTGGGTTTGATCCCTGGCGTCCATTACCATCCCCCCAGCCACTGTCAGGGGTAATTCTTGAGTTACCCATGAGCATCATCAGGTGTGGCACCAAAACAAAGAAAGGGAAGGAGGTGGGAGGGAAGGTAGGGAAGGCAAAGGATTTATAAAATGATTAATAATAATAAATAAAGTAGTTAATATTTAAATATATCAGCATGAGGGGTTTTAGTGGGTTTGGAATTTTTTTTTTTTTTGCTTCTTGGGTCACACCTGGCCATGCACAGGGATTACTCCTGGCTTTGCACTCAGCAATTGCTCCTGGTGGTGCTCGGGGGACCACATGGGATGCTGGGAATCAAACCCAGGTCGGTTGTATGCAAGGCAAACGCCCTATCCGCTGTGCTACCACTCAAGCCCCAGGAATTTTTTGTTTTGTTTTGTTTTTTTTCTTTTTGGGTCACATCTGGCAATGCACAGGGGTTGCTCCTGGCTCTGCACTCAGGAATCCTCTGGCGGTGCTCAGAGGACCATATGGGATGCTGGGAATCAGACCCGAGTCGGCCACGTGCAAGGCAAACGCCCTACCCGCTATACTATTGCTCCAGCCCCAGGAATTTATCTTTTAACTTGAAACATCTCACTGCTTTCCTCTCTTCCCAAAGGAACTGAGAGAAAGAGTATTAAGAGGGAAATACAGAATCCCTTTCTACATGTCCACTGACTGTGAAAACCTTCTCAAACGTTTCCTGGTGCTAAATCCAATAAAACGAGGCACTCTAGAGGTAATGACATAAATGGAAATCACTAACCACTTTGGGGACTGTTTTTGAGACTGTTTGGTTTGTATGACAATTGAATATTTTTTTATTGTTAATTCAGTAATCTGGAACTTTAAAGCAAGCTTTGAGACATCAAAAGTTTTTAAAGTTTCCTTTGGAACATTAATTGATGAGTTGGTACATTTTACACCCCTAAATAATGTCTTTATCAGAATGTTATAGTTTATAGCTGATAATGAAATGAATTCTTCTACTTTCAGCAAATCATGAAGGACAGGTGGATAAATGCAGGACATGAAGAAGATGAACTGAAACCATTTGTTGAACCAGAATTAGACATCTCGGACCAGAAAAGAATAGGTAATTTACTCTGTGTGTGTTCACTTTTGTGTGTAGTGTAAGTAACATTTCTATTTTGATGCATGAAGATGTCTACAATACAAATAATGGATAGTTAAAGCAAAGGTTGTATGAATAAGTTTGTCATATTTAGGAAATAACCTACAGTTTTCTATAACATTCCATATTCAAGAAAGAAGCCAATTTGTAGGATAACATTGGTCACAGGGAGTTTAGGTTTATTGTAATACACCATCCACAGTGCTCCCAAGACACTCGCATTCCTCTGTGTTTATCTTTAATTTCTCTGTGCTTTCTTCCCCAACTGGTTAATCACTCATTTCCCCTACACAGTGACTTATAAAATGACTTATAAAGTCAAATTACTCAGAAATCTCTGGATTGGTGTTTGTAAGTGAAATACTGCTTTTCTCCTTCCCTTGTGTCCTTTTGCATAGTTTACTTTAGAGCAATGTCTTTTTTGTATAGACACAGGAAAAGAATTAATACTGTGCTTTTGTAACTTGGGAGTTAAGTGACTTCGAATAATATTCACTCCTGGGCATCTGTTTTCCCAACTTAAGCCTCAGTTTCCCTTTGTTCCTAGTACCCCAAAGCAGGGTCCCTATAAGGACAGATGGACCCAGGGTAAACTCTGAGCTACCCTGGCATTGAAACGGGCCAGGCCAAGAGCCGTACTACTTAAATGTAAGTTAAGAGCATGGTCATGGACAAACTCTGTCATGACCCAAAGAGCAGCAACTGGATTAGGACCCAGCTATGGTTAGGAAAGACTAATCTGGCCTGAGTTTTATAGACTGGGATCTACAGGGACATGTCCCCAAGAGAGCCACCCTGCAAGCTTAATTATCTCTTATTGTGTCCATACAAAATGACCAGTATTATTCAGAAGTAGAGTTAAGATGAATGTTTAAATGGTTGTTGGACTAAGGAAAGGAGAAACATACTCCTAGGTGCTGTGTTTCTTGAGCTGAGCTTCCAGCCAGAGATCTTTGTCTTAAAGAGCTTCCCTGGAAGAAAGGGCTTTCATGTTTTAGTTGTGCTACCTCACCTGGCTGTAGTTGCTGCTGCAGATGCTTGGAGGTTGGGGCTAGACCAAGGTGGCTAGACGCTTGGAGTGGGAGAGAATGGCATGGGAGACAGGAGGAGATGGAATGCGGAGCAGTGTGAGACTGGAATGGGGCGCTTAGTGAGACTGGAACAGACTCGTGGGGAAAATGGAATAACGGCAACTGATCACCAGCCAGCCTGGCGGCCCGATTCCTTCCTTTATGCGTTGGCAGTGGCCTGTGGACGAGGTGGAAAGCAGCACATGGCCACCAAATGCAAGTGGTGGGTGCGAGAGACCGCCGCTGCCCACGGCTGCCCTCGTTTATTTTGTGGTCACACACCAACTTGTCATTTCTATTACAAAATCTAAGATCTTTGAGCTTAAAAAAAAGTTATTTTTAGCCTGTGACAATGATTTCTTCCAGAACAAAGCATGACTCTACTATGCCCTTCTTCTAGATATTATGGTGGGAATGGGCTATTCACAAGAAGAAATTCAAGAATCCCTCAGTAAAATGAAATATGATGAAATCACAGCTACGTACTTGTTGTTGGGGAGAAAATCTTCAGAGGTAAGAATAGTAGAAGTCTAAAATATTTTTAATGCAGATTATTTTTTAAAAACTCTTTTCTTCTCGGGGGCTAGAGTGATAGCATAGCAGGTAGGGCGTTTGCCTTGCATGCGGCCTACCCAGGTTCAATTCCCAGCATCCCACATGGTCCCCCGAGCACCGCCAGGACTGCATAGCTAGGAGTTAACCCCTGTGCATTGCCGGGTGTGACCCAAAAAGCAAAAAAAAAAAAATTTTTTTTCTTCTCTTTGATATACATAATCTGTTCGTTTTTATTTTTTAATTGTAAGCAAGTCTTACTATTTTTTTTATTCTTTTTGGGTCACACCCAGCAATGCACAGGGGTTATCCCTGGCTCTGCACTCTGGAATTACGCCTGGTGGTGCTCAGGGGACCATATGGGATGCTGGAATTGAACCTGGGTCAGCCACGGGTTTCATGGGAGCCTCACCTGGTGGTTCTTGTTCAGTCATGTGGCATGTGCTGCTGGATATTGAACATCCAAGGCACTTACTCTACAACTTGAGCTACATCCCCAGCCCCCAAACCTAGTTTCATTACGTTAACATATAGTCATTACTCATTTAGAAAAGATAAGAAGCATCAGACAAAGTAAATAAAAATCTTTGGAAAAGTCTTATGGCCCTGAAACTAATCAAGTATTGTATCTTAATTATACCACTGTCAAACATCAAAATCAAAATGGAGCTGGAGAGATAGTGGGTAGGACACCTACCTTGCATGTGGCTGTCCTGGGCGTTTTTGATCCCCACCATCCCATATGGTCCTCTGAGCATTATCAGGAGTAATTTCTGAGTACAGATTCAGGGAACACCACAGAGAGAGAGGAGAGAGGTAGAGAAGGGGGGGAGGAGGAGAGTGGGAGGGAGAGAAGGAACGAGATCAGAGGAAAACCTATAAAGATCGGAGGTCCCTAGGTCCCTATATTTTTTAAGCTTCTTCAGCAGTCATCTGAATTTAAGGCTGTCTTTATTTGTACACTGAGATTCTTTCTAAATAAACTGCATTAAACTAGTGTCTTATGCGAAGTTTAGTTTCATCATAAGCCATTTCGGTTCGTGTTGTGGTTTGCTCTGTTTTTCTCATTTTCTCTTAGCTGGATGCTAGCGATTCCAGTTCTAGCAGCAATCTTTCACTTGCTAAGGTTAGGCCAAGCAGTGACCTCAACAACAGCACTGGCCAGTCTCCTCATCACAAAGTACAAAGAAGTGTCTCCTCGAGCCAGAAGCAGAGGCGGTACAGTGACCACGGTAAGTGTGACCATTCCAGGAGTCGCTCAAGTCTCCCTTACACAGGCAGCCTCCATCTTCTTGCTCAGGGCCTGCCAGGACTGAGGGTGGGTTTGATTTTCTCCCCTGGCTTTTCTTTCACAACAAACCTCAAAGACCTAAAACGAAAAATCCCTTGAACACGTATATAAAAATGCAGCCTCATATGGAATGCTTGTTCAGCTCTTTTCCCTTTTCTGGACATTGAAACCTTGAAATTTTCCCAGAGTGATCCGGGTAGTATGGGCAGCTTTGGCTTTGTGTTTAAAGTGGTGACACATTGCCATTGCCTTTTCTTTATTCTGATACCAGGATTTATGTTTGTGGCATTAGTAAACAAAGTGTTGCTTTGACTCTCAGTCTTGTGTTTTGTGTTCATGTTGCTTGCTAACTGGGAGAGGATTTCAATGCTTGCGAGTTATTGGACACTTAGCAGATCACCTATATACATTTCAGCTCTAAAAGGTTATTCCTGAGTCCTGAGCAATAGTACAGCTGGTAGGACTTTTGCCTTGCATGCAACTGACCCAGGGTTGATCTCCAGCATCCCAGATGGTCCCTCCAGCATTGCCAGGAGTAATTCCTGAGTGTAGGCAGGAGTAACCCCTGAGCATTGCTGGGTGTGATCCAACAACAACAACAACAAAAAGCTGAAAGAAAACAAAAGTTATTCCTTGGGCTGGAATGATATAACAGGGGTTGAGGAACTGAGGTGCTTATCTTGCAAGGGGGTTTTGATCCCTTGCACTGCTAGTGTGACTGTTCTCTGCTATTACCCACCCTTCCCCCCACACACACTATTCCCCCTTCCCCCTGCGCACCCAAATTTCAGAGAGCGGGCACAGAGGGTAGGTGCTTGTCTTTCTAGTGGCCTATTTTGATTTGATCCCCCTTAAGGCATATGAAATCCCGTCCCCCCAAATTCTTCCAACACAACTAGAAGTGATCCTGAGCACAGAGCCAGGATTAAGCCCTCAGAGCACAGCTGGGTCTGGCCCAATCCAACCTCATCCCATCCCAAAAAAGGTCATTCAGAAGTCTGTATGTGTTTTTTCTTTTTTTTTTTTTTTTTAATTTTTTTTTTTAAAGAAATATTTTATTGAACCACCGTGAAAACAAAAAAAAATACAAAGCTTTCAGGTTTAAGTCACAGTCAAATACTGATTAAACCACCATCCCTTCACCAGTGCACCCGTTCCACCACCAAGAACCCCAATACACCCCCCTCCCACCCCACCCCCATCTAAGTAGTTGATGATATTCCCATTATTCTCTCTATATATTGAGTACATTTCATATTTCCATACAGAACTCACTATTGTTGATTGGAAATTTTCCCCAACAATCAGGCCTGCTGAATAAGCATCATCTAATAATTTCTCTTCCTTGGTAAAAGTGAAGACTTTGAGCCCGCGCGGCCGCTATCGCGGCCGCGCGGTTTTGGGTTTCTAATACTTTAGCTCAGTTCACAGTCAAAATGGATGGCTGCAAGAATCTGCTCTGGTGCCAAAATGGGTTAGGAGACCTCAGGATCACAGTCAGTAGGCGGGAGGCTCTGCTTCTCGTGCCGCGGCTCTTGGCTCATCTCTGGGCGGAAGGCGCGCCGGGAACACCTCCCCTCCCAGGATCACCTACAGGCTACGTCACTAAAGAAAGTCCTACCTCCTGGTGTAGGGGTCTTAGAGGGTGGCTCTCACCGCGTGGCTGCTGCCGCTGCCGCCATTTTCGCTCAGAAAAATGGGGTGGAGAGGAAAAAATCCCTCCCCGGGCTGCACGAGGTTGTAGTTCAGTTCGCAGTCAAAATGCATGGCTGCAGGAATCTGCTCTGGTGCCAAAATGGGTTAGGAGACCTCAGGATCACAGTCAGTAGGCGGGAGGCTCTGCTTCTCGTGCCGCGGCTCTTGGTTCATCTCTGGGCGGAACTGTATGTGTTTTTTCATGAGGATGAACCTAGTGACCAACCAAGAAAAGATCTGATTATGCCTTTGGACTTTTATTTATTTAAATATTAAAACTAGGATAGGTGTGTAATCTCCAGATGACTGGGAAACCCCGCGGCTCTGTCTCAACACCTGCATTTGGTGGTCTCACGCTGCTCCCCCACCCGGGACAGCCCATACCGTGGGCAGATGAAGGAAGAAACGAGGGCTAGGCTGGTTGGTGATCAGTTGCCATTTATTCCATTTTCCTCACGCGCCTGTTCAATCTCACCAAGCTCCCCATTCTAGTCTCACACTGCCCCTCATTCCTGTCTCCTCCTGTCCCCCATGCTGGTCTCTCCCTAGTCTTTGCCCCTCTCCCTGCATTGGGTGTAGCACCAACACCCCTCAGGTAGCACAGCCAGCAGGTGAAAGCCCTTCTTCCGCTCAAGGGCAGAATACCACTTAGGATGGTTTCTCCTCTCCTTAGTCCAATAACTTAATTAGCTTCTTGGTTAATTTCTTAATTCTACGTCTTAGTGTTAGTTATTTTGTATAGACACAGTAAGAGATACATTAAGCTTGTAGGGTGGCTCTCCTGGGGACATCTTACTATAGATATCAGACTACAGCGCTCAGGCCAGATTAATCTTCCTAAGCCTAGCAGGGTCCTAATATAGATACTACTTTTTGGATCATGACAGAGTTTGTCCATGACCATGCTCTTAACTTAGTTATGGCGCTTTGGCCTGGTCCATTTTGATCCCAGGGTAGCTCACAGCTTGCCCTGGGTTCATCCAGTCCCTTGTTGGGACCCTGATTTTGGGGTGCTAGGAAATAAGGGCAACTGAGGCTTAAGTCAAGAGTACAGATGCTGGGGCTAGAGCGATAGCACAGCAGGTAGGGCTTTTGCCCTACCCGGGTTCTATTCCCAGCATCCCATATGGTCCCCTGAGCACCGCCAGGAGTGATTCCTGAGTGCAAAGCCAGGAGTAACCCCTGAGCATTGCCGGGTGTGACCCAAAAAGCAAAAAAAAAAAAAAAAAAGAGTACAGATGATGCCTAGGAGTGAATATCATTCAGAGTCAGCTTACTCCCGAGTTACAAAAGCATAGCATTAGCTGTCTTCCTGTGTCTATAACAAAAAGGACATTGCTCTGAATTAACTATGAAAAGGACTTAAGGAGAAGAGAAAAACAATGTTTACAAGGTAACAGAGTCTGATTAGGTGATAGAGGTGACTGGCTGGTTGGGGAAGCAGATCAGAGGTTACAGATAAACATAGAGGAATGGGAGCACTGTGATGGAAGTAACCCAATAAACCTCAGCTCCCTGTGGCAAAGCAAAAAGGACAAACCAATGTTATCCTATAGATTGGCTCTAAATATGATGTCTAGTTAACCACATTCAATTGATACCAAGCCTTAGGTAGAGCAACTTTTTATTTTATTGAATCACTGTGAAAAAAATACAAAGTTTTCAGGTTTAAGTCTCAGTCATATAATGATTAAACCCCCATCCCTTCACCAGTGCAAGTTCCACCACCAAGAACCCCAGTATACCCCCCTCCCGGCCACCCCCCACCTAAGTAGCTAATGATCTTCACTTTATTCTCTCTATACTTTGAATGCATTCAATATTTCAAAAGAGAACTCACTATTATTGTTTGGAATTTTCCCCCAACAATCAGGCCTGCTGAGAAGGCATCATTTTAATAATTTCTTTTCATTGCTGAGAATGAAGACTGAACTTGTGCGGCCACAATAGCGGCCACGCAGTTTTGGATTTCTGATATTTTAGCTCAGAACAGCTTTTAAAAGCTTTTGTCTCACTCTCTTGTTTTTCCCTCTGTTTCCTACCTCTTGCTGCTTGGACATACTGAAATACAAGATATACACTAACAGAAATAGTGACCTCTGTTTGAGTAATGAGTAATTCTTTGTTTCATATGCTAAAATGTTTCAACCAGGGGGCTGGAGTGATAGCACAGCGGGTAGGGCGTTTGCCTTGCACTCGGCCGACCCGGGTTCGAATCCCAGCATCCCATATGGTCCCCTGAGCACCGCCAGGGGTGATTCCTGAGTGCATGAGCCAGGAGTGACCCCTGTGCATCGCCGGGTGTGACCCAAAAAGCAAAAAAAAAAAAAAAAAAAAAAAATGTTTCAACCAGAGGCTTAATTGTTGTTTGTTTGTTTTGCTTTTTGGTCACACCCAGAGATTCTCAGGAGTTACTCCTGGCTGTGCACTCAGGAGTTACTCTTGGTGCTGCAGACCTTACTGGATGCCGTGGGTCGACCTGGGTTCGCCATGCAAGTCAAATGGAGTGTACTATCACTCTGGTCCCCAGGCTTTATTACTTTTTCATGAAAAAATTTAAATATTGTGTATTTTTTCCCAGTATCAAATACATCTTTTGCCTTGTAGATTTTTGTCCCAAGAAGTAGCTTTTCTAGACTAATGAGGGTTTCAAAAGGCTGGAGTGCACGTGGGAGCCCCGGTGCAGAGCCCCTGGCACTGCACTGGAGTTACTCACCAAGCTCTCCTGAGTGTGGCCCACCCCCAGTTTTTCTTTCTTTTTTTTTCAAAGAAGCATATTTTTGGCCCATATCCTCCTGCCCTTCCTCCACTGCCCAGTGCCAGCGAGCTAAGCCAGAGTCTCAGCCATACAAGGCATGTGTGTCGTGTCTAGTGTTAGCTGTCATCCCAGCCCCCTTCTGCTTTTTTGTTTTGTTTTGTTTCTGAACCACACACCACAGTGTTCACGGGCTGCTTATAGTTTGCTCAAGGGTGACCTTATTTCCAGATTAAATCTGGACATTCTGCATGTAAAGCATGCTCACTAGCACATTGAACTAACTCTGGCCCTCTGCTTTTTTAAAATAGATGCAAAGTATAAGGTCTGTTCCCTTTTCAAGCAAATAATGAGAGTTTGGGTTCAATTCATTAATATAACCTTTGGCCATAACATATGATGAATATTTTAGATACTGTAATGATTTCCGAAAGTTTTTGAACTCCAAATTTCCAGTGTTGCTGTCTGCAAATTGTTTATTGTGCATGGTTAGTTATTCACATGGGCTGATTTTACACTCCTTTGGGGCAGGGCTGTGTCCAGAATCTTTGTCTCCTTCCTCATCCATGTATGTTGCTATAGTGAAGAACATTCTTTCCGCTGCTTATACTGTCTTCTACCTGTCATCTCAAAGTTTGATTTTTATAAAAGATTATGACTGGGGCTGGATCGATAGCACAGCGGGTAGGGCGTTTGCCTTGCACGTGGTCGACCTGGGGTTCGATTCCCAGCATCCCATATGGTCCCCTGAGCACCACTAGGGGTAATTCCTGAGTGCAGAGCCAGGAATGACCCCTGTGCATCGCCAGGTGTGACCCCCCAAAAAAAAGCAGAAAAAAAAAAAGATTATGACTGCTTTATTTTGGGGGAGGCCACACCCAGCAATGCTCAGGGGTTACTCCTGGCTCTGCTGTCAAGAATTAATCCTGGTGGTGCTCCGGGGACCACATGGGATGCCGGCTATCAAATCTGGGTGGGCTGCATGCAAGGAAAACGCCCTCCCCACTATACTATCATTCCAGCCCACTTATGACTGCTTTAAAGTCATTCAAGATTTGGGCCTGAGAGATTGCACATGCTTCACGACAAAGCCTCAAAAGGAATAATCCATGAGACCTGAGAGTTGGCTCAAAGGGCTAGAGCACATACTGTTTACACGTGGGCGGCTGCACTTCCATCCCTGGCACTGCCAAGGTCCCCTTAACACCAAAATAAACCAGAAACCATCACCCATAAGCCTGAATTTTGCTATTCAGAAAGGTGGAGACATATATTGTACTGAAAAGAATGTGAGCTGGGTGTGACCCGCATTAGAGTGCTTGTCTTGATCTATGAAGCTCCGGGTGTGGCCCCGGCACACACAATATGGGGGAGGGTATATGTGATCCAGAGTTACTGGGCAAACTAGTATACTCTAGATGATGTCTGAGCATCAATTTGGTAAGTATCTGTAGGGTACCACCTCTGCAGATGCTTTTATTTATTTTTGGTTTTCAGGCCACACCTGGCACTGCTCAGGGATTCCTCCTGACTCTGCATTCAGGAATTATTCTTGATAGTGCTCAAGAGACCATATGGGATGCCAGGGATCGAACTGGGTTGGCCATGTACAAGGCAAACAACTACCTATTGTGATACCGTTCCAGCCCCTGAAGATGCTTTTAAAGTCACAACTGTATAGGTTATTTCAGGCCAGAGGGTTAGTAGGCTGAGTGCATACTTTGCATGCAGGAACCCTGGATTTAATCCCAAAACTCCACTGGGAGCGACCCCTATCACTGAACCAGGAGTGGTCCCTAAATGCCACTGGCTGTGACCTTTAAAAAAATCCAAGCACGGACCAGAGCAACAGTACATCACATAGAACTCTGTGTGCCAAATTGGATTCAGTCCCTGCACCCATGGTTCCCTTAAGCACAGAGCCGGTATTAAGCCCTCAGTACTGCTGAGTGTGACTGTCCTCTGTCATTGCCCACCTTTGTCCTCCCCCAAAAAATAAAAATAAAAGAAATCCAAGGAAAAGTTAGGAGACATTTCAAATTTGAATTTATTGCATAAGGAAAATATAGGAGTGGAAAACATCTTTAAGGATTCTTTGTTTTATTCTTAATTCTTTGTTTTAGCTGGACCAACTCTTCCTTCAGTTGTGGCATATCCGAAAAGAAGTCAGACCAGCACTGCTGATAATGACCTCAAAGAAGATGGAATTCCCTGCAGGAAATCAGGGAGCAGTGCTGCTGGAGGAAAGGGAATTGCTCCAGCCAGCCCTATGCTTGGGAATGCAAGTAACCCCAACAAGGCGGATATTCCTGAGCGCAAGAAAAGTTCCACTGCTCCCAGTGTAAGTGTTGGACTGCAGAATGTTCCTCGCACTAGAAAATTGAGTAGACTTTGTCCAACTATTTCCTCATCTGTCTCTACTGGCTCTAGAGATTACCCCCTGCAATGGAAGGGATTTCTTGTTGAACCCCCCCACCCCACAATTTAATGATAGCGATCAGATTCTTTATGTCAAGGGCACTTACTCTTTTTTTCACAACCTTCTCTGGAACTTCAGGTTGTATCAGATGCTAAGAGATAGTAAGACCTTACAGTCTAACAGGAAATAAACCAAATGATGGGATCGAAGAAATAATATAGTGACTAACGCTTTGTAGTACATGGCTAACCCAGGTTCAACTCTTGGCACCACATATAGCGCCCTGAGCCCAGCCATGTGTGGCCCAAAACAGAAAAAAAAAAGTGGTGTTGGTGGTGGTGATGATGATGATGATGATGATGATGATGATGATGATGATGATGATAGTACGCTAAGGTGGCTGTAGCGATAGCACAGCGGGTAGGGCGTTTGCCTTGTTTGCGGCTGACCCCCGGTTCGATTCTTCTGTCCCCCTCTAGAGCTACCAAGAGTAACCCACCCACACGGCAGAGCCTGGTAAGCTCCCCGTGGCATATTCGATAATGCCAAAAACAGTAACAACAAGCCTCACAATGGAGACGTTACTGGTGCCCGCTTGAGCAAATCGATGAACAACGGGACAACAGTGCTACAGTGCTATTTTTTACAAAGGTGTTCATGAGATAGCAGATCTCCACCGAATACCATGGGGAGAACCCAGCACAGAGCTGGGAGTTGTGGAGCACTTCTGTGTGAGACCCAGAACAAATTTAGAGTGGATGTCTTCTACTTTGAAGTAATCCATGAATTCTTTTTGGATTTTTTTTTTTTTTTTTTTTTGCTTTTTGGGTCACACCCGGCGATGCACAGGGGTCATTCCTGGCTCATGCACTCAGGAATCACCCCTGGCGGTGCTCAGGGGACCATATGGGATGCTGGGATTAGAACCCGGGTCGGCCGCGTGCAAGGCAAACGCCCTACCCGCTGTGCTATCACTCCAGCCCCTGGAAATTTTTTTTTAATTTCTAATTTGTTTGCTTATTTGTTTTTAGGCCACACCCAGCAATATTGAGGCTCTGTCCCCTGGGATCACTACTGGCGTGACTAAAGAGGAGACCAGAGCCACCACCATAGCGATTTTTAATTCTTTCTGACAAAAGAGAGGGTTGAAATTATTCACTTCGTTTCTTTCCTGAGGCTTTTGGACAGTATTGTTGATGGGTTTGGGGGTGAGAGAGCGATACTGGGATGCCAAGGACAGATACACAGAGTGTGCTCCAGCCCTTTGAACCATTTCCCCCATCTCTACTTTTGATATTTAAGGTGGATGGAGATTTTTTACTTCCTTGATCATAAGGGTGTGACTCAGAGGTCTGGAACACAGGCCTCGCAGGCCCAGCACCAGATGGCCTCTACAGCACCACTGCATATAACCCTGGTGGTCCCCAGTGACACGGGGGAAACCTTTCCATACACACGAACACACACTCAGACTTAGTGTGATAGGTGCTGTTGTTTTTTAGAGCAATACTGCTTCAGGTGGAATGACAAGACGGAACACCTATGTATGCAGTGAAAGAACTACCGCTGACAGGCATTCGGTGATCCAGAACGGCAAAGAAAACAGGTAAGCAATAATAATCAACAAAAATTGTTTTGCGAGAAAACTGGAAGCATGTTATTTCCCATTTTTTCATAAACAAAATTCAAATAATGGTAAGTATTTTCTACTGGTTATTCAACAATTTGAATGCTGTTAGCAAAACAATTTCAGTTTCTCCCTTTGTCCAGAGTTAATCCTCCGGTCTTTGTGTGATTGGAAGATTTTTTTTTTTTCTTTTTGAATCACACCTGGCAATGCACAGGGGCTACTCCTGGCTCTGCACTCAGGAATTATTCCTGCAGTGCTCAGGGGACCCTATGGGATGCTGGGAATCAAACCCGGGTTGGCTGCGTGCAAGGCAAACGCCCTACCTGCTATGCTATCGCTCCAGCCCCGGAAGATTTTCTTAAGAAGCTAATAAGGCATAGTTGAGTTGTGGAATAGTCAGTAGAGAAATTAAAATTCTTTTGTGCGCATTAATGCTCGAGCAGACTGGAAGGGGGAAGGAAGGGTCTGTCCAGAGAAGAGCCACAGCTCTAGGGGTATGGGGCCCAGGCATGGCGGCCAGGCACGGCAGGTATGTGCGCGGCAGCTCAGTAGCCTTCCAGGAACATGGCTTCCAGAGGAAAGGACGCTTCATTGGAGTCCCCGGCAGGGTCAGATAGAGCGTACAGTGGATTAAGACCCACACCTGGTCCCCTGAACACTGCCTGGAGACCTGAGCATGGCGTGGTGTGGCTCAGAAACCAAAAAAGAAGGATATCTTTTTTTTTTTTTAATGCAGAGTGAAATCTGATAGAATTTTCTCTGGTGGAGAAGCAAGCATACATAAAGTTGATTTAAAATGCTAGTAAAATGTTAATAACTGTGGCCTGGAGAGAGTACAGCGGTTAAAACACTTGCCTTGTTAGCAGCCAACCCGAGTTTGATCCCTGATACACCACATGGTTTCCAAGCCCACCAGGAGTAACATAACAGAGGCTGGAGAGATAGAACAGCAGATAAGGCACTAGCTTTGCACATAGCTGACCCTTTTTTTTGGGGGGGGAGGTCACACTCGGCAATGCACAGGGGTTATTCCTGGCTCTGCACTCAGGAATTACTCCTGGCGGTGCTCAGGGGACCATATGGGATGCTGGGAATCGAACCTGGGTCGGCTGCCTCAAGGCAAATGCCCTACCTGCTGTGCTATTGCACCAGCCCCGCAGCTGACCCAAATTTGATCCCCAGCATTCTCTATGGTCCCAAGAGCAGCGCGTCAGGATTAACCGCTGAGCATCTGAGTGTGGCCCAAAAACAAAACAACCAGAGAAGCTTATAGCAGAGTAATAGGTTGATAACAAGAGTTGTATCTTGCAAATAATCTTCTGGAATTGCAAAATTAGAAATTTTATGGTCATCAGAAATGGTGTGATTGAGTAGGTAAGATCATGGTATAAGTTAGTCTGGGAGGAGAGAGGAAGAGAGAAGAGCTGAGATGGGTAATATAGTCCCATTGTAAAATGCTTTTCTCAGATTGGCATAACTTTCCCGCCCCACGTTTTTTGTTTTTTTGGGAGGGTTTTTTTGTTTTTTTTTTTTTAAACGGGGAGGAATTTGGGCCATTCTTGGTGCTTAGGGATCCCAACTGTATTGGTCGGGGAGGGGGTGGTCTCCTAGTAGTGCTTGGGGGACTATGCAGTGCTGGGGATCAAACTGGGATCTGACCATCTACAAGGCAAGTCCTCTAATCCTCATACTATCTACCTGGCCCTCTTTTTTTCTTTCTTTCTTTAAAATATTTGCTCCTGGGGCTGGAGCGATAGCACAGCGGGTAGGGCGTTTGCCTTGCACGCGGCCGACCCGGGTTCTAATCCCAGCATCCCATATGGTCCCTTGAGCACCGCCAGGGGTAATTCCTGAGTGAAGAGCCAGGAGTAACCCCTGTGCATCGCTGGGTGTGACCCAAAAACAAAAAAAAAAATATTTGCTCCAGGGCTGGAGTGATAGCACAGCGGGTAGGGCGTTTGCCTTGCACGCGGCCTACCCGGGTTCAATTCCCAGCATCCCATATGGTCCCCTGAGCACCGCCATGGGTAGTTCCTGAGTGCAGAGCCAGGAGTAATCACCCCTGTGCATCGCTGGGTGTGACCCAAAAAGAAAAAAAAAAAAAGATGATGATGACTGGGGCTGGAGCGATAGCATAGCAGGTAGGGCGTTTGCCTTGCATGCAGCTGACCCATGTTCAATTCCCAGCATCCCATATGGTCCCCTGAGTACCTCCAGGAGTAATTCCTGTGTGCATGAGTCAGGAGTAACCCCTGTGCATCGCTGGGTGTGACCCAAAAAGAAAAGAAAAAAAAGATAATTTTTGTTTTGTTTTGCATTTTGGTTTTGGACTTTACCTTGCTGTGCTCAGGGCTTACTCCTGGCTTTGCTCTCAGGGATCCCTCCTGGCCAGTTCGAGACCACATTGGGTGCCAGGAACAGCCATGTGCAAGGCCAGTTCCCTACCCGCTGTATATCCTTCCAGCTCTGATGTTGGTTATTGAGTGAAGATTTAGGAATACATCCCAGCTTCAGAGTGATTGTATAGCCAGTAAGGCACTTGCCTTGTATGCAGCTGACCCATAGTCAGTCCCTGCCACCCCTTATGTTACACCCTTGAGCCCTGCCAGAATCCCTGAGCACAGGGAAAATGGTAAGCTCCTAGCACCACGGGGCGTGGCATCGGCCAGTCCCCCCTGCCCCCGCAAAGAAACAAATCCTAGTAGTATTCTTCAGAGTTTTTAGAACTGTAGAAAAACAGCTCACCTTATGTAGTTTTCAAGTAATGATTGATATATTTATAAAAGTTTATTCTCTGGTATAATTTCTTTATCAAATATAATTCAGAATGATTTAATAGGATCAGGTAGAAAACTCGGATCTCTACATTACTGAACTATTACATCCTCTTTCTCAACGCTGTCACGTACAGTTAAGACTCCCTTTCTGGTTTTGGTTGGGGAGTTGAGCACACACTACATGATGCTTGGGGCCAAGTGATTCTCCTAATTGAATCCAGGGCTCTTGCATGCAGAGCTTATACCCAGCCCCCGACTTCAACTCACCCGGAAGAGTCTTGGGCCCCGGCTCTGTAGAGTGCTGCCTGCTGTGAGCGTGCCCTCCTTTCCTGCACGCTGAGAGGCTTGCTTTCCATCCGACAGATGGATCGAGAATGGTGGGAAGTTACTGGGAAAACGGGGAGAACAGTGTCTTGTTTTTACTTTGAGTGGAGGTACTAAATATGGTAACTTTCTAACCCTTTCAGTAGCCGTTTGACTCTGATGTTGGGGGTGGCTGGTTTTAGTTTTTGGGGCATACCTAGAAATGGCTCGGAGCTACCCCCAGCTTGTTCATGTATGCTGCCTAGGTAGCACGCAGTACTATGATTGAACCTGAGCACAAAGCATGTGGGTCAGCTCCCTGGGCCCAGACGCTGAGTCTTAGAAGAACATCCACTGAACCTTCTCGAATGCACAGATGTTTCTTAGCCTGATTGTTGCTTTTCTCTCTGCTCTACATATCTTGAATGCCTTAATTAAAATGCTGTTGAACTCAGGATATTTGATTCTAACTGCTGAAAAACTAACATTTCTATTTTTAACCTTTCCTGTGTTGGGCTGTTTCTTTTTATCTGTCTATACAGTGTTCCAGTATGAGAATAACTGATGAGATGGCCAGTGAGAACTGTGAGCTAGTGTAGAGACTGGGGACCGTGCTAAGCATAGAGTACATATGCATCGTGTCCAAGCCCCAGAGTCTGATCCCTAGAAACCAGGGGCTGAGTGCTGCCAGGAGTGACCCCAAACACACCCACAATTTCTAAAAATACACACAAATCTAGACGTCAAAGAGGTAGTATGGCAGGCAAGGCACTTAGCTTACACACGCTGACTCGGTTCAATCCCCAGCATCACATAGTCTCCTGGGCCCACCCTGAACACACCAGGAGTAATCCCTGAGTGCAGAGACAGGAATAAGTCCTAAGTATAGCTGGTTGTGGCCCTGAGCTTACTCCTGGATCTGAGCTCAGAGGTCACTCCTGGCAGTTTCAGGGGACCATATGGTCTGCTAAGGATCAAACCCAGGTCAGTCCTGTGCAAGGCAAGCACCCTACCCACTGTACTATCTCTTTGGCTCCAGAAGTTACTATTTAAAATGGACTCTGGGGTTCTATAGAGATAGCTCAAAGAGCTGAAATGCATCTTTCCCCTGGAGGAACCATGTGGTGCTGGGGAATGATAGCAACCTCTATTCCCCAACATTGCATGGTCTCCAAGCACTTCAGGGAGCACTGAGCCAGGAGTAACCCCCACCACTGCCATGGATGGCCCAAAAAACAAAATACTACTTCTTTTGTCCACCAGAACTATTAAAATGTGAACAGAGAACAATGTAACTGAAGGGGCTGAAGCATCTTCCTGCTGGGCATGCTGAGAGAATAATCCTCTCCTGGCTCGGCTCACCCGGGCCTCCCTCCTGCTCTTGTTTTGTCCCACATGTATAGGGCCTAGTTCTGAAGTGGGACAGGAAGATGGCAGCTGATGGTGGGTTGGGAGATAAAGTCTTTTGGTCCTTAACCTTTTCTGAATAAATAATAAGGCACAAAAAAAGTTGTATTATTTTTTTATAAAACATTAGACTGGAAAGAGAGAACAAGAGTGATGTGTTTTCATGTTTGGGAAAGCTAATCGTTGAGAGAGCTTACATATATTTTCACAATAAGACTGTAAATGGATGTAACAACTTTTGGGGGGGGGTGGGGAGCTAGGCCACACCTGGCTGTGCTCAGAGTTATTTCTGGAGGTTCCTAGGGGACCGTGTAGGATGCCAGAGATTGAGCCCAGGTTTGCCTGCTTTACTATCTCTCTAGCCCCTAATTTCACCAGACTTTTTTTTTTTTAATCTTATAATTTATTTATTTATTTATTTTTTCTTTTTTGGTCACACCTGGTAATGCACAGGGGTTACTCCTGTCTCTGCCCTCAGGAATCACCCCTGGCGGTGCTTAGGGGACCATGGGATGCTGGGAATTGAACCCAGGTTGGCCGCGTGCAAGGCAAACGCCCTACCCGCTGTGCTATCACTCCAGCCCCCTTATAATTTATTTTTAAGTTGTAGAGTTAGTTTATAAGGCTGTTGATTTTATATGGCTTAGGGGTTCGCTACATCCTCCAGCAGTGTCTGAGAACCAACCTTCCTACTTCCCCCCACTTCGGTAGCCTCTGTTCCACCGGCTGTGTGCAGGTTTATTTTCATTGAACATGGTCCCTTTCCTGGCTTTGTTCCTTTTTGTTTGTTTTGTTCTGTGGCTGCATCCGGCTATGTCAGGGATTATTCCTGGCTCTGTGCTCAGGAGTTATTCCTGAAGGTACTTGGGTGACCATGGAAGATACCAGGGATCGAACCCTGGTCAGCCACGTGCAAGGCAAGTGCCATACTCTTGTGCTGTCTCTCTAGCTCAGCTTTGGTTTTTTTTTTTCCGAGTAAAAAGAACAAGTTAATCTGATATTTGTCTCTCTCCTGGTTTATTTCACTTGGCACGGACACCATTCAGATTTGATTCCTGTTGTAAGAAAAGGCAAGATTGCTTCTCTAGCCAGACGGGGATGTTTCCAGGCTTGGCTATTCGGACTGCAGGGGCCAGTGAGAGTACAGCAGATACGGCACTCGCCTTGACGTGGTTGACCCAGGTTCCATCCCGGCATGTCATACGTCCCTCATGACCTGCCAGGAGTGATCCCTGAGCACCATTGGGTATGGCCCAAAAACCAAAAAATTAAAAAATGTACAAGACAATAGCACTGCAGTGAACAAAGGTGGGCATACATACTTTTGAACTAGTTTGTGAATTTTGATGAAAATAAAGCAATGCCTCCTCTCCAGGCACAAAGAATAGCTCTTCGAAGTGATTTTTATTTTGTACAAGACCAGGGCACATACATAGGATGACCAGAAAGATCAATTCTGAGAAGAATAAAGTAGGGTCAGAGAGCTAGTGCTGCAGGTAGGTTCGCTCCCCAGCATCCCATATAGTCTCCTGCACATCGTTAGTGCGCCCCCTCCCTGCAAAAATAAATGAAGAGTAAAGATACTGGGGGGAGTTAACGGGCCCGAGAGTGCTCTGTGGTTGTGGGTGAGGGGTTTGCGTGTATCTCTGCAGCTTCAGTGTGCTTCCGAAAGATTTTAAACAGGGAAGGGCTGGTAGGCAGCTGTGTGGAGGAAGGCCAGCGGACAGGTGAGGACCCGGGCAGGAAAGCACAGTGAATGGAAGCACCGTCAGGAAGCGGATACGTTTGTCTTCCATTTCCAGCCCCAGGAGAAGGGCTTGATGCTTTCTAGGTTTCAAGCCTGGAAATTGCTTTTATAAAATGTTATGAATTGGGGCTGGAGTGTTAGTACAGTGGGTATGGTGCTTGCCTTGTACTCGCCCAAGCAAGCTTCGGCTGTGGCATCTCACATGGCCCCCTGAATACTGCCAGGTGTGGCACAAAAGGTCAGTAATTAGAATTCCAATTCCCTGATTAGCCTTGGGTAAAGAAATTGCACCTTTAGTATTCTAAATGCACCCTGTCCAACTTGAAGAGTGCGCTATAGTTGTGAGATGAGAAAGGCCTGTGGGCGGTTTGGCTCTGGGTGTGTGCATGCCTGCAGCCTCTGCTACTGTCTGCAGTTTGCTCTCAGTGCCTTGAAAAGGAGGCCTGTAGGAATTTAGACCATAGGTTATAAAGAAGTGATTATGCTTTAATAGAAAGCTTCTAACTCTGTTTACACAACTTGCAATATTTAGGTTTTGCCAGGTATTTGGTAAAAAATAAAACTGGTTACTGGGGACAGAGTGAGATAATACAGTGGGTAGCTTGTTTGCCTTGCACACGGCCCACCTAGGTCAGGTCCCTGGCATCTTATATGGTCCGTCTGTGTACCGCCAGCAGTAATTCCTGAGTGCAGAGCCAGGAACCCCTGAGCATCGCCGGGCCCAGCCCCAAAAAGTCAATAAATGAATAAAACTGGTCATTATATATTTAATTTCATTAATTAAAAATATGTCATTGTGGGCGGAAGTTGAGAGCACAGTGCTTTACCACATGAAATTCATTAGAGACATTGCTTAGGATAAGGATATATTTTGTAGCTTAGAAGGCATCATCTGCCTCACATATCAAATATTCAGATATGTTAGATGTTCTTTTCTTTTAATGTAATAAACTTTGTTGTTTGGAAAATGAAACTACAGTTTTGCTGTTGCTGCAGAATCCCCAAACAAGTTTAAGATTTTTGTTCTTTGACAAAAATGAAATGGTTTGGGGAGGATGGTATGTGTTTAAACAAGAGGCTGCTCTTTTGTTACTGGTCCATCACACTGTTGTTTCTGCCTCTGCCTGCACCCAAACCCCCTCCCAGCCTGACAGAAATGTTCGCTTACGCAGCTAGCCCTGCCTCAGTTTGTTCCACATCTTCCACCTGTCGGCTGAGACATCAGAAGTCGATGTCCATGTCAGCCTCTGGGCACCCCAAGATGATGTTACCTCCAATAGACAGTGAAGGAGATAACTTCAAGGCTATGTAAGAAAAACACATTCCTTGTGAAACTAATGTGTATCCCCACTGCTTCTTAATTTCGTGCTGTGGATTTATGATCCACGATTTTGTCTACACAGTGTCCCGTTTGTGGTTTCAGTTGAGCACATCCTGTCTCCTGGTGTCCTTGGTTGTCTGTGTGTCTTCATGCTTTTGCCTACTACAGAGACTGCGAAAAATGCCTTCTCCCCAAGTTCCTTTTGGCATGTGGAATTTGACGATACTTACGCCATTTCTGTGCTTCCAAAACTTTTGTTGCCTCTTCTTCAGTGTCACCTGCATAGCCTTTATTATGTATTGGCAAGGTTGTCTGCATGTAACCTATTTGAGAGGGAAGCAAAGGGAATAAAGCTTAAGTTAGTCATTGTCTTAGAACCTCTCTGCATTAGTCTTGTCCCTGAAACTATCTGTGTGCTGTTCTCTTAAACGCCGAGGCTGCTCCCGTTACATTCTATTCTTTTGGTGCCCTTTCCCATTGAATTTAGCTTTTGCTCCTTATGTCCTGTAAAATCCCCTGGAATCTGGATTTATTAAAACTGGGTTTTGCACATTGTGAAGGTACATTGTAACTATAAGGTTTTGTGTGCCTTGTTTGCCACAAAGCCAGGATTTTCTGAACAAAGATGTGAGAGTTTGTTTCCTGATCTTCTAGCGCGATTCCTGATCAGAGAACTCCTGTTGCTTCGACACACAGTATTAGCAGTGCAGCGACCCCGGACCGAAGTCGCTTCCCAAGAGGCACTGTCAACCGCAGCACTTTCCACGGCCAGCCCCGGGAGCGGCGAACTGCCACATACAATGGCCCACCTGCCTCACCCAGCCTCTCCCACGAAGCCACACCCCTGTCACAGGCTAGAAGCCGAGGCTCCACTAATCTTTTTAGTAAATTGACTTCAAAACTCACGAGGAGGTAAGTCCTGGGCGTGCTGGTTGTTTGGAACAAACCGAGAGATCGTCTTCTCGTCTTCTCTGTTGTGATAAGTTGTGACCAGATGCTTTTCATTTTGTCTTTAGCATTTCAGTTTTTGATTTAAAGATTGATGTTTAAAATTGTATAGAAGCGTGATGGTACAGTGGGCAGGGCGTTTGCCTTGAACACAGCTGACCCGGGTTTGATCCTCAGAACCCCATATGGTCCCCCAAACCTGCTGAAAGTGATTCCTGAATGCAGAGCGAGGACTAAGTCCTGAGCACAGCCAAGTGTAGTCCAAAATCCCAGTGCCCCCCACCCCCCAGCCACCACACACAAATCAACCATACAGAGTAGAAATTCCAGAGTTCAGAATAGGGGTGTGTAGCCCAGTGGTAGAGCATGTGCCTGGCATGGACTGGACTACCTCTCCAGCCTCCCCAAAAAGAAAAAACAAGATTTGAGTTCACAGCACAACATTTCTTTAGCGCTTCACAGTCTTTTATTCTTCCATTAGCATTGGATCACACACCTGTGTGCACATGTTCGTTCATTTTAGGAAACCTAGGTCCAGTGTCAGTGAGAGGGGAGAGACACTTCACTTCATTGTCCTTCACTGTTCTTAGCATCCATATCTTGGAATTCTTCCCTTCATGGATTCAGTAAACTATACTGAGAACAAGGCACTTTATCAGTTTAACATCTTAGAGATGAAATCCCTTGTTTTCTCAGAACGAAACTGGCCTCCAGTTTCATAGAAGCTTTGTAAAGTGTCCCACTGAATGTCAAGTGCTCTCAAATCCTTAGGAGGTACTTGAGCTTCACTGATCAGACTGGAAGTTTCACAAATCTAGAAATATTGGCTGCGGTCAGAGGGAAAAGAGAATGTGTCGCTTTGCCACTATGGCAAGAAGTCAAATGTGCCTTTAGCAGAACCACAACTGGAAACCCACTGAAGTGGGAGACTCTCTGGGCATCATTGGGACCATGGTCGTCTACTACTGCCATGGTCGTCTACAGCCTTGGCGGTCCTGAGAGAGTTAATGCCATTGACTGAGAGTTTTTCAGCAGCTAGTAGTTGGTGTGGGGAAATGAGCTGTGCTGGAGCAGAGTTTGAGTTTCAGAGCCCGGCTTCATCCCTTGCTCGCACCATGCAGTGCTCCTGCACTGGTTGTGACCCAGAAGAATGAAGCCAAACACAGCAACAGCCGCTAGTCAGCAAGTGAGGAAAGGTTGGAATCTACTGGGCAGTGTGAAAGCATCGAACAGTTTGCCTGTTGCAGATTCTTGTTCGCCACCTGTATCTTGCTGACAAAACCCCACCATGGGACAGTCATCTAAGTGTGAAATCATCGATGTCCTGTTTCTCTGTCCTCCCTTCCTGTGACCCTTTAACCTCCAGCTCTGTTTTTGCCCTTTTCTTTTACATGTAAGTTAAATTCCATTTTTTCATCTCCTTTATTTCACCCGTAATTTAATTTATGTTTATCTAAAACATAGATAAGTCTTAATTAAACCCTCTTTTCCTAAACTAACTGTTGCAAGGATATTGACTCAGGGCCAGCGGGGACTTTGGCCACCGTTTGCACTGACCCAGAGTCGGAGAGGAGTCGGGGTTTTAGCCTACCCTTTCATTTTTTTCTCAGCCGCTGTGCTGGGACTCCCCTGCCAGACTGCAAAGAAGAACAGAATGGACTAAATGGCCCTGCCAGGTTGGGGGCACCAGTTTGTGCCCTGTGAGAGACAACTTAAGAGTTTAGTGACCCTCAGAATATTTCTTTCCTTTATGGTTGTCCCAAGGCCTAGCCCTACCTTCTCTGTTCTCGGGCTCCTTCCCTCAGGACGAGGCTAAAGCCAAAACATCAGCCGCTCTGCATCCTGAGTGGTAGTTCATCCCTTGGCCTTCCGCACAGTGGGGGTTTTGCCCTCTGAGCCCACACACGGAGGAATGGAGTTGCACCTCTTGGAACTGGCCAGACACTGGTCTCGGACTCTTTCAATAAAACTTTTCACACCATTAAAATTCTTGAATTTGTCACCTTTGTGCTCTTTTTGGGTCATCTTCGTAATATAAAAATACAGCAATTGGGGCTGGAGCAATAGCACAGCGGGTAGGGCATTTGCCTTGAGTTTCGAACCCGGGTTCGAAACCCGGCCGACCCGGGTTCGATTCCCAGCGTCCTATATGGTCCCCTGAGCATTGCCAGGAGTAATTCCTGAGTGCAGAGCCAGGAGTAACCCTGTGCATCGCCAGGTGTGACCCAAAAAGCCAAAAAAAAAAAAAAAATACAGCAACTATTTACTGAACGCTTGCTCCGGCTTAAAGGGTCTCAAAGTTGTCTCCTCTCCCCTTGGCGCACGGCCTGGGTTCTGAAGTTGCTAATTCACTGTCATTCTGGCGTTTGGATGAAAGCAGGTTTCTAAACATCATCTTATTTTAAAATTTCCACTTCTAAATTATTATAGGTTTAACAAACCTTGCAAAAACTGTGGTCTGTAAGTTTTGCTTTTTATTAATCTTCAGAGAGAGCCAGTTTCCCCTGAGAACAGTTGTGGGAATGCAGTTCAGGGGTGGGAGAGGAACACGTGCTCTGCGTGCCGCCCTGGCTCTGATCTGCAGCGCTGCACGGCGCGCCGTGGGCCTCTGGCACTGCTGGGCTCCCGCACCTAAGCAGATTAGATTCATTGCCCCTTGGCTGTCAGGCCTATCACCCCCAGCAGTAGTTGCCAGAGTTCCTGCTGTCCTGCTTGAGAGGTGTTTGCACCCGGGAGGCTGCAGAGCAGATGTCCCGTGATTGTGGACTGGGAGGGCCAGCTCTGCTCAGCATAACATTTTGTCGGAGAGCTGTGCCTTCTGCCACCAGAGAGAGACCTTTGCTGTCAGATCAACCTTTCCCGTCCTGCGGCCTCATTTTGCCTTCTCTGCACATTTCCGAAGTTTCCCAGAGGCTGGAGGCCGACAGGTACAGATTCTCGCTCTCGTTGAGATTCACCCACACTGCTCCAGGTGTAGGGGCCTCATTCTTCTAGCATCTCGGTACCTGGGACTGAGGTCAGAGAAATGTCCTTAGGGGCTGAAAGTCCAGAGCATTGGGCATGTGCCTTGCCCAGCACATGGCTGGCCCCACTTCTATCCTGGTACCATGTATGGTTCCCCTAGCACCTCCTCAGTGATCCCTGAACATGGAGGCAGGAGTAAATCTGGCACTGCCAGTTGTGGCCCAGAGACCCAAACCTTCCACTTCGTGCCTAAACTAGAAAGCATTCCCATGGCCTTTGACCCAAAACTTAATTTGTTCAGGTAGAATATTTAGAAATGAATGTGCTTATTTTAATGACGTCTTAACAAGTTTCAACTAAAGTTGTCTTTTAAATAATATTTAGTGTTTATTTATAAAATTTTCCGGGCCAGAGAGATACTACAGTATGACATTTGTCTTGCCTGCGACTGACCTGGCTTCAATTTCTAATACCCCATATGGTCCCTGAGTATAGAGCCAGAGGTAAACCCTTAGCTTTGCTGAGTGTGACCCAGCCGCCACCTCCTCCAAACCCCCCAAAAAATTCTTGAAGCAGTGAAAAGTCATCTCAGATTAGGGAAAAAAACCCAAGAAGCTTAGTAATTCAATCACTCAACAACTACATACGAGTACCCTTCCCAGTCACAGAATCCAGAGTTAGGGTGTAAAAGCACATGCTGTGTGCTTGCTGGAACTTCAGTTCAATTCCTGCCACCACTAGTGACAGTTAAAATAACAATCACAAAATCTGCACTTAGGAAATAGCTGGCCCTAAGCACAGAGCCAGGAATCAGCAGTGAGCCACCAGCAGCCACAGGGCCTCCCTCTTCTCTCAACAAAGAAATAGTTTGACAATCAAGCATATACTTGCCCCGGAATGCAGTTCCTACTCATACAAATTCAATTCATGGTTCAGAATTTCTTTTTCAGATTCTGCTAAATACAATCTAAGTAGCTCAAATTTTTTTAACAAGCAGTCACTTGCTTTAAAGGCAGCTTCTAGCTGCTTGCATGAAACATAAAAATCAAAGACCCCACTGTTACTTGTCATTAATTTTCGATTAATTTTGAGAAGTCTACTTCATTTTAACCCATGGTAACTTCTGGAATAATTGATGATTTTTTTAATGGTTAAATATTCTAATAATAAATCTTGTATTGTTTATGTACAAGCAGGAGAGATTTTTGTCCATAAGTATTCTAAAGAATGAAAAATGCTATTTTATGAGTGCATTGCAAACAACTTGTCATTTCTTTAACATAAGATGTTGAATTTTATTAACAAATTTAATTACATTTAATGTCAATATTTACTGATGATTGTTTTGTACAAATATACTTAATTTTACTTTTTCATGTATGTCACTGTTATTGATTAGACAGAATAGGAGCCCTGTTTGGTTATTCTGCTTTCTATAATTAACTAGATTTTCTATTTAATTTATACATCTATGCAAGTCACTTTTGTTAATTTTTTTCTTTGACTTAATTTCTTTTAGAAACATGTCATTCAGGTTTATCAAAAGGTAGGATTTATATATACACGTTTTTGATTTTTTTTGTTTTTTTGTTTTTTGTTTTTTTCTCAAATCCTCACTCCCAAATGGCTCCTGCAATTAACATCAGGTTTGGCTTTCTAGCCTTTTTTTTTTTTTTTTCCCTCTAAAAACTAAACTTTCTGCTGAGAACTAAATACTTATGTCTTTGAAAGGAAATTGGAAAGAAATAGATTAACGCCATTAGGCATTTTTGAAGAGAGGGTGGCGCCCACATAACAGGCCTACGCATGCTCTGTGCATTTTCTTTCTTTGGTAGAATTATTTAGCATCCAAATAATTCTGTCTTCATACTAATAACACTTAGCATGCTCCTGTTTGAAGAATGAGATGTTCAATAACATGTACAATTAATGATTAGCCTCAAGCATGCAAAAGGTAAGTGTCAATTGTGTTGTCTTCCCTGACCCCCACCTCCCCAAGTTTGGACTAGGAATGCTAGACTTTAAATTTGAAAGGAATTTAGTCAGTGTTCTGATGTAGAAAAATATAGAGTATCAACCTACAGCCTTATTTGGTTGCCCTGTTTTTTGTCTTGAGTATTTTATTAATGCTTTTGGTGGTTTTGGGCTTGGGGGCTTTTTTGTTTGATTTATTTTTGTTGTTGCTTTTTGGGCCACACCTAGCGGTACTCAGAACTTACATCTGGCTCTTCGTGCAGGGGTCACTCCTGGCAGGGCTCCGGGCCATGAGGATGCCGGAGATGGAACCCCAGTCTGCCAGGGTGCAAGGCAAACATTCTGCCCGTCCTGCCTGCTGTACTATTTCTCCCTCCATAATTGTTTCTTCAGAGATCTGGGTCTAGACAGCTGCATAACAGGGATATCTGGAGAGTAAATAGTATTCTGCTTGCTTCAGACTCACTGTTTGGGCCAGAGAGAGCTCAGTGGACTAAAGCACATGCTTTGTAAGCTCGGTGCCCGGGTTCCATCCCTAGCATCACATGGGCCCTGGAGCACTAAACCAAGGGTATCCCTTGAGCAGCACTGAGCCTGTCCCCCCCCATAGAAACAAAACTGATTTTCTACCAATGACTGAAGAAAGCATTATTTTTTCTGTTTTAATTAAAGCTTTATAATATATTAATTTTTACCAGATGATTACTTTGGAAGAGGGGCACATCTGGAGGAGCTCGGGTGTTCCTTGTGGCTCCGTGTTCAGGGATCACTCTGGTGGGCTTGGAGGACCGTACATGGTGCCAGAGATAGAGCAGGTCGGCGAGGCGTGAACCCTACCTGCTGTATCATTTTGCCGGTCCGTGCGCATAGGGAGCAGCACGTTGGCAGTGTGGACACTGCCAGTATCACCACTCACCGCTGAGTCACTGAGTGAGCTCCTCTGGAAAGCGAGGAAGAATGCTTTCTCCTGAAAAAATTCCACTCTTGCCTTTCATTTTGTGTTTCTTGGGCGAGTTTTGGTTTTTTCAGTGCCTAGCATCGAACCCAGGACCTCACTATATGCAGAGCAGCAGTTTTTTATTGTTGTTGTTGTTGTTGTTTTTTTAATTACTCCTGGAGGTGCTTGGGGGGCCACATGGGATGCTGGGAATGGAACCCGGGTCGCCGCGTACAAGGCAAACGCCCTCCCCGCTGTGCTATTGCTCCAGCCCCAACAGAGCAGCAGTTTTGCCACCAAGCTGCATCTCTGGCCCGTGATTATTTTCTAATCTTCCCAGTTGCCAAATTTCTCCTTACACAGAAAATTTTGCAATTGTAGCATTCAACGGTCCTTTTAACTGAAGCACATATACTTCAGCGAGTGCCTGGAAACCTGAAATAATGCCCAGCACAGGCGGTCTGTGTGCGGGGGCTGCAGACCAGTGTACGGAGCGGCAGTGGTGCTCGGCGGGTGCTAGAGCACTGGGGTGTCCATTCCTCATGTTGTGTTGACCTTGTGCCGTGGACTCTGTATAAAATTTCTTTTCTCTTTCCCACTTCTCTCTGCTTCTCCATTCTATTCCTTGAGGCTTCCAACTGAATATGAGAGGAACGGGAGATATGAGGGCTCAAGGTGAGGGAATCCATTTCTATTTGAAACTTTTCTAGGTGTTGACCTCATTCTGTGGCAGATGCATTACAGAGAGAGGGGGGGGGAGAGAGGGGGAGGAGAGAGAGAGAGAGGAGAGAGAGAGAGAGAGAGGGAGGGAGGGAGGGAGAGAGAGAGAGAGAGAGAGAGAGAGAGAGAGAGAGAGAGAGAGAGAGAGAGAGAGAGAGAGAGAGAGATGCGTGTAGTAGAGCTGTGGTATTTCAGGAGATTCACTTAGAGGGATGTAAGGGAGGGTGCTGTGTATTCAGGATCAAATACACGCTTTACCAGAGAGTGAAAGGCCAGGAGTCCACATCTCAGGTTGAGATGCAGACCAGGCAGGCTTCAGGGTGGAGAATGAAATTCTTCTAACTGTTCATTTCTTGGGGGAGCATTGAGGGAAAACAAATTTTTTTGGTAAATGTTCTTTTCTTATGTAGTCCTACTATATACGGTTGCCAGGTGAGGTCCCAGGAGGTGGTTTGTGGGTTGGGCGGGGGGTGTTGGGTTACATCCCACGATGCTCAGGAATTACTCCTGGGGGGTTCTCTGGGGACCATATGGGATACTAGGAATTGAACCCAGGTCAGCTGAAAATGCCCTCCCCCTGTACTGTCCCTCCCACCTCTGGCCCCCTTCTGGTGATCATGGCCTACAGTTGCACTGCACTCCAGTGGCCACAGGAGGGCACAGGAATGCCGTGGCAAATGATGCCACTAAAAACCTCCTTGGCTCCACTTTGACCTGGGCTTTGCCTTGGTTTTCCTGCCAGGGACAGCCCTGAAGTGAGTGGGTGGAAGTTTCTAGCATGTGGAAGTCTCCTAGCTCTGTTAAACAGTTTCAGCAAATAAGAGCAGAATATTGATTAGAATTCTAATATTTGGGGGCTGGAGCTATAGTACTGCGGGGAGGGCATTTCCTTGCACGCAGCCAACCTGGGTTTGATTCCCAGCGTAACCCTTGAGCATTGCCCGGTGTGACCCAAAAAAAGCCAAAAAAAAGAAATAATTCTAATATTTAAAATGAATGTGGTTTACAGGGCTGGAGAGATAATACAGCAGGTAGGGCGTTTGCCTTGCACGTGGCGGATCACCCAGGTTTGATCCCTGGCATCTCATATGCATCCCCGATCACTGCTAGGAGTGATTCCTGGGTGCAGAGCCAGGAGTAACCCCTGAGCATCACTGAATGTGACCCAAAAAGCAAAAATTTTAAATAGTAAAATGAATGTGTTTTCGGGCTGAAGAAGTTGCCGGCCAGCCTTAGGCCTCTCCGTAGCTTGACTCTCCTGCTCGCTCGCTCGCTTTCATAGCAGACAGCACCACGCAGTTTGGAGCCTTCAGCTCTCCCGACTTCTCTGACGCATGGTGCTCATCCTAGGACTTCCTGAATACAGTGGCCTCATTACCTAGTACCTACTAAGGCCCTGTGAGGCCTGTGTGCCGTTTCTCAAATACACAGACATGCATGTGCCCACATGGTCAAGGGAAGGTGTTGTATGGGACCAGGCCTTCTTTCGACCCCACGCTTGACGTCCTGAGCCGTTGCCCCCCCACCATGGCAGTGAAGTAGCCTAGGACCTGCCCTGAGGGTGAGGAGCAGGAGCTCAGTGAATGCCGCCGACTGTTCAAGGGCGACATTGCCCAGTTCTAGTCCCTGCACTTGGTTAGGCCCAAAAGATGTTCTGCTTCCCTTACCTCCTGCTTCTATTGCTGACTAGCGTCCCTCTGTCCGTACATGGAAACTCTTGCCCTGCCATCCACGTAGTGTTGAAATCCCTGTGTCTCGTCTCTCTCCCCAAACACCAGCCTGAAGAAGCTGTCTCCTCAGTTTGCTGCCCGCCTTTCCCTCTCACCCTCTCCCTGTGCCCAGCTTAGTTTGTGAGCTGGTGCTAATACTCATACTTTTTTAGATATTAGTATAGTTTACTCAGAAAGCATGCAACCAAGTGTGATGAATGTGGGTCCAGTTGGAAAAAAAATTTTTAGTCCTTTGGCAGTAAGAGAATTAGAGGAAGAATCAAATCTGTATGCCACCCTTAGCAAATTGCCATAGGATTTTGTGTATTTAATAAGACATGAATGTTAGGTACTCGTCGTCATCTTAATTCAGACATGCATAGAGAAAATAATGAAAAGAATCATTAGCAAGAGCGGGAGCAGTACTCCAGCGGGCAGGGCGCTTGCTTTGCGCCCCACTGACCTAGTTAGATCCCTGTTCAACATATGTTCCCCCCAGCCCTCTGGGAGGTCCCCTTAGTACAGAGGCAGGAGGGAGTCCTGAGCACTGCTCGGCATGCGCCTCCCCAAAACAGGAAGTTCCCTGACAGACAGTAAGGTCATAGATGCTGTTCTGGAGTTCCCAAGAGAACTGTGCCTGCCCAGTAGACTCCATGGTTTGGTGGCTTTGGGACCCCAGTCTCCGCACAGATGAGACCACTGTCACACTGGTTTTTTCTGTCCTCAGTAGCAAATATATTTTAGCATTACATGTCTATTTTAGTAATAAGATTTTTATCATCGACAGTTTTTTTTTTTTTTTCCGTTGTGAAATTGGAGGTGGAGATGAACCAGAGAGAAGGAAAGCAGTGTAGGTGGACAGACGCAGGCACCCGCCTCCAGCCCGTGTGCCCAGTCTGGTTTCTGTGGGGAAAGTGACTGTAAACCAGGCCAGCTGCTGAGTCCATGGCTGTCCTGAGTAGTAATTACTGTGAAGGCCCCAAAGAGTGAATGAAAATACTTGCGGTAGGGAAAACACACTGGAGCAGGCAGAGTAGGAGGCTGTCCTCAAGTCAGCCTGGAGGTGAAAGGTCAAGCTCTTGAAAACAATCAACTTGAGGGCTAGAGAGATAGTCCAGTGGTTAAGGCGCTTGACTTGCACACAGCTGACCTGAAGTCCGTTTCTGGCTCCACATATGGTTCCCTGAGTTCTGCCAGGAGTGATCCCTAAGACCTGCTGGTGTGACCTAAAATACAGAAAAGGAAATGGTTAACTGTTGGTCTAGTTTCCCTGTTTCACAAGCTGCTCTTACTGAGTGCAGATGGATGACTGGAGAGGCTTTTTTTGGTTAAGTAAGTAGATGGGTTTGCGTTTATGATTTAGGAGTTGGGGCTGGGGTGCAGGGTACCTATGCAGGGAAAATGTGAAGGCGCATTGCCGTATGAGAGGTGTGATGAGCTTGCTGAAGTTGAAAGTATTATTTTTCATGTGTAACTAAAATAAACCTGCCACTGTACATTGCAGTCGCAACGTATCTGCTGAGCAGAAGGATGAGAACAAAGAAGCAAAACCTCGTTCCCTGCGCTTTACTTGGAGTATGAAGACCACTAGTTCCATGGATCCCAGTGACATGATGCGGGAAATCCGCAAAGTGCTGGACGCCAACAACTGTGACTACGAGCAGAGAGAGCGCTTCTTACTCTTCTGTGTCCATGGCGATGGGCACGCGGAGAACCTTGTGCAGTGGGAGATGGAGGTGTGCAAGCTGCCAAGACTGTCTCTGAACGGGGTCCGGTTTAAGCGGATATCAGGGACGTCCATAGCTTTCAAAAATATTGCTTCCAAAATTGCAAATGAGCTCAAACTGTAACCCAGTAATTATGGTGTAAATTAAGTAGCAACTTAAAGTGTTTTCCTGAACACTGATGGAAATGTATAGAGTAATATTTAGGCAATAGCGTCTGCATCTTCTAAATCATGATATTAAAATACAAGGACGAGAGCAATCCTGGGAGCGGAAGCTGGCGTTTTTTTAGCGAATGCACTACATTAAAGATTGTGACTGTGTGCCCTCTGTCTGATCCCCTGCCCCGGCGCCCAGCCGTGGGCCTCATCTCCACCCCGTTCGCGTGGTGAGTGGCGTGTGTGCGCAAGCAGTTCCTGACACTGGCAGCACAGTGCTCCGAGGGCCTCTGTGGGAGGCATTTGGTGCTAAAATATGAAAATTGCCAAGGAGGAAAATACTGAATTACTACTAAGAATTAACCATAAGACTAGTTGATAATTAATACAGGTTTACAGTTCGTGCCTGTGGTTGTTTGTTGTTTTGTGGGGTTTTTTTTGTTTTTGTTTTTGTTTTTTGTTTTTTTTTTTGTTTTTGTTTTTAGTGCAAAAGGTTTAAATTTATAGTTGTGAACTTTGCTTGTGTGTGTTTTCTAAGTAGATTCACAAGTTAATTAAAAATTCACTTTTCTCAGTAAAATCTTGCATTGTCTCCTAATACTGTATTTAAGACTCAAGATTAAGGCAGTGACTAAAATTTAAGGTGTTTTGCTTCCTGAGCTGAACAGGAGCCAGTGGGAAGCCATGAAGAGCTGGGGCCAGTCTGCCCTTCTGGGGTCCTAGAGTTTTCTGATCACTAGCCTCGTCTCCTACTAAAGTCAGGAGAATGAGTGGACAGAGTTCGGAGCCTCTCCCCCACCCCGTTGGGAGAGATGCCAGGCCTTGCCACTTGGGGGTTTGGCTTCGATGAGGTACGTCATTGTCATCAACTGTTTGTGGTAATTTGGTCCGTGAATCAGACCTGTATGTTGGGGCGCGGGGGAGTCAAGGGAATCGGCCATCAGCTTGATCCTCTGCTCTGACAGGGAATTGTGTTGCCGCGTGTGCTTCAAGGGTTCTCGACTGATTGCAGGGCACGTTGCCAGTGTGCGGGCTCAGCAGTTAGCAGCCCTACTGCGTGCAGGACTGCATCGCTCCACACCATGACCAAAATCACACTGTGTGGAAATGACCAGGGGGCCGCACCTGTGCTCTCAGAGTGCTGGGCCTTGTGCAGATGGGTAGCGTGCCTGCGGCACCTTCGGCAGGGGCAGTGTAGGGTGCTGGCCTGTGACTGGTGGGCACCAGAGGGTTTTGACTGGGCTGAGCGAGAGACAGGAACAGTGTGACGGAAACAGTGTACGGCTTTGAGCCTGATCAGAGGGGTGGGAGCAGGTGTGGGTGCACTGGAGGTGGAAACTGGGAGAGGCCCTGGTATTGTCTGCAGAGTAATGAGGGGAACAGAAGAGCCAGATGGAGGCCAGGAAAGAGCACAGTGACGGGGTGGCATGAAGAGGGACTTTGTGCGGGCATCATTCCATTTAGTGCTCTAGGAGGCTGGGCAACCGTATGCAGTGCCGGGGATTGAACCGAGGTTCGCTTGTGTGCAAGGCCAGTCCCCTACCTCTGTACTATCACTGACCGCAAGAAGGACTCTAACCTTAGGAATCATTTCTAACTTGCTGGAACATTCAGTCCTGTATTTTAAAAATACTGGGGGCGGGGTTGCGGGGGTAGGTTCTGGGTCACACCTAGTGGTGCTGAGGAGTCACTCCTGGCTGTGTGCTCAGGAATTACTCCTGACAGTGCTCAAGGGACCATATGGGATGCTGGGGATGGAATCTGGGTTGGCTGCATGCAAGGCGAACTCCCTCTCCACTGTGCTATCGCTCCAGCCCCTTTGGCTTTTTGGGTCACACCCGGCGATGCTCAGGGGTTACTCCTGGGTCTGCACTCAGGAATCACTCCTGCCGGTGGTTAGGGGGACCATATAGGATGCCAAGGATCGAACCTGAATCAGCCGCATGCAAGGCAAATGGCCTACCCGCTATGTTATCAATCCAGCCCCAAGAATATAAAATTAAGGTGTATGCCAACCCCAGTTCAATCCTCAGCTCCATGTGGTTCACGAAACCCCACTGGAGTAGCCCAAGGTAATCCCTTACACTGTAGGACTGGGCAGCAGGGACTCCCCCAACTCTCCTGAGCTCGTTGGACAACTTCTTCCCCCCCCCCACCCCCCAACATACACACATAAAGGAAAAATGGGAATCGGGTGGTGCTGGGGTTAAGTTGCTCACCTCGCATCAGAGTCAGCCTCCGCACAGAGTTGGATGGCACTCTAAACAAAAGCACAATCGTGCCTCATAGGCCAAATCAGCTTTGGGATTGTTTTCCAATTAGTTTTTGAGAATAATAAAGGGGAGGTGGAGACATGCTACAGGGTAGGTAATAGCACCGTATATTGTCCCCCGAGCACTGCCAGGAGTGTTCGCTGAGCACTGTAGGGTATGGCCTCAAAAATGAAATCAGTGGGCCGGAGCGATAGCACAGCAGGTAGGGCGTTTGCCTTGCACACGGACGTCTCAGCCTCCTATATGGTCCCCTGAGCGTGGCCAGGAGTAACTCCTGAGCACAGAGCCAGGAGTAACCCCTGAGTAACCCCAGCATCGCTTGGTGTGACCCAAAAACCAAAAATAAGATCAGGGCCGGAGAGTGAGGCACTTTCCTTGCAAGTGGCCAGCCCAGATTTGACCCCCGGCATCCCAGATAATATCTGAGCCCTGCCCGGAGTGATCCCTAAGCACAGCCAGGAGTAAACCCTGAGCACTGCTGAGTGTAAGCCCTGAGCATCAAAGAAATAAATAAATAAAAAGCTGGGGGTTGGGGAGATGGCACACTGGGCTAGAGCACGTGCTTTGTGGGAATCCCAGGTTCAGCCCCTCGTGCAGCCTAGTCTAGCCTGCACCCACACTGCTGGGTAACCCGAAAGCTAGGGGGGTAAAATATATATATATATATAGGGGCCAGAGAGTTTTAAACTGCTCTGTGCATGCTTTGCAGGTGAGAAGCCCCAGGTTCTATTTCTGGCACCAAATGGCCCTCCGAGCACTGGCCCCAGAGTACCCCTTAGCCTGCTCCCTGTGACCCAGAAATAAAGCCCATCGGTCTCTTAGTGTTGACACCCTTGAGGCCATTCTTCATCCACTTGTCCCACAGGCACTGTGCAGGAGGCTGAGCCCTGGCGAGGAGTCGGCTGCACAGAGGCCCTGCCTGCTTGGGCAGGGACTGACTTGTTTTCCAGATTGACCTTCTCGGGGGTAAATCACAGACTGCTCATCCTTTAACCACACACCCCGTGGATAGCCACACTGCAGACACTAGCAATCCGCAGTCTTTGCAATTGCTGATTTGTCATAACGTCTGCATCTTATTTAGGGGGTAGGTGGTAATTGGGCTCATCTGGCTCTGCACAGGGTCACTCCTGGCAGTGCTCAGAGCTCCCTGGGCCCTTGCAATCCCACAGAGGTGATGTCTGGCTATTTATCACCCATCTGTGTGTTCCTGGTCCTGAGAGTAGGGTTACTTTTGAGGTTTGCTGCCGTTGTTGTCCTTGCCAGCCTTTATAGCATTCCGGTGCCAGGCCTGCCCTCATGCAAGCCCAGGCTGTGCGTTCACACACGGCACACACCGCACCCAGCTGTGCATTGTGCCTGCTGACCTGGGCTCGAGCCCAGGTTGGCTGCCTGCGAGCCAAGTGTCCTACTATTTCTCCTCTGGATGTGACTTCAGACGGCCCTGGTTCTCCCGGCTACCCTGCCCTTACTGTCCACCGCACCCTTCTGTGCTTGAGTGCCCGCAGGGACACAAGGCAGGCGGCCCCGGGGGGCGCTGGGCGGCCTCAGTATCTGTCCAGCCCAGAAGCGGCCGCAAGCAGAATCCTGGTTCCTGGGTGGAGCTGATGCTGCCTTTCCTTTGCCGCACGGCTGGACAGCTGTAACCAATGTTCTGTCCCTGTGGGCCACGCCTCACTCGAATAGTCAAAACACTGGGTTCAGTGCCGGCATGTGTCCCACACCACAGTCCCAAGGTCACTAGAGTATTTGGGCTTTGCATGCACGAGGCCTGGGTTCGATCCCTGGCACCGCACAGGCCCAAGCATTGCACTGAGCAGCTGCTGTGCTGGGCGGAGGGTGTGAGCGGATGTCTGCTGGGATCCTGGAGTCTCCTCTTGGACACAATGCAAGCAAGAGTCCTGGGGCAGCAGGATCGCTTGGGAAGCAGGGCCTCGGGTTCATGGCTGGATATTGAGGCCACCGCTGCTCAGCATCTGTGTCTCCTAGGTGAAGGCGGGAATCATCTCAAGGCTGGCCCCTGTTTTCCCTTGTGCCCAGGATTGGCTCAGAATCTGGTTTCAGCAGAGGGGAAATTCCTTCTGTCCAAATGGAGGGAAAGTAGGGTCCAGGATATAGGGTGTCCCTGAGCTGTGGGTCTGCCCTTTCCCACCTACCATCCTTCCCCCCTTTCCCACCTTAGGAGGTGGGGGGGTGTTTACTTTTTGGGTCACACCCAGTGATGCTCAGGGGTTACTCCTGGGGTTGCCTGGTGCGAGGCAAACACCCTACCCATAGTGCTGTTACTCCGGCCCAAGTTTTTTATTGTGGAGGTGTTTTTGGTTTTGAACCACACCTGGTGGTTCTCAGGGCTTATTTCTGGCTCTGCACTCAGGGGACCATAGAGGGTGCCACATATCAAATCCAGGTTCGTGGGTAAGGCAGGCACCCTACCCCTACCCGCTGTACCATTGCTCCAGCCCCCTTGGTGGGGCGGCCGAGTGTTAATTCTTCTGCCTGGGTTGGGTTCTGCCGCTTTCACTGGTCCAGGCTCATGTGTTTGAGAAGCGGGTGGGGTTGGTGACACAGCAAGGGCTCCCTCAACCATGAGGAACTGCTGTGTCTGCCCCTTTTGGGTAGTAAGGTGCCCCTCTGGCCAGGGCTCGGGGAAGGCACATGGGGCCTGCCCAGGAGGGTGAGGCTGCAAGGGACGGCCGCCACAGGTGTGACATGGGGGCGGCAGCCGAGGCGGGAGTGGCGCAGTGGCCCAGGCAGGCAGGTCAGCCCGGTCCGGTCTGCTCTCGGAGGGAGGAATCGGGACATGCAAAGCAGTCGCGCCCCTCCCGCCTCGAGTCTGTACTGGGGTGGTGGCCGGCCCGGCTTCCGGACAGGCAGACAGCACGCCTCTGTTCTGCTGAGGGGACTTCGGTCCTGCGGTCCCCAGGGAGGGGCCTGGCACCCTCTGGGTGGCGGGGCTGCTGCCAGATCTGAGCCCGCCCCGCTGCACTGTGGCAGCCAGGTTCTGGGGGTGGCCGCAGGAACACGGCCTGGCGCTGGACAGCGTTGGGTGCCCCGCATATTCTGGGGCAGCATCCGCATGGACCTGCCTCTTCGGGCAGCAGGGGGTGGTGTAAACACCGCACGTGTGTGGCCCCAGGGCTGCTGCAGCCTCGCTCGGACACAGTGCCATGTGGTGGGCACCCAAGAACCCCCACTGGCGTCTGAAAAAGCCCCTGAGGTTCCCAGGCCAGATGGCGTCGTCAGGCCGCCCCTTGCCCGTGGCCCCAGGAGGTCTGGGGGCCTGGCCCTCTCCCTGGCTTCCCTTTGGCAGTAGTGCCCTCGCACTACTTAAGGGTTTGCCTCGGACTAGTTTGCCCCGTTAAAGGAGTTGCCCACTGGGGTCTCCTTGGTGCCACAGCCTGCTTGCAGAGCTGCCACTTCAGCAGCTGGCGGTGACCCAGCTGGTGACTGTTGACAGGCCCCCACGGCCCCCAGCGAGTAACGTACTGCACACCCGGCTGCCCGGTGCCAGGCTGATCTCTGCCACCTGAGTGCCGTGCCCAGTTCTCGCCCTCTCTGTCAGGAATGGGCAGGCCTCACCCTTAACCTCACACCCAGGGCCACCCAGTGCCTCTGGCCACCGCTGCCACCCCCACAGGCCGGTCCTGGGCCTCTGCCAGGCTTGAGCTCCAGGTGGGGGTGAATTTAAGTCAAGCCTTAAACTTCGATAAGCCCAGTGGAGCGGGGATGGGGAGACAAGTCGATGTGGGTCGTCGTGTCTTGGAGAGGGGGACGCTCTCCCGACCCCAGTGACCCTTGGTGGAGCCCTGGTTGCCATGGAAGTGGGACTTGGTCCCCGAGGCACGCTGTCCCCCAGCCTGGAGGACCTGCTTGCAGTCAGCTATCTGCCGTGCTGGGGGGAGGGGGCGCTCCTGAGCCTTGCCCTGACCCCATGTGGGCCTTGAGCACTGCTGGACTGACCCTGTGACAGGAAGGAAGCAGGCTGAGAACCCTGGAATTCCCAGAGCAGCCCGGCATGCTCTGCAAGGCCTTGGTGTTAGCCCCCAGTGACTTGAAATAGAAACGCAGAAGGAACCTTCCAGACAGCTGCCGCCCTTTAACTGCTGCTAAGAGCCCACACACGGGTGGCCTAGGACGTTTGACTTCAAAGTCAATGCAGTGAATCTGCAGAACCGAGATTAGAACTGGAGGGTCTCCCTGGGAACCCTCAGCCAGTCCCTAGTGCTCTCGGCCTCAGTTTCCCCGATTTAGGTTGCTTTGGGAGTGGCGGGTGGGTGGCAAACAGCACGTGGGGGCAGTGCAGCTCCTACGAACTGTGACACATCAGCATTATCAAAGCGTCACTGGCAAGAATGCGCTTATGTAAGTCCTGCATGCTCGCTCTGGGAAATCGGGGAGCTCAGAACCAAGATCACCTGCTCCCCGCCGCCCACTCCGGCTCCTGTGCTCCCGTGGGAGCGGGGCACAGGCTGTTCCGGAACCGCCACGCCCCAGCTCCCTCGGGAGGCTGCTCTCAGTCCATGGCCCCAAGGACCTTCCATTGTCTCCGGCCATGGATGCCCGTGGAGGTCAGAGGCCAGAGGCCAGGGCCTGTGCGGAGGGGCCGCCCGCTCTGCGCTCACTTCCGTGTGGACTGGGTTACTTTGTTTTCTTGTTTGCTCACACTCCCGGCTTAGTCCTGGCTGTGAGCTTAGGGATCAGTCTTGGTGGGGTCGCACGGGGTGCCGGGGACTGAAGCCGGTCCTCCACATGCGGGCAAGCACCCTCCGCCCACCCAGGACCCCTGCCCCGGCAGCCACAAGGGGCTTCTCCCCATGGGCCCCAAGAAGCAGTACCCCTGCGGGGGCTGATCCTGAGGCAGGGAGCCAACGCCTGCTCCACCTCTGCACCCCCCTGCCCCAAGCCGCACGTTGGGGGTGCAGACCACCCTCCTCCCACCTGCCCCGTGCAGGCAGTGAGGCCCAGGTGCGCAAGCCCAAGGCCTGGCCAGCAGGTGGCAGCAGTCCACAGCTGAACTGGAAAGTGGCTGCCCCCAACTCGCCCTGCCCTGGCACTGACCCATGGCAGGGGACCCAGAGACCCGGAATCAGCTGTGCTCTGGGAGGCTGCAGGCTACGCTGAGCACTGGGCACCCTCCATGGAGATCAAGGGCCTGGAGACAGGGGTGAGAGCAGAAGCTTCTGGAAGGGAGTGGCAAGTTGCACAAGGCTGGAGGCAGGGAGATTTTTTAGGAGAAGAGTAGGTGTTGGGAGGAGCCACTGCTGAAGACTGGAGGGGGTTTGGAAAAGTTTCCAGCTCCTGCCTCTCCTTAGCCCTGCACACCTCCCACCCTGAAGCCCAGGCCGTGCTCCAGGCTCCGCCCCCCGGCCAGGGAATGCCCTTAGATGCTCATGAGCTTCGCGGTGGGCACCTCCCTCGCCCGTCCAGCCGCCCCCCGGCCGAGGGGAGAGGGTGGGGCTCGGGCCCAGGGCACAGAGGGAAGCACCAGTCGGCAGCAGGCCAGAACCCGACTTTATTTCGACATCAGCAACATCTTAGCCATCACAAAAATAAACTCTACCCAGGGCAACAGGAGTCTCTACAGCGAGGCTATGGGCTCAGCCGCCGGCCAGGCGGAGAGCGTCGGGGGCATGGCGGGCTGTGCCCGGCAATAAGTTAGGAAGCTGCGGGCCGGTGGCGGTGGCAGGGCTGGGCTTTCACTTCTGGGCTGGCACGAGGTCGTCGATGGCCTGGCCCTGCTCCAGGCGCTGCTCCATCTCGATGAGCAGCTTCACACCGTCCACCACCATCTGGACCAGCTCCACCTCCGAGAAGCCCAGGCGGTCGGCATTGGAGACGTCGAAGACCCCGCCCACGGCCGCCGTGTCCACGCCGCCTGGGGAGAGGCCAGGTCAGCCAGGGGCCGCGCTGGGGGCGGGCTGCGGGGAGCTGGCGGCACCCCGCCCCGGCTCACCTGTGCCGCGCTTCTGCAGCCGCAGCCGCTTGAGCACCTCGGGGAACTTCTCGTGCTTGCCCAGGTGGGGGAGCTTGATGTGCACGCCGGCCCGCAGCCCCGTGCCCAGGTTGGACGGGCACGTGAGGATGTAGCCCAGGTGCGGGTTCCACATGAACTCGTAGTTCTTGGACTTGAAGAGCGTCTCGATCTGGGGGCGCCGTGTTATGGGGGGGTGTTAGCTGCAGACCTCCCCCCCACACACACACACACAGGGCCAGCTGGGATTGGGCTGACTTGCCACACACCCCTCCCCCTCCCCGCGGCACACACACATCTGGGCCAGCTGTGGCTGGGGCAGTCGGGCCTGACCTGGGAGAGGCCGGAGCAGAAGCGGGTGAACACCTCCTTCATGTTGCCCCCCTTCTGCATGGAGATGACCCGCAGATGATCCTCCTCGTTGATCCACACCAGGAAGGTCTTATTGTCATTGTGCCTGGGGGTGGGGGTGGGGGTGGGGTCAGCCTACAGCGGGCACAGGCACGGTGGGAGACAAAGGGGTCCAAGCCCTGCCGCCCCCCCCCCCCCGGACTCAGGCTGTGGCCAGGAGCATCGGGAAGGCTATGGAGTGGGCACCGCCGAGTCATGTGGGGTGCGGGTGCAGGGGCCAGGAGAGGTGAGCCCTGCCCCCTGGAGGAAGCTCCTGCGTCACCAGGCACCTGGCAGAGTCCCCGGGGGTAGAGAGGAGGGGTGAGTGCAGAGAAAACAAGCGAAGGCTCCCCGGGGGCTGCGGGAGAGCAGCCAGAAGGTCAGCCCCCCACCTCAAGGTCCCGGGGCCTGGCCAGCCACGGCCCCCCACCTGCCCATCTGCTCAAGGTCACCTGCGCCATGGGGGGAGGGGGCGGGGCCCGGCACACGCACCAGATGCCGCGGCCATCAGGCCAGTCGCGGGCCATGCCCGAGGCCAGCAGCAGGGGGGACACGGGCTTGTCAAAGAGGAAGTGGTCGTCGATGAGCTGCTGCTGCTCCGCCTCGGTCATGCCCTTGAGCGCGTAGTACCTGCCGGCCAGGTCGCCCTCCAGGCTGGACAGGGCTGCGGGGGTGCGGGCGCGGCTCAGCAGGGCGGCGGGGCCCCGGCCCCCCCCCCCCGGCGCCCCCCGCCCGCCCCGCGTGGGGTCGCCCCTACCTTCCGCCGCCAGCTTCTCGATGGCGCGGCGCTCCCCGCGGCTGCAGTGCGGGGGGAGGCAGAAGCCGCGGATGCTGCGGCCCGTGCGCACCCGCGAGCTCAGCACGTAGTTGGGGTCCAGGTCGTCGCCGCCCTGGGGGGCCAAGCGGGGGTGAGCGCCGGAGCCCCCGCCCCCGCCCCGCCGCCCCGGGGGGCGCCCGCACCTGCAGGTTGTCGGGGTTCAGGTCGGTCTTGTGCTCGTCGCTGGGCTTGTAGCCGCCGTGGCGGTCCTCGATGATGGGGTCGAAGAGCTCCTTGAACACGTCGTACGACTCCTCGTCGCCCGCCACGCAGCCCACCGTCATGATGTAGGGGTGGCCTGCGGGGGGCGCAGAGGGGCCGCTGACGTCACGCGGGCCCGGGCGGCGCGCGGGGCGCGCGGGGCGCGCGGGGCGGGGGGCGCGTACCCGGGTTGTCCACGCCGGTCTGGATGACGTCGTCCAGCGTGAAGCCGCTCGGCGTGCTCTTGGCGCGCAGCTCGGCGTACAGCTCGGGGGTCAGCACCTTGGCCATGTGGTTGTTGTGGCTGCTCAGGTCGGGGAACTCGTCCTCGGCCGGGAAGCGCAGCTTGAGCGCGTTGTGGCTGTTGGAGAACGGCATGGCGGCTGCGGGGGCCGCGCCCCGGGCGCGCCAAGGTCAGCGGGGGGCCCCGGCCGGCGCGCGCCCCCGCGCCCGGGCCCCCGGGAACGCCCGGGGCCCCCGCAGCCCCCGCGCCCCCGCGCCCGGCCCCCCGGGAACGCCCCCGCGCCCCCGCGCCCGGCTCCGGGCCCCCGCGCCCCCGCGCCCCCGGCCCCCGGCCCCCGGCCCGGCCCCGGCCCCTCACCGGGCGGCGGGCTGCGGCGGGCGGGGGCTCGGTCTGTGGCAGCTCCGGAGCGACGCAGGCGAACAGCGGCGCCCGGCGCTCCCGCGGCTCTTAAGGGACGCGACGCGGGCCGCCCATTGGCCGCTATTTATAGCCCATTCATTCCATTGGGCCGCGCCGCGGGGTGGTGCCGCCGCTTTGTCCTCCGTCCGCAGCCCCCCCGCCCCCAGCCCCGGCCGCCCCTCCTGCTCCCCCCTCGCCGGGACCCCGCGCCGCCCGCCCGGCCCCCGCGGCTCGGGCTCCGGGCCAGGCGCGCCCTGGAGCTCACACACACATCCCGCCGCAGGCGGGAAACTGAGGCAGGAGCGCCACGGGCACTGGACACCTGGACCCGCCGGCCCGCGCGCCCCCGCGGCCCGGGGCCGGGCGAGCGCGCGCGGGGCCCTCGCGGCAGGTATCGCCTCCCCCCGCTGCCCGCCGTCCGCGCTGGCCGGGCGCCGCCGACCTTCCCAAGGTGCCCGCGGGCATCTCCGGGCGCCGCGATGCAGCGCGAAGATGCGCGGGAGGCGCAGTGTGGCAGCGGCCCCGTCCGGGCACCCGCCGGTGACCTTGGGCAAGCGCCGGCGCCCCGGGGTGCAGCCCCTGCTGGTGGACGGGACCGCAGAGGCCCGGGCTGCGCCCCCGGGCCCCGGTCAACACCCTGATCTCCGGGGCACCCCCGGACTCCAGCAAGAAAGAGGAGGACGGCGAACAATGAGCGTTATGTGAGATTAGAACACGCGCTTCAAAAGTCACAACCACGCAAATGACCACGGCCAGGCCACCCAGATTGGCCGCGTGGCGTGCGTGGGGGCGGGGGGCTGGTCCTTCCGCTGCCCGCTGCTGAGAACTGCGGCTTCCGCTCTAGGAAGTAACTTGGCAGTAATTTTTGAAATTAAAAAGGCTCAGACTCGGTGATCTAGGAATTAGGAATGCTGCCCGCAGGGGCCTTCTGTCCAACACAGGGGAGCCGCGGGGCTGACGGCCCGTGTGCAGTGGCCAGGCGGCGTGACCTGGAGCTCCAGTCCACCAGCCGCGACCTCTGGGGCATCACAGGCTGGAAGGGACTGGGGGGGTGGCAGGTCATGGGAGCAAAGATTCAAAGAGTCGCGGTCCCTGGTTCCTGCAGGAGGCCACCCCCATCCGGCTGCCAGGCCTGCCCGGACCTGTCCAGGGTCCTTGTCTGACGTTCGGTAAACACCCAGGTAGAAAGACAGTTGCGGGGGAGAGGGCGAGGGCGACAGGGAGGGGGCTCCAGACAGCAGGTGTCAGCGCCTGGAGTTCCCGCATTCCGGCCCCAAAGCCCCAGATATTTTCACAAATAGCAGCCTTCCTCCCTGCCCCCACCCCCAGGGCCTCCAGGCTCGAGTTTCTGTTTCTGGAAACCAGAGCTGGACAGGCCTGGGGTGGGAGGGGGTGTTCTCTGTTCTTCTTTGTCTCTAGTGCCTCCTCTGGAGGCCTCAAAGCCTGCCCTCCTGGGGGTGGGGAAAGGGAGGCCCCAGCGCGGACTGTGAGGGGTGCAGTGAGCCGGGGGCCCGGCCGGGGTAGCAGTCCACAGGCCTGGACCTTGAGGTGGGGCTTTGGGGCCCATTTTGTGAAGAAGCAAAGAGGAAGTCAGATGGCGGGACAGGGGCGCCTAGCGGGGCCAGGAGGGTGGCCCCGGGCAGCAGCTGCAGGGGGTGGGGAAGGGGCTCCGGGGCCCTTAGGTCTGGGCGTGGGGTGAAGGGAGCCGGAGACCCCAGCCCCACTCCAGTGCCCACAGGAGCCGGTTTGGCTGCGTCGGGCTGAGGAGCGGGATGCGGGTGACATCATCCCACAGTTTATGGTCCGGGCGCTTCAGAAGCCACACCCGGCTACATGTTAACCCCCTGGAGCCCGGACTGCGTGTGTGGTGTTGTTCTCTGGCGGAGAGAGGAATCCTCGGGAAATTCTCAGCCTGGAGGCCCTCCGCGGGGTCTGTGCCAGGCGGCCAGCAGGCCCCACCTCCTGCCGCACCCCATCCCTGGGCCCTGCAGAAGGCCGCAGGGAAGCTGGTGGGAGAATCAGCCGGGGCACCCAAGGTCACAGAGCACCGTAGGGTGCAAGGTCTGGTGGCGAGCCTTGACCTCAGGTCACCTGATCCCTTTTCCTTCCTGCCTTGACCCTGCAGGGGTGCTCCTCTCTGAAGCCGGGTCTGCGGTCCCTCTCTGGCCGCGCTGGCTGGGCGCCCCGAGACGAATCATCTCCCTGGGAGATGTTTTCCCTGCCTGTAGGGGGCCCTCCCTCTCAGGCCTGAGGGGTGGGGTTGCATGAAATGACCTTTGCTGGGCATACGTGAATCTGTTCCGTAGGGGAGCCCCAAATATAAACCAAGGCTCCCCGAGTGACCAGCAGGCGCTGGGGGGGCCAGAGCTGGAAGTCTCCGTTGAGGGCTGGCACAGAGGGGCCCCTGGGAAGGCTGCCTGGAGGAGGGGGCAGTGTTAAGAGCTGGCCAGCAGTCAGGGAGAGAAGCGAGTGGGAAGTCAGGACCACAGGAAACCACTGCCGAGTCACCAAGTCCTATTTTAGGCCCTTCCTAAGCACTCAGCTGAGCTCCACACACAGCTCTGCTGAAGAGGCAGGCAAAGGGGAAGCAACCGGCGGAAAGTCGAGATCCCTCCCCCACCCCAGGGGAACAATTAGGGGGTGATTCAGGAGGCCGCCTCCTCCAGGGGCCTGAATCAGTGCGCAGCCCCGCAGACAAGGAGGCGACCCCTGACGGAGTACTGCAGGGGGGGGCCCCCTGGTCTCCCCGGGAAGGGGCATGCAGGGGCTGAGCGGCCCTGCAGGAGCCCGGCCAGGGGCCGCAACTCCCGGGGCAGCCAGCGCGCGACAGCGGGCCCGGGCAGCTGGTGGCCGGTGGGGAGCGAGCAGGGCAGTGAGTCAGCTCAAGCCCGCTGCTTCCCCGGCTCCCGCGGCTCCAGGAGGTGGGGGAGCACAGTCCTGCCCCGCGGGGAGGGGGAGCATCAGCTCGGCCCCGGGAGGCGGGGAGCACGGCCCGGCCCCGGGAGGAGGGGGAGCATCAGCCCGGCCCCGGGAGGAAGGGGAGCATCAGCCCGGCCCTGCGGGGAGGGGGAGCACGGCCCGGCCCCGCGGGGAGGGGGAGCACGGCCCGGCCCCGCGGGGAGGAGGAGCACGGCCCGGCCCCGCGGGGAGGAGGAGCACGGCCCGGCCCCGGGAGGCTGGGAGCACGGCCCGGCCCTGCGGGGAGGAGGAGCACGGCCCGGCCCCGGGAGGCGGGGGAGCATCAGCCCGGCCCTGCGGGGCGGGGACGCCTCCCGCACTGTCCGCAGACGCTCTCGGGCAGCCCCGAGGGGCGTGTCCCCTCCGACTGCGCCGGGGTCCACTCAGGGGCTCCCCGGTGGGGCAGTGCCGCCGCGGGGCCGAGGGCCGGACTCCCCGCGGGCCCCGGGGAAGACGCCGGGGGCGGGGCCGGGCCCGGGCGGTGACGTCATCGGCCGGCGCCGCGGGCCGGAAGCGCGGCGGCGGCGGCGGCGGCGGCGCGGAGCCGCGGAGCCACGTGTGGGCCGGGGGCGCGGAGACCCGGCGCTGGGCACTGGCGCCCGCGGGGTCCCCACTCGCACGCCCCCGCCGCGCGGCGCCGCCATGAGCTTCGTGGCGTACGAGGAGCTGATCAAGGAGGGCGACACGGCCATCCTGTCGCTGGGCCACGGCGCCATGGTGGCCGTGCGCGTGCGGCGGGGCGCGCAGACCCAGACCCGCCACGGCGTGCTGCGCCACTCCGCGGACCTCATCGGCCGCCCGTTCGGCTCCAAGGTGACGTGCGGCCGCGGCGGCTGGGTGTACGTGCTGCACCCCACGCCCGAGCTCTGGACGCTCAACCTGCCGCACCGCACGCAGATCCTCTACTCCACCGACATCGCGCTGCTCACCATGATGCTCGAGCTGCGGCCCGGCGCCGTGGTGTGCGAGTCGGGTGCGCGCGGGCGCGGGGGGCCGGGGCTGCCGGGGGGGTGTGAGGGGCCCGGGGCTGCCGGGGCTGTGTGAGGGGGCCCGGGCTCTGTCAGGGGTGTGTGTGAGGGGGCCCGGGGCTGCCGGGGGGGTGTGAGGGGCCCGGGGCTGCCGGGGCGGTGTGAGGGGCCCGGGCTCTGTCAGGGGTGTGTGTGAGGGGACCCGGGCGCTGTCAGGGGTGTGTGAGGGGGCCCGGGGCTGTGTGAGGGGGCCCGGGCTCTGTCAGGGGTGTGTGTGAGGGGACCCGGGCGCTGTCAGGGGTGTGTGAGGGGGCCCGGGCTCTGTCAGGGGTGTGTGTGAGGGGACCCGGGCGCTGTCAGGGGTGTGTGAGGGGGCCCGGGCTCTGTCAGGGGTGTGTGTGAGGGGACCCGGGCGCTGTCAGGGGTGTGTGAGGGGGCCCGGGGCTGCCGGAGGGGGGGGTGTGAGGGGCCCGGGGCTGCCGGGGGGGCGTGAGGGGGCCCGGGGCTGCCGGGGGGGGGCGTGAGGGGGCCCGGGGCTGCCGGGGGGGGTGTGAGGGGCCAGGGGCTGCCGGGGGGGGGGGGGGGGGTCGTGTGTGAGGGGGCCCGGGGCTGCCGGGGCTGTGTGAGGGAGCCCGGGCTCTGTCAGGGGTGTGTGTGAGGGGACCCGGGCGCTGTCAGGGGTGTGTGAGGGGGCCCGGGCGCTGTCAGGGGTGTGTGAGGGGGCCCGGGGCTGCCGGGGGGGTGTGAGGGGGCCCGGCGCTGCCGGGGGGGGCGCTCGGGGCTGCCGGGGGTGTGTGTGTGAGGGGACCTGGCGCTGTCATGGGCAAGTGTGTAGGGGCCCCGGGCGCTGTCACGGGCTGTGTGTGTGGAGGGACTCGGGCTTTGTCAGTGGTCACATGTCTGTGAGGGGATTCGCGTTCTGTCACAAGTTGCATTGTGCATGTGGCGGGGGACTCGGATTCTCACAGGCTGCATGTATGAGGAGACTCAGGCTCCGTCACAGGCCGCACGTGTGTAGGGGGGAACTCGGGCTGTGACAGGCCACTCGTCGGGGAGGGGGACTTGGGCTCTGTCACTGGCCAGTGTGTGAGGAGACTTGGGCTCTGTCACTGGTCAGTGTGTGAGGGGACTTGGGCTCTGTCACTGGTCAGTGTGTGAGGGGACTTGGGTTCTGTCACGGGCCGCGTGTGCGTGGGGGCGGGACACTCAGACTCCTCAGACTCCGTCACGGGCTGCGTGTTTGAGGAACGCGGGCTCTGTCGTGGTCCATGTACATGCGGGGACACTTGGGCTCTGTCAAAGGCCACGCGTGTGTAACTGTCAAAGGACTCTGGTCCTATCACGGGTACATGTATGAAGGAACCTGGGTCTGTCAAAGGCATCTGTGAGGGGACTCGGGCTCTGCCACACGCAGTGCGTAAGGGAAGTCGGGCTCCGTCATACGCGTGTGTGTGAGGGGACTGGGGCTCTATCAGGACTTGGGGGCCTGAGGACAGGGACATACCACAGAGCCGAGACGAAGCACCACCCTAGGGCGGCTCATGCCAAGGCCCTGATGGGGCAGTGACAAGGGCCGTCTGAGGTGGGCTGGGGTGGGGCAGGCCAGTGTGGGTAGGAGCCCCCTGGGGCACGGGAGCTGCAGGATGTCACGCAGCTGCTGTCGAGGACTCGTTGAGGGAAGGCCGGGGCTGTGAGCCAGTGGCCCCTGTGGGGGGAGGTTCTGAGGTGAGGCCTGTGGAAGGAGCAAAGACGTGAGCACAGCCCACACCACTCTGCTCCCCCAGGCACCGGCAGTGGCTCCGTGTCGCACGCCATCATACGCACCATCGCACCCACGGGCCACCTGCACACCGTGGAATTCCATGCACAGCGTGCAGAGAAGGCTCGGGAGGAGTTCCGGGAGCACCGCGTGGGCCGCTGGGTGACAGTGCGCAACCAGGACGTGTGCCGCAGCGGCTTCGGCGTTAGCCATGTGGCCGATGCCGTCTTCCTGGACATCCCCTCGCCGTGGGAGGCCGTGGGCCATGCCTGGGACGCCCTCAAGGTGGAAGGTACGGGGGTGCTCGTAGGGACTTGGGTTTGGGGATGGCCCAGGGTGGGGGCATGAGAGCTGAGGGAAGCGCCTGCTCGGGCCTCGGAAAGGTTCTGACTAGCCTGGGAGGCCCGTGTCCCCTCCTCCGCAGAGTCACAGCCCCTTTTAGGGAATCTGGAGCAGAGCAGCCGGTGGCTGGTGGCCAGCAAGACTCTGGTTTTCCCTTTTCAGGAGAAGGAGCCGCTCGGCAGAGGGGGGCGGGGGGGCGGGGGGGCAGCGAGGGGTCAGGCTGCTGCTGGTGCAGCTCCAGCTCCAGGGTGAGCCTCTCTGCAGCTGCGGAGGGCTGGGGGCAGCCTGACCTTCCTGCCAGCGTTGCCCCGGGTGGCCCCCTCTTCCTCCAGCACTCTCCACCTGCCCTCCCTCCCCACACCCCTTCCAGTTCCAGGCCCCTTCCCTGCTTCTCCCCCGCATCCTGCTCCCCCACTCCGAGGGAGCCTGGAGGCCGAGGCTTCCCGGCGCCTCCTCTGGCCTCAGAATCCCAGGATGGCTCCCCGCCCCCTCATGGGATGCCGTGGGTGGGCTCAGTGGAAGGGGGCAGGGAGGGCTGTCGTGGCCGCCCCCGCCCGTCATGCTTTGAGGTGGGGCTGCGCCGCCTGTCCCAGCATCCACGACAGCCTCTAATTTCCTGTGACAGCAGCAGCCTCCGCCTGCCGCCCGTGGTGGCTGCCTGCGTGTCTAGAGCCCGTGGGGGCTCCGCACCGCCTTCCTGCCTGGCCCTGCCCTGCATCTGGCCCGGCGCACCCGCCCCCTTCCCCCCGAACGCCGGGCTGCGTGCTGAGCCTCGTCCTCCCCGCAGGTGGCCGCATCGGGTCCTTCTCTCCGTGCATCGAGCAGGTGCAGCGCACCTGCCTGGCGCTGGCCGCCCGCGGCTTCTCGGAGCTGAGCACGCTGGAGGTGCTGCCGCAGCTCTTCCACGTCCGCACCGTCAGCCTGCCCTCGCCCGACCTGGGCCGGCCCAGCCCGGACGCCGGCCCCTTCCGCAGCGGCACCCCCATGAAGGAGGCTGTGGGCCACACCGGCTACCTGACCTTTGCCACCAAGACCCCCGGGTAGGGACCGCTGCGTCCCGTTCAGCCCTTGCCCTCTGTCACACCAGGCCCCGCTGGGGGTGCGTGCGTGGGCTTCCCAGGAGGGGCAGGGAGAGGAAGCGCTGTGTCCCTCTGCGTCTGCGAGCCCCCCTCCGCCCCCTCTCTGCCACCGTGGAAGTGCCTTCTGTGGCCTGACGTGGTCTCAGCGTGACCAGTCCCACCCGCTGGGAGCTGCTGCTCCGCCTGGTGCTGTTGGGGACACGTCCAGGACCCTCGCCGGGACACGGCCTCTGTCACTGGCTTCTGACCGCCAGGGGGACTCCCGGGGAGGCTGGGGCTGTCCTCACCCGACACGTTCAGAGGTTCTGTGCAGGCGGGGAGCGGCGCCCTAATAAAACTACCATTCCTGGCATGCCGGCTGGTGTCGTTCGTTCTTGAGGCCAGACCCTGTGCGCCTGCATTCATCTGTTCTCCTGCCCTAGGCAGGTGCTAAGGGGCGCCTCATACCAGGACAGTAGCCAGATGCGGGGCAAAGGGCCCAGCATGTGGCCACCCCCAGTGGCTGCAGAACGGCCATTTGTCCCTGGGAGGTGGGGGGGAGCATGTGGGGGCATGTCAGCCCCCTTCCTGGTGTGGCTTATGGATGGAGCCTGTGGTGTGGGCCTATAGGGCCTCCTCTTGGCTTTCTCGGTCCCCTCCCCCCGTGCTATGCGGCCTCTTGTGGGAAGGGCCAGACCCCGGCTGCAGGGGGCACCTGCCCTGGTGCCTGGGTCCGTGGGGAGAAGACGGGAGACGGCTGGATTATCAAGTGTGCAGCGATGGATCTGCCCCCCTGCGTATGCACATGCCCGTAGCCCACACTCTGGGCATGCGGACCCTCCTAGCCCTGAGCATCCTCAGGGTCCCTCTCAGTGTGCTGCCCCACGTCCCAGGCTGGACTTGAGCTGTGACCCTGCAGGGCAGCCCTGGCCCATGTCCGATGGGCAGAGGCAGAGCTGCAGAGCTGCAGGGCGGGCCCAGGCCGTGAGGAAGCGCTCAGTGCACCTTGAGTCAGCAGCATGAGGCTGACCACAGGGCGAGGATTCACCAGCACCTGCTCTGGTGCCGTCCGGCAGCATCTGGTGATCGGTACACGGAGACAGTTGCGGTGCAGTCTGTGACTGATGGTCAGGTGCGGACTGCCGGCTGACGGCACAGTAGACAGTTTTATTCAGGACGAACGGTGCTCGTGTAGGGGCAGATCACAACGGCACGTGTGGGACGGAGGCAGTGGCGAGTGGGAGGCAAAGGATCAGATTAACGGTTACAGGGGGTGTCTGGTCTGTGAGCAGAAGCAGCTGCTTGTCCAGATCCCACGTTCCAAACCCGGCCACTGGTAATTGCCAATCATTAATCTATACTGATCTCCGGGAGGTGTCAGCCCCTTGGCTCCTCTCCGGCCATCCCGTCCAGGTTCTGGGGGCGTTCTCGCAGTTCAGCCAGTCCAGTTGGTTTCGGAGCTTTGCCAGCAGGAACTCCTGATGCCCCTCGCCCTGCAGGAGCCTGGGACGGTGCCTGGCCTGTCCCCGACCCTGTCAGGCCCAGCGCCCCGGCACGCTGCACCCACACCCTCCGTGTGACAAGGGGAGCCCCCCAGAAGGGCACTGCCAGGCGGCTGAGGCCCCCGTCTGGACCTCTTCTGGGCCCTGTGCGGACAGGCCCGGGGCCCCTGCTTGGTGGGAGCTGTGCGAGGGTTCTGGGTGCGGGTGCGGGACTCACCCTGGAGTGCTGCATCACCCAGGCTCGTGGGCCGGCATCCTGCAGGAGGCATGAGCGCACGGTGTGCTGGGGAGTGCCCCAGACCCGGGCAGAGAAGGCTGACGTGTCCCCGGGTAAGACTTGGGGCTCCCCTCCCGGCTGCAGTGTGACCACCGTCCTCCTCCCCACACCCTCTGTTCCCGGAGAATCTCCCAGTACGTCGCCAATAGGCGCTGCCACCACCTCCAGGAAGCCGCCTCTGCCCATATTCCCTGTGCCAGGTTGGGGGCACTTCTGGGTCCTTTGCACATTGAGGCCTTTCAGTGCTTTTGTGCTCCTGGGGCTGGAGTTGATCGAGGTAATGGAACAGACTGTGAGACTCGGAACCCTGCACCTGCACTGGCTCTGGGTCCTGCTGCGTGGGAGGGAGGGCTCGGGACTCCAGTAAGGTGCAGGGGCAGGTGACAGTGACTCGCACTTGCCTGCGCCCAGCTCCAAGGCCTGCGGTGGGGCCGGCCCACCTCCGTGTCGGTGCTCTCGGGGCTCGGGATTGACAGGGGCCTGTCCCTGCTGTCCGGGGGCCACAGGCAGCCGGCGGGCGCGGCCGCTGGGGCTGGTGGCCCGGGCATTTCAAAGTCGCAGAGTGGAAGCAGGGCCAGGGAGGGACCCGCAGCTCCCGCCGGGCTGAGAATAGCATGGAATTGGGTCAGGCTCGCCGCGCGCCTCAGCACAGCCTCCGCCTCGAGGTAATCAGCTTTCCCGACATCTGTCCCTGCCGGGGGCAGCGGGGCTCTCTCCGGACTAGGGGCGGCTGTCTAAAAGGGGCAGCCCCCTGCCCTGGCATGCCCTGCCGCCAGCCAGTGAGGAGGCACCAGGCCCCGTTTCCACTCTACCCACGCCTCCCTCTGTCGTGGGGAAAGGCAGGGGGGAGGGGCGGCCCCACCCTTGCTCAGGTGAGAGGGTTCAGGCCCCCACTGTCACCCTCTCAGTCACTCCTGTCCTCAGGCTCTCTGGACACCGGGCTCTTGTCCCAGCCCCCTGGAGGGCTGGACAGATGGGGGCAGTTGCCCACAGTCTGAATCCCAATTCCCGTGGCGGGGAGAAGCTCACTCAGGCCTCTGGCGCCCCCAAAAGCGCCCGAGCACCGCCTGCTTGTGCCCCGCAGACTCCGCCGAGCTCCTGGCCCCGGAGCCTCTTCCCGAGCCTGGGGGGACTCAGGCCCCGCGTGGGAGCGCTGGGCTTGCCCCTGCCCCACCAGGGCGCTGGGCGCTGGGCCCTGGCCTGGCTCCACCCAGCCCTGGCCAGAAGGTGCATTTGCATCTCTTCCCTCCCGAGTGTTCGGGGCACCACCTGGGACCCCACTGTGGCCTGACGCGTGGTGCTCTGCGTGGGCCGGCCCACCCGTGGCTGGGAGGCTGAGCAGGCCCATCTGTTGCCTTCGTGCCTGGCCGCCAGCAAGCCTGGAGCTATGCCCAGAGCACCTCACCGTTCTCTTACCCCCTCCCCGTGCTGTGGCCTTGGTAGGGCCAAGTGGCTGATGTCACAGGCCCCCGTGTCTGGCTGTCTGCGTGTCCCAAATATGCTGCCACCGAGTGGAACACGGGGAGGGGCACACCCTCACCATGGAGTTGTGTGTCCGTGCACCTGGCACTTGGACTCAGGTCTGTGGAGACCGCCAGGCACCCTGACATTCCAGGAGACGGGTCATTCCCAAGCTTTGCCCGCAGGCTGGGCAGTGCCAGTGTAGCAGCCTCTGGCCACACAGGCACCCAGGGTCCCTCTGACTTTAGTTTCTTAAAACCAGCAATGGGTGGAGAGGAAGAACAGCAGGTGAGTCTCCTGCCTTGCATGTGGCTGACCCCGGCTCGATGCCTGGCACCCAGAAGGTCCCCAGAACCCGCCAGATGTGGCCCCCAAACAAAACCATCATACTGGGTCGGTCTGAGCACTCAGCACCATGGGCCCGAGGGGTGTTTTATTTTACAAACTGAGACCGACCAGCAGGCGGCTTGCAGGGCATGTTATGCCCAGGAGGGAGTGCCCTGTGGGGTGGGGGTGGGGGGCTGCATCCCCCCAGGTGCTGGGCTTTGTCTCCTGAGACTGAGCCAGAGTCCCTGTCCTGCACCCTCCCAGCCACGCCTCACCCATGGACCGCCAGGACCCTCCGTCCTCTGTGTCTCTCGGGCCCCCGTGTGGTCTGGGGGCGTCCTGGAGCCTCGCCCCCCAACCCCGCCTTCCCTCCATCTTCCGCCCACACCCAGCCCGCACAGACCCACGGCCTGACCTGTCTCCAGGGCAGCCCGTGCCCCCACAGCCACCTGCCCCGGCGCCACTGGGCGGTTTCCTGCGGCTGTGTGCAGAGAACAAAGCCTGGCCCCAGCCGGGCCCTGGGCCCCGCGGTCCACCGCAGCCCCGTGTCCGGGCTCTGGGGCCTGTGGCGGAACGCAGCCCGTTGCTAAGCAATGGCTCAATGGACATTCCAGGCACCAGGCAACGGGCAGCCAGGATCTCTGGGCGCCTCTTCCCAGCCCCCACCCTGTTCCAGCCGCAGCCGCAGCCTGGCCATGTGCCCCGCAGGTCCCACCCCAAACACTGGCCGGGGCCGCTGCCGGGAGTGTCTCCGCAGCACTCACACCCCACCTCCACGGTGCACGGGCTCAGGCCAGCGCCGCTCTTTTCCCAAACACGCAGGCAGTGGCCGTCCCTTGGGCCAGGACAGAACGGGTTTTGTCCCTTCAGTGTCCACTTCCTCCCTCCGTGGCAAGACTGCTAAGGAGATCCGTGCTCACAGCCAGCTGGCAGCCACACAGGGAGAACAGGCCGCGAGTCACCAGCGTGTGCCCATCCCCCCTTGGCCACGCTGTCCCCTGCTGGGCTCACAGCACAGCCGAACCCCCCACCCGGAGCCCGGAGCCTGCCCCCCCCCCGTGTGGCCCGCCCCAGGGCGAAGCCCCCAGCAAAGGCCTCTGATGCCCCTCAGTGGCCGGAGCTCGGCACAGTGGGGGCCGCTGGGCAGCGTGAGCCAAGTCCTGCCCCGCTGCGGACGGGGACGCCAGCAGGCGCCTGCACCCCCACTGTGCTCTAGACTTGGGCCCAGGCCCGCCACCCCCAGCAGCACCGCAGAGCCCCTGCCCTGCCACCTCCCCGCCAGCTCCCCCCAGCAGGTTGCAGGAGCAGAGCCTGTGGGAACTCCCCACCCCCACAGCAGAGCTGAGACCCCGACAAAGCCCAGCTGCAGGCGGCCTTTGTGTGTCCCGCAGAGCCGCCCCTTCCCACCCCTGACCTCACTGAGCCACAGAAAGGGCCTTTCTTCCCGCGCTGGGACAAAGCCAGGGCTCCTCCACAGCATAAATTAGGGAGCTGGGGGGTGGTGCTAGCACAGGGACCGGGCGCTGGGACAAGTGGGAGCACAGTGGGAAAGATGACTTGGGGGGGCAGGAGGCAGGGGGGTTATGGCTGGGAACCAGCCCCAGGTAAGCCTACAGGAGGCACTCCATGGTGTCAGGTGACTGCTCGCTGGACTCTGCTGGGGCCTCCTGCTCCCCCCTCCCTTCTCGCCCCCCTCTGCACTCGTCCTCCTCGGCCCTGCCGCCTGCCATCTCGGGCACCCGGAGTCCCCAGGGCCTCCCGAGACGTCCAGGTCTCCTCAGGTGGCTGGCTCAGTGTCCCAGGCCTCACAGACGCTGGCCCTCACCTCACACGCTCCACCTCTGCAGAAGGCCGAGCCACAGGCAGGGACCTGCACTGTCGCCACCACTGAGTCTCTGGCTGCCCAGGAGGTCACTGCAAAGGACAAAAGGCTCCCACCTCCCTGCCTGGCTCCTGACCCTGGCACCTGGGGACGGGCAGACGGCGTGTGCCCACGTGGCGGGCAGGCCTGCTCTCCCCGCTGGTCCTCCACCGCCCCAACAGGGAGGCCCCAGCCTCCGTCCCGGGCTCCTTTGGAGCTCAGCCGCCCTGGCAGAACGGAGCCAGGTTCTGGAAACTTCCTGCAATTCCAGGTCTGGAAACTTCCACAACACATGAGGAAGGTGGAGGGAGCTGAAGGGGTGGGTGCCCTCAGCCCCCTTTATGGGTGAGAAGATGGAGTTTCTACGGGCCTGGCCAACATCCATGGCTGGGGAGGCACAGCAGAGCTGCCCGCGTCCCAGCACCCCTGCAGCTGGGCCAGGTAGCATGTCACCCACACAAACATGCATACTGGCACATATGCACAGCTGCCATGTATGTACACATTTCATACGCTCACAGGCCCACCCTCTACACATGGACACATGGACACGCACACATGGACACACAGTATACATACATACAAGGCGTGCACACATGACACGTGTACACTGGCATATGCTCATCACACATGATGTACACATGATGAGTATGCACACAGATGTACAGGCACGAGCCTGGCATACTCATGTAGGCATGCACTCAGCACATACGTGTGCACACAGATGCATAGGCATACACTCACACATGTGCGTGTACACGGACAGACAGACCCAGACCCGCACTGGGCCCTGCACTCTGGGGCCTCTAACTGCAGGGCGAGCCACAGAGCCTGTGATTCCAGCCCACGGGAAGGCTTGGCAGGTGCAGCAAACTGGCTTTAGACATGAGGGGACCCCCCACCCCCGCCCCGAGGCGCATCACCGCCCCTCCCCCGGGGGGCAGCACAGGGGGGTCCCTGTGGCCATCATGTCAGAGCACGGAGGGTTGGAGAGGGCTGGGGGAGGAGGTGGCTGCCCCCAGAGGCCAGGCTGAGGAGGACCCAGCAGGGGCTGGAGGGGGCAGTGCGGGCCTCCTCTCAGCTTGTCAAACAGTGGCCTGACCAGCCCCCAAACCCCCAGCGTGCCAGAGAAGTAGGGTAAGCCCCCCACTAGGCGCCCCACAGGGTCCCCAGACACACGCCTGCAAGGTCAGGTCAGGGTGCGATTGTGACCCGGAATGAGGTGGGGGAGGGGCTGATGTCTCCATCCCCCACTCCCACCCATGCGGGCCTGAGCCGAAGGCCCCCCTATGCCCCCGCGCCCTGCAGGCGCTAGAGCAGAGCTCCCGCCTCCTGTCCAGTCTCCCCTCCCCCCAGTGGCCTTCCTCTCTGCCCAGGCCCAGCCACCGTCTGGCCCAACCAGGTGGGGGCAGGAACCTGAGGCTTTCGGGAGCCTCAGCTGCAGTCCCAGCCCCCCAGCGGCGGTGGGGGTATCCCTGGCAGGTGGGCACCTCAGCCCCTGCCCTGTCCACCCCTTTGACAGGTGGTCCTGCTGGTGGTCTGCGTGCAGTGGGCTGCTGCTGCCCCCTGGTGGCCAGCCGCGGCTGGCTGGGAGGGTGCAGTGTGGAGGCAGAGGGGCAAGTCTGCACATTTGGGTCCCCCGTTTTTTTTTTTTTGCTTTTTGGGTCACAGCCGGCGATGCACAGCGGTCACTCCTGGCTCTGCACTCAGGAACCACCCCTGGCGGTACTCAGGGGACCATATGGGATGCTGGGAATCGAACCCAGGTCAATCGCGTGCAAGGCAAATGCCCTCCCCGCTGTGCTATCGCTCCAGCCCCGCCCCTGTACTCGACTCACCCTGGGTGCTGGCGCTCCACATGCTTGCTGTGGGGGTCTGGGGACAGCCTCAGCCCTGCCCCTGCTTGGACCATTGTTTCTCAAAGCCTTTTTTGGGGGGAGGGGGGAAGAGGGGCACTTGGGGCGGTGCTGCGCTCACTCCTGGCAGGGCTGGGGCACGGTATTTGCCAGGGATGGAATCTGGGTCAGACAGGAGCAAGGCTATCTTGGACCCATCTTGTCGGGGGTTGCTTTGGGGCTTCTGGTGTTTCAGAGCAGAGCACCTGCTGGCAGTGCTCAGGGCCCTGCACTCAGAGCCCGGGTGTGCCAGGGCTGGAACCTTGGTCACTGTACAAGGCAAGTGGTTTAACCTGTCCTACTCTTAGCCCCGGCCTCATCCGAGCGGGCTCACCCTGGCAATCACCAGGGAGATGGTTCACAGGGAGCACAAGCTGCAGTGTGGGACCACCTGTTTGTTTTGTTTTTCTAATTTTTTAAATTTTACTGAATCACCGTGAGATAGTTACAAGCTTTCATGTTTGAGTTACAATCTTACAATGATCCAACACCCATCCCTCCACTGGTGCGCATTCCCCACCACAGATATCCCGGATACACCCCCTTTCCCACCCTCCCCCTGCCTCCAAGGCAGACAATATCCCCTGTACTCTCTACTTTGGGGCATTATAGCTTGCAACACAGACACTGAGAGGTCATCATGTCTGGTCCATTTTTCTACTTTTGGCACACATCTCCCATCCCAGCTGGTTCCTCCAGCCATCATTTTCTTAGTGATCCCTTCTCTATTCCATCTGCCTTTTCCCCTCCGCTCATGAAGCAGGCTTCCAGCTATGGGGCAATCCCCCTGGCCCTTGTGTCTACCGTCCTTGGGTAGGGTACCATGTGGTGCTACTCTACACTCCACAAATGAGTGCAGTCCCTCTGTCTGTCCCTCTCTGACTCATTTCACTTAGCATGATCCTCTCCATGTTTTTCCATTTATAAGCAAATTTCATGACTTACACCTGGTCTGAGCCCTGATTTGGACACCACAGCATCAGTGGTGCCTTGAGCAAGACCAAGCATCGTTCATCTGATGTGGTCCCCAAACCAACACTGGAACATTCCATAAACTCAGTGGCACCTGGGGCTCTGTGAAGACCAGGTGCACATCTGAACTTAAGCCTTTCACCCAGGGCAGGACACAGGTGGATCTTTCCACAACCACTGAGCCTGCACCCCCAAGGTAGCCCCCAGGGAGTGTGGCATGGAGCTCTGCTCATTCCCGCCTCTGCTGCCACCTCCCACCGAGGCCACTGACCCCAGGTGCTGGGCCCTGGGGAAACAGGCCCAACCCCCGGCCTCCACCGGCAAAAGTGGGGATGGAACAGAACTCACATCGCAGACCTTTCTTTTTCCACTGATAAACTGAGAAATGCTTTTATTGTCAACTAAGGGCACAATAACATTCAGAATAATACTGAATTACTTCAGACACCATTACAGTAGGCACGCAGTTAGGAGCAAGGCAGTCACACGCCTGGTTTGTACATCAAAATCAATGACAAATGTGTGTCCCGTTATCTTGAAAAATACTGGTGAGATAAAAGCTGAGAAAGCTTTAAAACCCTGTACACGGAGAATAAACAGTCCCTTAGATACACTGATGCGAATTGGTCCAAACCTCTCCAACATGCAGTCATGCCGGCAAATCACAGCGAGTCTGACACTGCAACACGAGGCAAGGCCCATCCTCCCTTCTGGGCCACTGCCCTGGGCCCAGGAGCACTACGGTCGGCGGCGCCCCCACTTACCATCTGAGCTGCCTATACGCAGGGGGCACCGCCACCAGACACTGCCAGCCGGTACAACACACTGGGACAAACCCCTTACACACGGTCTGTGGAAGCCAACGCGCCCCAGGGCGGACACAGCACAACGCAGCGTCACGGGGCCGGCGCCCCTGAAGCAGCAACACAGAACTGAAAAGGCTGAGAACAGCAGAGCTAGTTCCTGACACACTTGTGGTCCCATCGGCCGTTCCGGGGCAGGGGAAGCTGGGCCAAGCTCGGAGGCCTTCAGCTGAGGCGGCAGTTAGCCCATGTCTGCAGCGAGGAAGCTCAGAGCCACGAAGAGCCAGGCCAGGGGCCCACGGACAGCCAGGAGCTGCCCACAGCATCACCGAGTGGAGCTATAAAAACTCCAATGGGGAAAACGCCCTAAACCCTAAAACCATGACAAAACGTGGGACACTGTGGCCTGCAGAGTCGTGGGCAGGACAGCCCCAAACTGGACTGCCCTGTCACCACACTCTGCCAGGGAGGGCAGGCCGGGTTTCCAGGGAGTGCCCGGGCTACGCTGTAGGCCGCTCGTGGGCGGGCAGGCGGCGTCCTGGATCCGTCCTGTCTTCAGCTGTCTGAAATGACACCGTCTCTGGAGAGTCACCAGATGAACAGATGAGAATCCTGGAGATGGACGGCAGAGTCTCCACACTCCGGACCCTTGGCCCTCTCGGTGGGGGGTGCTCAGGGCACTGGAGGGGGGGACCCGCCTGCAGCAGGCTGTCTTGGTCCTTCACCCAGTGTTGGGCGCCTTTCCTTTAAGGCCTCCGATCATTCACACGCTCTCATCCTTCACCCTACGGCGAAGGTTTTAAATGGAAACAACCGCCAGGTACCAGTCTTGGCCCCACTTTCTCCAGTACAGTCTGAGGCGTTTTCTATTGATTTTCATAATTTTGTTTTACATGTCACACAGAAATAAGGGCCCCCCTCTAAATGCAGAGAATGGGGGGAGATACTTAAAAAAAAAAAATTGATGGAAGAAAAGACTGTGGAATTCCCATCTTAATAGGCCAGTGGGGCCAACAAGGCTTTGTAGTGAAAAGATCCTGCTTTCTAACTGGTAGAAACATATCCTGGTACTGACTACTGTTGTACTGAGGCCTTCTACTGAACCAAAAACTTCCCCCTTCTCATGTCACGTTAAGGTTCTATTTCTAGATCCTGAGATAACCGCATTGTAATGCTTGCACAACCCACTTAAAAACTATGAAAGATACTATTGTAATTTCTGATTTTTTTTTAAAAAAAGAAAAAACCCAAATGAAACAGAAGCCACACAACATAGATAATCCAAAAGGAAAAGTTAATGTGCTGTAATATTTGTTTTGCAACATCAAAAGCAGCAGAGATGCTAAATATAATTTGCTGAAATTGAAATCATAAATACTGAGATTGACCTGTGCCAGTGGAAACCACGCTGGGGCGTGGTGGGCCGAAAGCTCTCTGGACGGGCACAGATGTGCCAAGTGCAAAACACGAGCTGCAGGCCGGGCCCGGGCTGCTAGTACTCCCACTCATCGGACTTCAAGTCGAGATAGCTGAGTATGTTCTGGGCGAGCTTCACGGCCTGCTTCCGGGACGCCTTGCAGCGCTCCTCCCCCTGCGGGTCCACTGCGTCCAGGGCCAGCAGCTGCTTGGTGAGCAGCTCCTCCAGCCGGATGTAGTTCTTGTCCGTCCGGTTGCCGTCAAAGGACAGCACCTCCCCCAGGATCCCCGACAAGTGGCCGAGCACGTCCCACACGGCCCTGTGCGGCGGGTGCTCGGGCTGATCGTCGGGCAGCAGCAGCCGCCGCTTGTCCAGGGCCTCCCGCAGGTCGATGTAGGTGGTGAGGGTCTGCACCTCGATCACGGCCCTGCGCCGCGCCTCCCGGATGCAGGGGTTCTTCTCCACGCTCACCTCGTCCAGCTCCCCGATCAGCCTCTGCAGCTCCGTCTTGGAGCCCAGGTAGAGCTCGGCAGGGCTCTGGGCTTGCAGAAGCTCGTCCTTGATTTCTCTCATTCTCTTGAGGATCTTCTCTATTTTCAGGATGGAATGATTCTGCCTCAGGTCGAACGCGTGCGTGGAGTCAGCGGCCTCTTCCAGGTCCAGGTATCTCAGCAGCTTGTTGATGTCCTCCACCACCTCCCTGCGGTAGTTCCTGATCTCCACCCGCCCGCACACGTCCAGGGCGTCCAGGTCGGCCATCAGCCCCGACAGCACGCACGACAGGTGGCGGCAGGTCTCCGTGCTGCTGGCGCCCATGAGCAGGGCGATCAGGGTGCCTCTGGCCTTGTTCACCTCGCACATGACGGAGTTGATTTTGGCCACGGACGGGTGCACGTCCTCGGAGAGGGGCAGGGAGGGCTGCCTCCGCATGCAGTCCTCCACGATCTCCTGCACCGCACAGATCTTGGTCAGCGCGTGGTACCTGGCCTTGCGCAGCGACACCTTCCCGCCGGTCTTCACGTGGGTCAGCCGCAGGATGATGTCCTGGAGGACCTCCTCGAACTCGTCGCTGCCCTGGCTGCCGCCGCTGTAAACCGGCACAATCTTCTCCATCACCAGGTCCTGGGCCTCTTTAAAGATGTTCTGGATCTCCAGCCGGTGCGGGTGGTTGGCGTTCTGCTCCAGCTCTTTCAGGAGGCGCTCCGTCTCCTGCGCCGCCCGCTTCCGCGCCTGCTGGACATCTCCCTTCCCTTCTGTAGCCACGGAGTCGATCTCAAACAGCTGCTTCGTGAGAAACCGCTCCAGTTTCTTGTAGTTCTTGTCATCTGAGAGGCCGCTGAAGCCAGTGACCTGCTGCTCCACACTCTTCACCTCCTTCTGGATCTCCTGGAGCCTACTGATGGAGGGGTGCTGGTTTCCCATATCCATACTTTTGTTGCGTTCAGTTTCACAAGCACTAAAAGAGGACAAGAAAGGTCATTTACCACACCCCGCAGCAGAACAGAATTGTATGCTCGTTCATTCTAAATTTCTTTGGGGAGCACACCCAGCAGGGGCTGACTCTTGGCTCTGTGTTCAGGGTACAATCTTTGCAAAATCTGTTTGTCTCATGCATGGTAAGTGCCCTACCAGTGGTACTACAGCTCCAGCCCCTCATTTTAAAATTTTCTTTAAAAAAAGAAATCTACTGGGGCCAGAGCAATAGTATGGCAGAGAGCGCACTTGGGTTGCATGTGGCTGACCCAGATTCAATCCCCAGCATCCCATATGGTTCCCGGAGCATCGCCAGGAGTGATTCCTGAGCACAGAGCCCGGAGTAACCGCTGAGCATCACGGTGTGACCCAAAAAGCCAAAAATAAATGAAATTCTTTTTAAAATTTGAAAGCGGTGTACTGGGGGGAATGGAGACAGTACAGCAGGCAAGGCATTTACCCTGCATGTGCCCGACCCCGGCTGGGGCCCCTTCCCCCCACCACGACCACCCCCGGGCATACGGCCTAGAACAGCCCGAGGACCAAAAGGATCACCCCACAAAAATAAACAAATAAGTAAACTCAAAGGTCTGGGAACCTAGTTTAGTGACCGGACACATGCCTCAGACGTGAGAATCCGGGCTCAGTGCCCAGAACACAAAAAACAAAGGAAGAAACGGGCCAGGTGGCAGGTTCCCGAAGCGGAGAGCGGCGCGGGCGCGGCCCCCCGGAACCAGGAAGCGCGGCCCGGCGGGCGCGCGGGCCCGGACCCCGGAACCAGGAAGCGCGGCCCGGCCGGACCCCCCCGCCCCCCGCGAGAGGCGCCCCGCGGGGCCGGCGGCGGCGCACGCGGACCCCCGCTCCCCGCTCGCAGCGCGGCCGCCGCCGGCCCCGCCCGCCGCTCGTTACCGGCCGCGGCGGGGGAGGGTCCGCCCAGGCGGCCCTCGCGGCATCGCCCACCCGAGCCGCAGCGCGCGGGGCGGCCGGGGCCGGGCCGGGCCGCGCCGCCGCGGGGCTGACCTCACAATGGCCGCGCGCGCCCGCTCACCTGGGCCGCCCGCGCCATCGCGCCCCGCGCCATCGCGCCCCGCAGCGGCCGCCCGAGCCCCGCGCCGCACTCGGGAAGGCGCACGCTCGGCCCCGCGACCTGCCGTAAAGCGCCGCGCGCCGTCGCGACGCTGCCGTACGCCGCGGGAGCGAGCCGGGGCCGCGCGCGCGCGATGGCGGCCCTGGGACGCGCGCGCTGGGCCCCCCGCCCGCGCGTCGGCCGCGCCCTCTCCGCCCGCGCCCACCGGCTCGCGGCCGAGCGCGGCGCCGAGCGTCGGGAGACGGCGCCGAGCCGGGTAAGCGCGTGGGCCGGGCCCGCCTTGACGCCCCCCCCCGGGCCCCGCCGTGACGCCCCCCCCCCCCGGGCCGGGCCGTGACGCCCCCCCCCACACCCCGGGCCGGGCCGTGACGCCCCCCCCACGCCGGGCCCCGCCGTGACGCCCCCCCCCGGGCCCCGCCGTGACGCCCCCCCACGCCGGGCCGGGCCCGCGGCCGCCCGGTGGGACTCACGCGGGGCCGCTGGTGCTCGCAAGCGACAGGTGTGTGTCTCCATATGCGTGTCCCAGGTGTGCGCATGCTTTCCCGGGCGCGTGCCGCGCGTGCCGCGGAGCGTTCGTCGCTGCGTGGGGTCCTGCACAAGCGTGTCGCCCCGCGCCGGCGCTGCAGATGCGCGTCACGTGCGCAGTTACGAGGTCGCACACGTCGCTCGCCGCGAGCTTGCCGGCTGCTTACGCGAGTCGCGGCCTCTGTGAGTTCCCGCAGGCGGGAGCTGCTGCACCCGCAGAGTACCTAGTTACTGTTGGCGAGTTACTCCACAATTGAGCCGGACATGCTTGACCTAGCTACATAGTTGCTACATCTGCGGGCTGCCACTGCGGCCTCGAGTTGCTCCACGGCCAAGCTCCCGCGGCTGTGATTCGAAATGCTGGGGCAGAGCGGTGAGGTTTTTACGAACTGGGCTTCTTTGGGGAAGGCTGCTTGGTTTCAGGAGGCCGGGGCCGGGGTCCGTCAGGTGGACGTCTTGACTGAGGCATGGAATGAACGGCTTGAGCTTTCCTGGCCCCTTTGGGCTTGGGCTCTGGCTCAGTGTAAGGCGCGTGCTGTGCTTGCAGGAGACTGGGTTCAAGCTTCAGCATGCCAAAAAGAACCTGAGCAAAGCATCCAAGTACTCATACTCCGTTGCGCAGGGCTGCCAGAAGGGCAGATTGAGGCTTAACTTGAGAAAGCAGATGCCCGGGAGTGAATAATATTTGAAGCCAATTAAATCCCATGTTAGCAAAGCATATTAACAACTGTCTTTCTTTGTCCATATAAAAAGGATATTGTTTTAAAGTAAACTATTCAAAAGACATGGGGAGAGGTTTGAGCGATAGCACAGCGGGTAAGGCGTTTGCCTTTCACGCAACCGACCCGGGTTCAAAGCCCAGCATCCCATATGGTCCCCTGAGCACCTCCAGGAGTGATTCCTGAGTGCAGAACCAGGAGTAACCCCTGTGCATCGCCAGGTGTGACCCAAAAAGCAAAAAAAAAAAAAAAAAAAGACACGGGGAGAGGAGAAAGGCAATATTAACTTACAAGTTCACTGTCCTAGCAAGGTCTGACCTTACAAATTAACAGAGTCTGATTAGGGGAAGAGCTGAATAACTAGTTGGGGAAGGGAGCATAGAAGTGATTACTGATAGACAAAGGAATGGGTGTGACTCAGGAGCACTTTGATGGGTGTGACTGATATACCTAAGCTCCTAGTGGCAAGGGGAGCAGGACATACCAATAGTCTAGAATTGTTTAGAGATTATTACCAGATAAGCCCAAACTCTGTGGCAAGGGAGAAAGGACAAACCAGTGATCTCCTACACTCCTCCTCCCTCCTCCCCAAAAGCAGAGCACTTGCTGTTGTCACTGGTGACGCCTGCATCTCCTCAGCCAGGGCCCTTCAGGCCAGAGCACTAGCTCTTGGCCACTTGCAGCTAGGGCAGAGGTCAGCAGAGGCTTGGCCATGCGGTGCCCATGGACACTATCAGGCCAGCAACGATCACACAGCCCGGCTGGGCCAAGCGCACACTGCTTCATGCACCGGACATCGTCTGTCCCAGCCCCGCCACGGAAGTTGAAAGTATGGAGCGGCCTTTGGAAGGCCGTGGGTGTGTCCTGTCAGCTCAGCACGGAGGGACTTGAAATGGCACACACGCGGACACCTCGGCAGCTTGTGCACAGCAGCGGGCAGTGGCCAGCTGGAGGCGGCGCGTGGCTGCCTTTGGGGGATGTCCTAAAATGAGGCCATGGCCGCACAGCCTGGGGCCATGGGTGCTGCCACCCTGATGTGCAGCCATGATGGGCAGATCCTCTTCTGCTGGCTGTCACCCCAGCCCTGAACTCTGGCTTTCATTTTTTAGGTGGCTTTGGGGTCACACCCTGTCATACTCAGACATCACTCCTGGCAGGCTCAGGGGACCTCACGGTTGTATATGGTACCAGGGATTGAGCCAGGGTCAGCCACGTTCGAGGCAAGTGTCCACACTGTACTGTTTCTCTGGCCCTGTTCACATTAACTTTAAAATAAACTATTTGGGGGCTGGGGAGATACACAGTGGGTAAGGCGTTTGCCTTGCACATGACCGACCTGGGTTCAATCCCTGGTATCCCGAGTACCACCAGGAGTAACTCCTGAGTGCAGAGTGAGGAGTGACCCCTGAGCACCGTTGGGAATAGCCCCCTAAGTCATTTCTGCACTGCCGGGAAGCCAGTGCTTCACACGGCGTTAGTGCTCCCAGCGAGCCTGTAATCCAAGGTCCCCGTGCGCTCAGTGCCCGGCCAGTCGTGCCGCCTCGCCCAGAAACACGAGCCAGCTGAGCGTACGGGGCCGCAGCCACTGCCCGGGGCCTCCTCGCTGCTGGGCGGCCCCTGGGTGGAGCTTCCACCCTGGAGGGGGGGTCTCGGCTGTTTGGGGGAAGCCGCGTTAGTCTCTGGTTTTGTGGAGGGGCCTCCTGGGAGCGGAGTCCTGAGCCGGTGCTGTGCTGCGGCCCGGCCGGTGACGTCTGCACCGCCTTCTCCAGCTCCTTTCTTAGTTTTCCTTCTGGTTGAGGCCCCCCTGGGGGTGTTTGGAAGCTACTCCTGGCTCTGTGCTCCAAGGGTGCTCCCAGTGGTGCTCAGGGACGATGCTCAGTTCAGCTCAACCTGCGGTCAGTGCAAGCAAGGCCAGCGCCTGTCCCTCCGCCCCAGCCCAGACTCTTGGTTTTGTTTTGCCCCGCGGGGGCCTTCCAGGTCTCCTCTGGAGCAGCTCCTTGGGCAGTGTCCCGCCTCTCCCTTGTCGTGTCATCATCAAGGTCCGCTGTGCGGGGGCTGCACGCTGGGGTGTGCAGCACAGAGGCCGTGCGCCGTGGCACCAGTGGCCTTTACAGCGCTCCTTCCCTGGCGTCTGTCCCCACTGGCCTGGCTCGTCCTCCAGGTGGTGTGTCTGGGGCTGACACCCAGTCCCCCGAGGAGCTTCTCCTGACCCCCCGAGCACTGCCGTGTAGGCCCCCCCAAAATGAAAATCTTGTCTACTTTCTGTTGAAGGCAGCAGTGCCAGTGGTGCGTGGTGCCCGGCAGAGGCGACACCAAACTCGCCCTCCCCCGGTGGCGGGAGACCCCACGCCACCGCCGCTGTGGGTGCTGGTGGGGAATTCGTGTTGGAACCCCCGAGCCTGCTCATTTGGGCTTTCCCTGCACATCATCTCAGCGTGAGGCAGCCCCAGTGCGGCCTTGGTGGGTGACAGGGCTGAAGACCCCCTCCTTTCGTTAAAGGCCTCCGGCTTCTGCCCGCCAAGGAAGTCCCGCCACGATTGGATAGGACCCCCGGATAAATACTCAAACCTTCGGCCTGTTCACTTCTACATCCCTGAAAACGAATCACCGCTGGAACAGAAGCTGAGACAGCTGAGACAGGAAACACAAGAATGGAACCAGCGGTTCTGGACCGAGCAGAACCTGGCTTTCCGGAGGGTGAGGCGGAGCGGGTGCGAGCGTGGCGGCGGCCACGCGGGGGCGCAGGGCTGAGGCTGGCGGTGCCTGCGCTCTCCTCACCCCACTGCACCTGGCTTTGCTGGGGCTGGCGGCCGCGGCTTCAGTGTGCTGGGCTGTGGGCGCCTGCACGGCAGCTCCGGGACGCCAGGGAGCGTCTCTCTCCGGAGGAAGGCGCCGCCATTCTTCCCAAGGGCCCCGGTTCCTTTGCTCAGGGCTCTGTGCTCGAGGCTCACTCCAGGTGGGGTTGAGGGCATCACGCCCGGGCCAGCCCCCTCTGCTGTCGACCGGCGCCCTGGCCCCGCGGATTGCGACCTCCCCACATCTCCCCCGTGAATCAGCTAACCGAGACAGAAGCACAACTGTGCCGTCCAGAGAAGGCCACTGAGACTCCCTGTTTGTCTCGAGGGCTGCACCTGTGCTCGACACTTGGTGGGGCGCTGGGGCTCGAACCCCGGCTGGCTGCGTGTAAGGCGGGCCCCTCCCCCCGTGCGGACCCCTGATGCCCAGACACTGTCCTGTCTTTCAAGCGTCCGTCAGGTGCTGGGGCGTTTGTGCTGCCCCCGGCTTTATGGCTAGGCAGTGCCTCCAGGTCATTAGACACATGTCAAGCATGACGCTGGTCACGTGTGTGTGGGGCGCGGGGGGGGTTTGAGCCGACTCCCGGCACTCACACTTGTCTTCTTGCAGGAGAAGGAAGAATTCATCCACTCGCGGCTGAAGGCCAAAGGCCTGGCTCCGGGCTCTGGGTCAGGTCTGTGTGCTTGTCCCTTGGCGGGAGGGACACCCATGGCCGGGGCTCCGCAGCGTCCGATTCGCTCCTGGCCAGCCGGGGCTCACTGGCCCTAGGTCAGGGCCGCCCGCTCCGCGCTGGGCTCCTTGCCGGGGCTGCTCGTGCCGGCCCCTCGCTGCGGCCTCTGCTCCCCACACGTCTGTTTGCTTTGGTTTGGCCGAGGGAGGAGCGTGTGATGCCTTTCCCTTCCAGAAAGTCAGCACCCGTGTGTGGACCCCCGTGTCCAGCGGCCGCCCGGGGCCCTGGGCTGTTCTTATTCCGTCTGTGCTTTCCTTCCCCTTAAGTCTTTTGCTTTTGTTCTGGGGGAGGGGCACACAGAAGTGCTCAGGGCTCGCTCGTGGAGGGGCTTGGGGGACCATGTGGGGTGCCGGGGATGGAACTCACATCAGCAAGGCAGGTGCCTGCTCACGTCCTGTGTCTCCGGGCCTGTCCCCTGTCTTGGTGTGTGGCTCACGATTGTCTTTCAGGCGCCAAAGCTTCACTGAGCGCAGAGGAAATGGCCGACTTCTATAAGGAGTTTCTCAGTAAGAACTTCCAGAAGCACGTGCTGTATAACAGGTGGGTAGCTCACGGCCTGCCGTCATGTCTGTGCTGGACAGGGCCACCTTATCACCCCACCCGTAGCGTTCACATTAGCCCAGAGGTCAGCGTTGTTCTGGACCTTAATGCTTTCCGGGGTCACTCCTGGCCCTGTAGCAGGGTCAGACTCGGGCCTCCAGCACGCCCAGCCTGTGTTCGGCCGGTTGAGCTGCTTGTCCACCGTCGTTCTGTTTTGTGCGGTGGAGTTTGGACCAGTCCTGGAGCTCGGGCTGTCCCCGCTCTGCCGGGCGGCCGGTGCCTCAGGAGGTGGGATCCACCCCGTGTGCTTTGGGGGGCTGTTTCCGTGAGGCCTCGGGAGTGTGGCCTGGCCTGGCCGCTGCCCCCGCTCAGGGCACACAAGCCCACCCAGGGCTGCCACAGCGAGCCGCGACCCGCTGCAAGGCCCAGCCCCGGGGAGGGACGGGCCGCCGAGCCCTGCCCTGGAGCTCTTGGCCTGGCCCTGCCCGCTGCTCTGTGAGCTCGGCTCCCCTTGGGACCGCCCGTGCCCGCCCCGGTCAGAGCTTCAGGCTAGCGTGGAGCAGCCTCTCCCACGGAGCGCCCACCCCTGTCCCGAGCCGTCACGTGTGTGCTGAGAGCGTGCGCCCAGGAGCGGGGGCGGGGCGCTGACATCGGTCCCTCCCCGCAGAGACTGGTACCGGCGCAACCTGGCCATCACCTTCTTCATGGGCAAAGTGGCCCTGCAGAGGGCATGGCGCTGGCTCCGCCCGAAGCCGGAGAAGACGGGCACCTAGGACCCGCACACCTAGACACACGGATGCAGCGGGCTGGCCCCGCGCCTCTGAGCCCGGCTGGGTGCCAGGCCCTGGGGCACATCGTGGCCTCTCGAGGGCCGAGGTGCTGGGCAGCGCCTCAGGCCACGTGTGAGCCCCACGGAAATAAATGAGTCCATGAAGCCGCGTGCCTGTTGGGTTCTGTGTGGGTCCCCACGCGGTCTGACTCGCGGGGTGCACCCGTGCCCCTCACGGGCTGGCCTCCGCGAGGACCGCTCCAAGGCACCGTGGTGTCCCAGAGACGCAGCTGTCAGGGTCGCTTCACGGGTGCTTTTGCCCGTGGGGTGGGGGCAGCCCCACTGCCGTTTCCCAGACAGCGTCCTGTGCATTCACGCGCACACACACAGACCCGACCCACACACGCACACACAGTTCTTCACACTCACGGACCTGTCCTTATACTCCTTCAGACACAGAACCGTGCTGCACACACACTCTGACACCTTCACACATTCAGACCTGACCTACACACGTGCACACACATAAGCATAATCCTGTACCCAGTCCTTCACACATGTGGACCAGTCTCTCACACACATATACACAGATACATAACCCTGTACTCCTTCACACACGGATCTGTCTTACCCACTTGCATCCTACACACCCGTGTGTACACACACATAATCCTGTAGTGCTTCACACACACGGAGTCTTACACAGTCACAACGCCCTGCACACCCACATGTACACACATCGTCTTACACCCACTCCGCCACATCCCTGTGTACACTCATGCACATGGGCCGGGCCTGTGCATACGTGTGTCGCTCACACATGAGGGTGCGGGGCCGCATAGCACAGCGCGTGGGGTGTCTCCCGTAGGGATGGTTGTGGCCAGGCCCCCGCGTGTGGAGCAGGGCAGTCCTCCAGAGGTGACAAGTGTCAGACTGGGCCGCTGCTGACGAAGAGAAATTGCAGACACGGCGGAAGCATCCAAGGAGCCTAGAGGGGGCGGGGCTTCTCCCTGTGGCGCCTGGCATTTAAACCCCAGTCTCAAGGCAAGCGCCTGACCCCCGTGCTGTCTCCTAGCCCCCCAAGATCTCACATCCTTTGGGGGCACACCTGGCAGTGCTCAGGGTTGATCCAGCTCTGCACTCAGGTCACCCCTGGGGGGCTCAGGACCCTTTGGGTGCGGGGTGGCCCCATGTGAGGCAAGCACCCTGCTGGCTGTCGTGGCGTCTCAGCCCCGGGGCTCGCACCCCAGGAGGGCAGCGGGGGCCCTCAGGGTGTCCTTGGGGTGCTGCGGGCAGCAGGAGACGAAGAACCAGCCATTGAATGCAGGTCTAATAAAAACAACGCAGTAAATTTGTGTGGATATTTCCTTCGGGGGCACCTGGTGGTCTCAGTCAGTTACTGCTGGCTCTGCACGCAGGAGTCAGCCTGGCAGGCGCGGGGGACCACATGGGGTGCTGGGAATCGAACCCGGCTCTAATGCGCAGGCAAGGCAAGCGCCCCACCCGCTGTGCTAGCGCTTCAGCCCGGGAGTGTGTTGCCTGTTTATTGGGGGGAGGAGTGGGCTACACCTGAAAGTCCTCCGGTCCACACTGCAGGGGGTCTCGGGCAGCCCTGTGCAGCCCGATTCTCTCTAGTTCGTTTTGTTTTAGGACCAAATCAGCTGTGTTCGGCCGCCACTCCTGGCTCTGTGCTCGGCGCCTGAGTTCACACCTGGTCTCGCCACAGCTAGGCAGACGCTTCCCTTCTGGGCTGTCTCTGGCCAACTGTTGAAGACCCCAGAATCCGTCTGGGGAGTGCCCCGGTGCCCCAGCTGCCCAGTCCTGGGGGTGGGAGACGCCTCCTCCCAGCCCCGCCCTGACCCGCCCCTGCCTCTTCCAGCCCCGCCCTGACCCGCCCCGCCTCCCAGCCCCGCCCTGACCCGCCCCTGCCTCCTCCCTGACCTGCCCCGCCTCCCAGCCCCGCCCTAACCCGTCCCTGCCTCCCTGTCCCACCCCGCCTCTGACCCACCCCCTGCCTCCTCCCAGCCCCGCCCTGACCCGCCCCTGCCTCCTCCCAGCCCCGCCTCTTCTCCCACCCCCTGCCTCCTCCCAGCTCCGCCCTGACCCACCCTGCCTCTCAGCCCCGCCCTGACGCACCCCTGCCTCCCCCAGCCCCACCTCTGCTCCCACCTCCTGCCTCCTCCCAGCCCCGCCTCTGACCCACCCCCTGCCTCCTCCCAGCCCCGCCCTGACCCACCCCTCCCCCAGCCCCACCTCTGCTCCCACCTCCTGCCTCCTCAAAGCCCCGCCCTGACCCATCCCTGCCTCCTCCCAGCCCCGCCCCTGCCTCCCCCCAGCCCCACCTCTGCTCCTGCCGCGCCGGCAGCCCTGTCAGCGCTCAGAGGGGCTCTCCTTCCAGCTCCAGCATCTGTGGCTCTGGAGGCGAGTCCAGCAGAGGCCCCAGGGGGCGGCTGGAGTCCTGGTGGCGCTTGGGCCTGCAGCCTTCCATTGTGCTGGGGTCGCCGAGGCCCGCGCACTGCACATAGGGACTGCAGGTGCGAGGCCGCACCTGAGTGTAGGGCGGTGTAGGGGCGCCAGCGGGGTCCTGCACAGAATCCGGACACCAGCCTGGCTGCCACACGGCCGTCTCCCTACTCCATGGGCCTCCTCCCTGCTCAATGCACAGAGAATGAGACCCCGCCAGGGATGGAAAACACGTGAATTCTACACGCATCACTGAGCCAGGGCACAAGGCAGGGTCCTGTGGTCGGCACTGTCACCGTCCCTGCCCGCAGAACTGCCCCGTTCTCCCGGACTGAACGTCCCTCTGCAGGCCCCACCCGCCATGCCCTGCGCGCCACCTCTGCCCCCTGGGCCCTGCCTGAGTGACGCAGCGCGCTTGGCTAGTGTGCGCTGCAGCCCGTGGAAATGGGTTTGCTGGCAGATGCCCAGGTCCGGGGCCCCACCTGCACCACGGCCGCTCACTGGCGCTGTTCCTTTTGGGGCCCTGGGGCCCCACTTGCGTGATACATGGGGAGGGGGAAGGGCGTCCCCAGGGCCACCCTTGCCGGGCACATGCCCGCTGCCCTGTGCCCACCAGCGCTGAGCCCCTGTGCCCAGCAGCCTGCCCTTCCCTGGGCTGTCGGGAAGGAATCGATCCGTCTTCCAAACCGTTTCAAGTGGCGCCTGGGCGCCGGGACCATTGATTTGCGGTGACAGCTGTTTTCAGCTTGTCCTCAGCAGGCCTGTGGGTGGAAAAGTACGGACCGAGCAGCCGGGGCGGCCCCGACGTGCCTGCTCAGGGTGGGCAAGAGCGGGACAGTTCCTGCCCAGGCTCTGGGGGCTCGCTCGCCCCTCCACCCCTGCACACTCCCGCGCAAAGCCAGGCCCGGGAAGAGAGGGCTTCAGGGGCTCACTGCAGTGCGGCCGAGCCAGGTTCCGTCCTGACGCCACGCGGGGCCACTCCCGAGCGCAGAGCCAGGAATACCCAAATCCAAACCAAAGCGGGTCTGAAGGAGGCTGGAAGGATTCGCTCCCTGGTGGCGGGGGCCTGCAGGGCCTGCTGACCGGAGACGCCCCACGTGCACGCAACAACCCTAAACACTGTGGCCAGGGTCTCTGGGCAGGACAGGCTCCTTGCGGTGGGCCCTGGACCCCTCCTCCCTCCTGCACGGTGGGACCAGCCTCTGCTGCCTGCTCCTCCACGGACTGTCCAGTCAGTGATGGGGCCTGGTGGGGCAGAGCTTGTCCGGACCCCCTGGAGTGCCCCCTGGGAGGGTCGTCTACACAGCCACCCCGGGGGGTACAGACTAGGCGACCCGGCGACCCTAGTCCCAGACCCTCGGGTTCCACAGGCCCCGCCCTCTTCACGCAGTTGCCCGGCTCTTATTCCTGAACCGCGAGGCTCCGCCCCCAGAGGCGGGACGGGGCGGGGCCTCCGAAGACCTGCAGTCGAGTCGGGGCGGGCGCCTGACCCCGAGTCACCGGACCTGGTGACAGAGGACCCAGCCTTGGGCCTTGCACGACCTGGAGCAGCACAACTTCACCTGACGTGTTTGGTGGGTGGAAGTGGGCGCGGGCGGGACCCACTGCACAGATGCTGGCCAGTCCCGGAGTGCCCGGCTAGCGAGGGCCACACGGCCTAGGGGCAAGGGGACGAGGAGCACCGAAGCATCTCAGGACATGGCCTGTGGCTCGAGCTGCCCATCCCAGGTCGCAGTTGTGGATGTTCCACTTCAGTGCTGCCTCGGAGCTGCCAGAGGCATGTGGTCCCTGTCTCCCCTGCAGGGTCAGAGGGCAGAAGGTGGGGACAGGTGGGGCAGGGGCTGTGCCCCCGGGGACAGGTGACGGTCCCCGGGAAAGGAGGTGCGCTGAGTCTGCTCAGCATCAGCCCGACTGCCGCAGCAACGAAGGCGGCGTGTCATGGACGCTGGAGGTGTTGCTGGCACAGACCTGCCTCTAAGGACAGGGGCCCCCAGGTGTTCCTGCGAGGGGACGGCCCAGGGGAGCATCCCTGGGGCCATGACCTTGCAGAGGGTGGGGATTCTCAGATGTGCCAGTCTGGGTGGGGTGGGATGCCACCCGAGAGAGGGAGGGGCTGGGACCCGCTGAAATGGCGACAGCAAGGAGGGGGATGTTTGGGCCCAGAGCGGACACATCTCCCTGCCGCCTGCTGCCTCAGGCCGGCGGGCGGAGCTTCTGCAGAGCCTGGCCGGGGAGTGGCGGGGGGGGGGGGGGGGGGGGGGGAGGGGGGGCCCGCGCAGGCCCGCACCGTGCAGAGGCCACAGCGGCTTCTGGAGGAGTCAGCAGCTGGAACGCCGCCAGGCTGTGCTCTGTGTCCCTGCCTGGGCCAGGGGCAGGCTTCGATCTGGCTGGCCAGCCAGGGGCGCACCTCCCTCATGGGGGATGAACATTTCTCCCCACTGAGCACTAGTGGGTGCCCCAGGTAAAAAATCATTTATGAGGCCTGGAAGGTAGGCCCCGGGCCCGGGTGCTGTCAGGGCCGTGGCTTTTTGCTCTGAGGTTCTGAGGTCCGAGGAATCCAAGCCTGTTAACCAAGTATCGCCAGGAGTGGACCCTCAGTCCACTGAGCACTCCTGGGAGGCCCCAAAATCCTGATGAGACTGTCAGTGAAATGAACATGACGAGCAGCGGAAGATCTTTTTTTTTAAATTTTTTTTAAAAAAATTTATTAGTGGATCACCATGGGTACAGTTACAGATTTACAAACTTTTGTGCTTGCGTTTCAGGCATACAATGATCGAGCACCCATCCCTCCACCAGTGCCCATTCTCCACCACCAATGATCCCAGTACCCCTCCCACCCCCCCCACCCCCCACTCCCCTGCCCCACCCCGCCTCTGTGGCAGGGCATTCCCTTTTGTTTTCTCTTTCCTTTTGGGTGGCTGGAGCCATAGCACAGCAGGTAGGGCATTTTCCTTGCACGCAGCCCACCCGGGTTCAATTCCCAGCATCTCATACGGTCCCCTGAGCATCACCAGGAGTAATTCCTGAGTGCAGAGCCAGGAGTAACCCCTGTGCATTGTCAGGTGTGACTCAAAAAGCAAAAAGTAAATAAATAATAAAATAACATGATACTTTCCATGTTAATTCATTTATATGCAAATGTCATGACTTCATCTTTTCTAACAAGCAGCAGAAGATCTTTGGAGTTGTTTCTGTTGTTTTGGGGCCACACCTGGCAGTGCTGAGGGCTTACTTCTGGCTCTGCGCTCAGGGGTCATCCCTGGCAGACTTGGTGGATCATATAGGGTGTCAGGAATCGAACCCAGGTTCAAGGCATGCACCCTACTCACTGTACTAGCTCCTGGCCCAACATTTTTTATTCACTCATTTTATTTATTTTTGTTTTCCGGGCCACACCCAGGGGTGCTCAGGGCTTACTCTTTGTTTTTTGCTCAGGGAATCACTCTTGGTGGAGCTCAGGGGGCCACATGGGTGCTAGGACAGAGCCCGGGTTTGCCCTGTGTGAGGCAAGTGCCCTGCCGACTGTCATATCCGTCTGGCTGAGATCTCTGGAGTGACCGAGATGGTCTTGGGATTGTTCTGCAAAGAACTCTTGGGGGTAGGAAGGCCTGGCATGCGACTGATCCTGGTTCCGTCTCCAGCTGCACTTGTGGTCCCACAAGCACTACCAGGGGTCCTGAGCACAGGCAGGAATAGCCTTGAGCATCACCAGATGCTCCCCCCTCAAGAAAGAATTCTTGGGGGTCAGGAAAAACACATCCCTAGGGGCGTATACCTAGCACACACACACTGAGTTTGGTCTGGCACCGCCTGGCCTTCCGAGCCTGCTGGGGTGACCCTGGGGGTCCCAGGTCTCCACATCCTCAGGCCTGGCCTTGAACTGCCGGCCTAGCTGGCCTAGCACCCTCAGAAGTGCCCTGGAGCCCCTGGGCGGCCCCCAAAGGTGTTCTCGGGAGGCCACGGACTGAACGCTTTGCTTGCTGGAGCCTCAGGTTTGATCCCCTGAGCACTTCCCAGAGAGCTACCCTGGACCACAGAGCTTGCGCGGGGGGCGGGAGGCAAGCACCATGGAGTGTCTCACACGGCTGAGGTCCCAGAAGACAGAGCAGCGGCCCAGAGCGTGGCCGCTCGTGCGCTGAGCACTGCCGGGGTGTCCCGGGAGTCCCTGCGAGCCAGGGAGTCAGGCACAGAGAGGCCAGCTGTGGTCAGTATGGCCGGTGTCCTGGGAGACCCACAAAGACAAAACGGGGCCCAGCAGCGGCTCGGTGGTGCAAAGTGGCTGCCAGCAGTCCTGAGGCCTCGAGTCAGGTGCGGGGGGCCGCTGGGCGCACTGCGCAGTCCCGTCCCGCCTCTGTTCTGCAGAAGCCCCCGGGCCCCTACAAAGCTTGTGTGTGAAGCGGCGGTGCAGCAACGGGGGGCGGGGGGGTGAGAAAACAGCCTGGAGGCACCCCGCTCTTGGCGGTCCTCGGGCCGAGCACCAGATTTGGGAGAAAGATGAGGTGAGGGGAGGGCTAGAGAGATAGCACAGCGGGTAGGGCGTTTGCCTTGCACGCGGCCGACCCAGGTTCGATTCCCAGCATCCCATATGGTCCCCTGAGCACTGCCAGGGGTAATTCCTGAGTGTAGAGCCAGGAGTAACCCCTGTGCGTCACCGGGTGTGACCCAAAAAGCGAAAAAAATGAGGTGAGGGGTGCCCTGGGCAGCCACCCCAGCCTGGGGAGGGGTCTCCCGGTCAGAGGGAGGGCCAGCCTCGCCTCAGGACTCCCAGGGCCTGTGGGGCCCCTGCAGGGTGCAGGAGCAGGGACAGGAGGAGGAGTGAGGAGCCCCCCAGATGCTGGGGGAGGCAGGGCGATGAATCCAGGCCAGCTGAGGAAATTCGAGGCCAGCCTGCGCCCATGTGAATGCACGACACGTCACAGACTTGTGCATTCAAAGCGGTCGCCATAGCAAATGTTATTTCTAGTTAGTTTACCACGATTTAAAAGGAAAACAATATGCCACCTGCTTGTGGACTGAGATCCGTTTGGCAAACAAGCTTGCTTTTTAGAATCCAGTATTTTCCAGTTTTTTTTCTTTTTTTTCCCCACGCAGACTGCAATAAGGAAAGCACATCTCGGGCTGGAGAATGAGCTAATGCACTGAAGGAGACTCGGACCCTGGCTGCACCAGGGGCCCCTGAACAGGTGGAGAATGACCCCTGAGCACCTCCGGTGTGGCTCCAGCCCCCCAGCAGGGCCTAGTCTGCCCTGTGCACTTGCCTCGCTGTCGTTCCTGGCACCGTATGTGTCAGGGGCCTCTCCTGAGCTCCACTGGCTTCGGGCCCCGAGACGCTGGGGATCGAGCCTGCGAAACTCAGGCCAGCCCGTTTGTGTTGTGGGGCCACGTCCACTGGTGCTCGGGGCTTCCTCCTGGCTCTGCACTCGGGAGTCACTCCTGGGGGCCCGAACCCGCTGGAGCTGTCTCTGGCCCCAGCCTGAAGACTTGAGGGGCCCAGGTCTGCCGTCTGCAGCTCACTCTCCTGGGTTCAGTCAGAATAACGCTGCTCCGGCAGGGGGAGTCCAGAGACAGAACGCCGTGTCCCGGGACTGCACTGCACCTTCTCCGAGGGCCCGGCCCCCCGAGGGCCAGCAGGGCCCAGAAGGCAGACCGAGCAGCCACAGAGGGGCCACACCTGCCACTCAAGCAGGCTCCAAGGTCACGACTGGCGGTGCTTTGGGGGCCACGAAGCACTGGGGGTCAAACCCGGCCCCCTGCAGAGGGCCTGTGCTCAGCCAGCCCTCAGCCTGACCCACCCTTGCCAGAAGCTCTGCACCTGGGCACTGGCCAGCCGCAGAGCGCTCCTTCCCCTGGCCCTCCAGCAGCTGGTGACCACCTGTGCTCACCCAGCACCCGTCTTTGTCTTGCACACACCCTCCCTCCACCGCAGACACCCCCCCCCCCGATATACCACCCCACAGACAGGCTCACTGTCCCGTATACACACACTCTCCCACACAGACACACACAGACATCTTCCCGTACACACACCCCTCCCATGCACACGCACACACACACACACACACACACACCCTCCCTCTACCGCAGACACCCCCCCACCCCGATACACCACCCCAGACAGGCTCGTTGTCCCGTATACACACACAGACACACACAGACACACACACACACATACCCTCCCTCCACCGAAGACACCCCCCCCCATACACCACACACAGACAGGCTCGCTGTCCCGTATACACACACTCTCCCACACAGACACACACACACACACCCTCCCCCACCGCAGACACCCCCCCATACACCACCCCACAGACAGGCTCACTGTCCCGTATATACACACTCTCCCACACAGACACACACAGACATCTTCCCGTACACACACCCCTTCATGTGCACGCATACACACACACACACATATACCCTCCCCCACCACAGACACCCCCCCATATACCACACCACAGACAGGTTCACTGTCCCGTACACAACACACACACACACACACACACTCCCACATAGACACAGACACAGACATCTTCCCGTACACACACCCCTCCCATATACACGCACACACACACACACACACATATACCCTCCCCCACCACAGACACTCCCCCATACACCCCACCACAGACAGGCTCACTGTCCCGTATACACACACAGACACACACAGACATCTTCCCGTACACACACCCCTCCATGTGCACGCACACACACACACACACACATATACCCTCCCTCCACCGCAGACACCCACCCATATACCACCCCACAGACAGGCTCACTGTCCCGTATACACACACAGACACACACAGACATCTTCCCGTACACACACCCCTCCCATGCACACGCACACACACACACACATATACCCTCCCCCACCACAGACACCCCCCCATATACCACACCACAGACAGGCTCACTGTCCCGTACACAACACACACACACACACACACACTCCCACATAGACACAGACACAGACATCTTCCCATACATACACCCCTTCCCCCACTCCCTCCCATGCACATACACACCCTCCCCATATACACACACACTCTCCCATATTCACACATACACATACACACTCTCCCATATACACACATACACACACACACCCTCCCATACACAAACACACGCACACAATCCCGTACACACACCTGGACGGGGCAGCCTAGGGTGGCAGTCTCCCATGAGACTCTCCTTTGCTCAATCTGTCCTGGAGACAGGCCCTGGCCGTCCCCTGGCCCAGACCATCTTTTCAAGGGTTTTTGCAGGCAAACTGGGTCTGGGCATTGTTTATCCTTTTATTTTATAGGGGGGGAACAGGTGTGTTGACACATCGTGATGCTCAGGCTGTACTCCTGGCGGTGCCTGGGGGATGGGAGGGGGCCAGGGGATGGAACCCAGCTTGGCTGTGTGCACAACAAGCACCCTCCCCACTGTCCTATCTCTCTAGCCCCTTTTTCCTTTTCCAAAATGTCATCAAATGATGGGAAGTCACAAGGTTTCCAGGGGCCTGTTCATGTCTCATACAACTGAGTGGCCATCGACCTGGGACTTGGCAGTTCCCTCCCCAAGTGTTCAGCCTAAAGATGAAAACTGGTGTCCAGGGGATAGTACAGCAGGCAGGGTGTATGCCTACAGGGGGCCGACCTGGGTTTGTTCCCTGCATCCCATGTGGTCCCCCAAGCACCACCGGGAGTAATTCCTGAGTGCAGAGTCAGGAGATATCCTTGAGCATAGAAGGGTGGGACACAAAAATGAAACAAACTAAAACTGTGTCCAGGGGCTGAGACATAGTATGGTCAGCACATGCAAAACTGGCACCACATATGGTCCTCTGAGTGCTACCAGGAGTGCTTTCTGAGCACAGACTCAGGAGTAAGCCCTGAGCACTGCTAGGGCTAAGCTGGAGGCACAGCTTTCAGGCTGGGGTGCTGGGAGGGCCAAATGGGCGTCTCAGGCAGGTCTGGGTGGGGACGGCCAGCCTGCACGGGCCCCTCTGACTGTGAGTCGTGGAGGGCACGTGTCCGGGAGGGCATTCGTTTCTGTGCTTTCCCATCACTGCAGACTCACTGCCCAGTGCGCCCTCCCTTCTGTGGGTGCGGGCCTCTGGCTGTGGCCCTGCCCGCCGCTGGCCCCACTTGTTCCATGCCTTCCTCCGCGCTGGGGGCTGTGTTTTCTAGCCAAGTATTTGTGGAGAATGAAAGGGGCCAGTAGGAGTGGGGGGGCGAATACGGAGGTCAGCTGGGTCACGCGAGGCATCAGGTTTCCCGCTGGGGCCGGGAGACCCACACCAAAGTGGCACCCAGGTGGGTGCAGGGTGGGGTGAGGCTGACTCACGGCCCCTCTGTCCTCTCCCACCTGGAAGTCCATCCGCGTCCACACATGCAGGGCCCCGGGCCGCGTGCAGCCTGCATGCGAACCGCCTTCCCCGGGGCGCGCGCCTGTGCACGCGCGGGGGTGGACGGGCCACCCTGCGCCAATGCAGCGCTGCCCCGCGCCGGGCATCTGCCCGCTGAGTCAGGCCCGCGGGGGCGGCGCGGGAGGCGGCGGGGCGCTCCCGAGGGGGGCCCAGGTCCGCGGGGGGCTCCGGGCCCGCCTCCTTCCCCAGTCCGAGGGGGGCCTGGCCGGTGACAGCGGAGGACCCCGCCCCGCCCGTGCTGGGGGCAGGGGCTGCGAGGGCGGCATCCCGCTCCGGGCAGGCCGGGGGTGAGGACCAGCCTCCCCGAGGCCCGACAAACGCGCCCCCCGGCCACCCGCCCCCCCGGCCCGAGGGCGGAGGCCCAAGGTCGGAGCGCGCGGGGGGCGCGGGGCGCGCGCGGAGCCGGGTGGGCGGCGGCGGGCGGGCGGCGCGGGTGACGTCACCGGCGCGCGGCCGGGGGCGGGGCCTGGGGCGGGGCCAGGCGCCATTTGCGGCGGCGGCGGCGGCGGCGACGCGGCGACGGCGAGGCGGGGACCGCGCGGGCGGGCGGCCGAGGATGCTGCGGGGCGCCCCGGGCCCGTGACCCCACCCGCTCGGCTCTGGGCTCCGCTCGGCGCGCGCCGGCCCCGGCTGCTGACAGCGCGACGCGCGGCCGCCGAGCAGCACGGTGAGTGCGGGCCCCGCTCCCGCGCCCGCGCCCGCTCCCCGCCGCGCCCGGCCGCACCCCTGCCCGCCGCGCCCGCGCCCGCGCCCCGTCCTCCCGCCGCGCGCCCCCCGCGCCCCCGCGCCCCCGGGAGCCGCCGCGGCCCGCGGGATGCGCCCGGGAAGGCGGCGGCCGCGCTTTGTCCGCGCGGGCGGGGCCGGTCTGCGCCGCGAGGCCGGGCCAGCAGGGCGGGGGTCCCGAGCCGCGCGCGGGGGTCTCGCAGGCGCGGGGCGGGGGCCGCGAGGAGGACCCTTTGTCCCGCCGCCGGGTCGGGGCCGCGGCCACGCCCCGGGGTGCCGGGCCCTTCGGGGCGCGGCGTGACTAAGCCCTGGCCCGGCTCCCGGGGCTGCGCCGGGAGTGGTGGGGGGCGTCGGCCCCTGGCCCGCACCCCGCAGGGCGCCCGGTGGGGAGGCCCCGGCGAGGGCGGGTCGGGGGGCTGGCCCGGGGCTCCCTGCCCGGTGAGCGCGGGGCGGGGGGCTGGGGGGCTGGGGGGGGCTGCCCGAGGTGGGGCTCCCCGAGGTGGGGCTCCCGGGGGCAGGAAGCCCCTACCCCAGCCTGGCGGGGTGGGGGGCAGCGTGGCAGGTGCCTTGAGGGCGAGGCTGAGTAGGAAGAGGACAGCTGGCCCGGAAGGGAAGTGGGAAGAGGCTTTGTGGGTCTGGGCGGCCCCCTCCCCGCCCCTCCCCTTCTCTTCCCTCCCGGCTCTCCTCCCGGCCCCTCCCGGCCCCTCCCGGCCCCTCCCTACCCCTCCCTACCCCTCCCCTTCTCTTCCCTCCTGTCTTTCCTCCCTGACCCTCCCAACCCTCCCCTCCTCCTCCTTCCCGGCTCCCTCCCATTTCCCCTCTCCCTGGCCCTCCCCTTCTCCCTCTCGCTCCCCTCCCTTTTCCCTTCCCCTCTCCCCTTCCCTTTCCCATCTCTGCCCCTTGCCCCCCTCCCTCCCCCGGTCCGGCCCCTCCCCGCCTCAGCCCGGGCTGCAGAAGGGGCTGTGCAGTCTGCCAGAGCAGGCGGTCCTGGGGGGGCGTCCTGTCCTCTCCCTCACCCTGCCTGTGCCCGCTGCCTCCCCAGGGCTGGGCCGCCCTCCGTGCGGGCGACCCCTGCCCGTCCTGTCTCTGCTGGCTTGTTCCCAGCACTTAATAAGCGTTTGTAGAAGGAGTGGTCCTCAGTTGCTTCCTCAAGTCTTACCGGGGTGACTCACGGGTGACACCCCAGACAGAAAGGATGGGAGGAGCAGGCCCATGACAGGGTGTCGGTTCTGACCCAATCCACTGGCTGCTAGCGGGGCAGCCGACAGCTACGGTCTGGAGCCTGAGGGTCGCTGGGTCTGCTGCTGCCGGCCCAGCCCGGGCAGAGCAGGCGGGACTGGCCGCGAGCCAAGGACACTTCCCCTAGGGTGAGACAGCCCCTCCAGGCAGGAGATGCCGGGCAGCCCGTCCCGCTGCCAGCCCGCACCACATAAATAGACCTTGACACTGGCTTGTGGGGCCCGGGAAATAGGACAGTGTGGAGGGAGGGCGCTTGCCTTGCCCGTTCAAACCTCAGCCCCCTGCACGGTCCCTTGAGCGCACCGGGAGTAGTAATTCCTGAATGCAGAGCCAGGAGGAATTCGTGAGCACCGCAGGGTATGGCCCAAAAATTAAAAAAAAAAAAAAAAAGGCCTGTGATTTTATTTTTCTATTGTGATTTTTATTGTTTATTTTTGTTGTAACCAGCTTTTGGAAGCAGTGACAGCAGTTCGGGCCTGTGCGTGGCCGCAGACACACACCAGGCCTGGGACTGTGGGGACACTGGGCGCATTTCCTGCCAGCCAGTCCCTCTTAGCCGCAGGAGTCTCGCTTTGATGCGTAGCCTGACATCCTCCCCGGCTTTTCAGTTCTTCTTTTTGAGCCACCGTAGCAGTGTGGGGGCCACTAGGGCAGCCTGAGCCCCCGTAGTGCGGGGGGTAAAAACGCCAGCAGTGGAGTGAGCGTAAGAATGACATTGAGCCACCAAGGGAAGGTTCTTTCTGGTTTCTGGGCCACACCTGGCGGTTCAGGGCTTACTGCTGCCTTTGCACTCAGGAATCAGTCCCGGTGGGGCTGGGGGGGCCCCGTGGGATGCTGGGGATTGAACCTGGGTCAGCTGCTTGCAAGCACAGTGTCCTACACACTGCATCACTACGCCAGCCCCGGCCCGGGAAGTTCTTAAAGCCCCTGACCCGGGCTCTTGGTCCCCGTCCTGGGCGTGCCGCAGCTTTGTGGGGCTTCCCTGCCTTGGGCCAGCCCTGGCCGGGCCTTCCCTGAGGAGCCCAGGCGCGGTGTGGCCGAGGGGCTCCGTGGTGGCGTGTGCCCCTGAGTGTATCCCTTCTGTCTGACCGGCCAGTGGGCGGCTGCACTCTTGCTTCCGGGCTGCAGGAAGCCTTGCGGCCGTGCTCGCTTGCCCTCTGCCTGGCCAGGTCACGTCTGGGGACCCGCACTCTGGGTCACAGACTTCGCCTGCCTGGGCCTCATGCTCTGTGCATGTGGCCCCTGTGGGTGCCGTGGGACACACCCAGCATCTGTCTCTGGTGATGTCACACCCGGCGAGGCTCAGGGCTTACTCCTGCCTCTGCATTCAGGAATTACTCCTGGCAGTGCTCGGCGGACCATACGGGATGCCGGGGCTTCCACCTGGGTTGGCCGCATGCAAGGCCAGCATGCCCCCCGCCCCCGCCCCCCGCCGTGGTGATGTCTTGCTCTGTGGCCTGGCTGTGCCACCCCGTGCACTCCCGAGCTCCCGTCCATGCCCGACAGGGACTGGCACCTCAGTGGCTGTGAGGGGGGCGCTTCTTCATGGCGGTGGCTGGGGTGGGTAGCTGTGAGCCTGGAGTCGGGTTTCCTTGCCCACAGGAGGCTGCCGTGCCCCGGTGCCCGTATCCCTTGCTGTGTGGCCAACTCCGTTTTTCAAAGCAGTGTGGGCGCTGGGGTGGGCCCAGCCTGGTTCTGTCCCTGGCACCTCGGGCTTCCCCAGAGCAGCTGGTCAGGTGTGGCATGGCCCGCTCTCGGACCCTGAGCCCTCCGCGCTGACCTCTGGCCTTTGGCCCCTTGCAAGGGCACCAGGAGGGCGCTGCATGCGGGTCCCGGCCTCCGGGGCTGGAGCTCTTCCAGCAGGCGTGGTTAGTGTCTCGGTCCCTGGGTCGGGGTGCTGCCGCCGCTCCCCGTCCAGCGTGTTCTCGGACACAGCTCTGCAGGCGCATCTTTCTGCAGCGTCGGAGCAAGTTTCTGGCTGTCGAAGGCCTCTCCTGGCCCAGTGTGACCTGGTGATGCTGCTGTCTCTGTTCACTCTGGCTTTCGGGGCTCTGATCAGGGCTCGGGTCCCACTCCCTGTGATACTTGCCTCACGGGACTGGTGCGTCTGTCTCAGTGCCGGGACCCCACTCTGGGATCTGAACCATCTCCCAGCCCAGGTCTTGCGCCAGTGGCTGGCCTGGCCGACTTCCCTTCCTGAAGTGCCCTCAGCAGTCAGCGCTCAGGTGATGTCCAGGTATTTTCTCTGTGTGGCTCCAGCTTTCTGCCTCTTCTCTCCTGATGGTTTTTTTTTTTTCTTTTGGTTTTTGGGTCACACCCAGCGATGCTCAGGGGTCACTCCTGGCTCTGCACTCAGGAATTACTCCTGGCGGTGCTCGGGGGACCATATGGGATGCTGGGAATAGAACCCGGGTCGGCTGCGTGCAAGGCAAACGCCCTACCCGCTGTGCTATCGCTCTAGCCCCCTCTCCTGATTTTTTTTTTTTTTATTTTTGGGTCACACCCAGCAATGCACAGGGGTCACTCCTGGCTCATGCACTCAGGAATCACCCCTGGCGGTGCTCAGGGGACCATATGGGATGCTGGGATTTGAACCCGGGTTGGCCGCATGCAAGGCAAACGCCTTCCCCGCTGTGCTATCACTCCAGCCCCTCTCCTGATTTTTTTTTTTTTTTTTGCTTTTTTGGTCACAACCCAGCTATGCTCAGGGGTTACTCCTGGCTTTACACTCAGGAATTACTCCTGGCGGTGCTTGGGGGACCATATGGGATGCTGGGGATCGAACCCTGGTCGGCCGCGTACAAGGCAAACACCCTACCCGCTGTGCTATCGCTCCGGCCCCTCTCCTGATGTTTTTAAGCTTTGGAATCTAACCTAGGGGGCGGCTGAAGGGGCTGGGCTCAGTCTTCACGAGCAGGAGGACCAGGTCTGACCCGGCACCCATGGGCCCGCGCAGAGCTGGGAGTAGCCCTGAAGCTATTGGGATGGCCCCAAGGCCCAAGTTAAGGAATAGGAGGGATCAGTTCAATTAAAAAGGCTGGAGAGGATTGAGGTGCTTGCTTTTTATTTTTCTTTTTGGGTCACACCCGGCGATGCACAGGGGTTGCTCCTGGCTCTGCACTCAGGAATCACTCCTGGGGGTGCTCAGGGAACCATGTGGGATGCTGGGAATCGAACCCGGGTCAGCGGCGTGCAAGGCAAACGCCCTCCCCGCTGTGCTATCGCTCCAGCCCGAGGTGCTTGCTTTGCATGTGACCGATCCTGGTTTCACTGCCCCGTACCCCATAGGGCCTCCCAGGCCCTGCCAGGAGTGACCCCCAAGCACCACTGCATAGGCCCCTCGCCCCTGTGTGTGGAGCAAATAGAAGAGTCTGGAAGGTGCCTGGCAGGGGTGTCTGGATGTCAGCAGGTGTGGCCAGCGTCCATGGAAGCAGGCGTGGGCTGGCTGTTGTGTTGTTGGGTCACACCCGGTGGTGCTCAGGCGTCACTCCTGGCTCTGCACTCAGGAACTCTCCTGGCGGTGCTCGGGGGCCTTGCTGGATGCCGGGAGTCGCAGAGCAGGGGCCTGCCCTGCCGTGCCGGGGCAGCTCTGCGCTCTGGCCTCTCCGGCCCCTTCCTGCCCCGGCCCTTGTCCATCTCGTGGCCCTTCCCAGCGTGTACCCCCACCTCGTCCCCATTTGTGCCCTGACCCCCCACCACGTTCGCAGCCCTGCCCCCGTCCCTGGGTGCTGCCCCTTCCCTGCCCGCCCCCCTTTGTTTCCCGGCGGGTCATGGGGCGTGCCTGCGGCCCACGCACCTGCCCGTGGGCCCGAGTGTGCACATTCTGTTGTGCCCGGGGAGGTGACAGCTGCTGCTGCACTTGGCACAGGCGGGCAGCCGGGCCGAGCCAGTTGCTGGCTGCCGGCAGGCGCCTCCTGCTGCTGAGCTGTCCTCTCGGGCGCCCTGAGGCGGACTGCGTGTGTCCTGGGGGAATGGGCAGTGCTCTGGGCGCCGGCTGTGCCCGCAATCCCCGGGCCCGCCCTGGCCGCCACTGCGCAGGGACCGTGCGCATCTCCGCGTCTCCCAGTTCCAGCCCTGGCTGCCGGAGCCAGCGCCCGGGCTCTGCTTCCGCAGACTTTGTTTTGGTCCCAGGGGTGCTCGGGACTTTCTCCTGCTGTGCCGTGCGGGTGCTGGGGCTGGAGCCCTGGGTTGGCTGTGTGCAGGGCAGGGCACTGCCCGCCGTGCTTTGCTCTGGTCCCGTGACTTTTCTCAGATCACTTTCGCCAGCCACGAGGGAAAATGCTTCCCTTGCTGGGAGCCTTCACGTTTTAGTGCCTGTGGGGTGAGGGCTTTGTGCCGCAGCCCTGCCCCGGACACAGCCACCTCCGCTAGCTGGAGTTCTCCCGCCAGGCCCCTCTCTGCCCGGCCCTGCCCGCCCGTCCCTGCCTGTGACCGTCCTAGGAAGCAGGCTTGCCCTGACTGTTTCGTCAGTCGCTCTCCTTGTTCCAGGGTAAGCTGAACTTCACAGCACACCCCCTGGTCCTGTCTCTCAGGGAGCCTGGCTTGGATGCTGGCCGGGTGGGCGCTGGCAGGCACCTGGCTGCTGGGGAGACGGTGCGCTCGCTGGCCCAGCCCTGTCTCCAGCTGCTGGGGCGGAGGGTGGCACCTGCTGGCGCGTCCTCAGCCGCTGGCCCCGGGCTTCCCCACATCCCGGGAGCTTCCTCTGGGACTTCACCCGCATCAGAATAGGGTGCTATGGGCCCGAGCATAGAACAGCGGATGAAATGCTTTGCCTTGCCTTGCATGTGGCCAGCCCAGATTCAACCCTTGGCATCCCATATGCCCCCCCCCCCCCCGGCTTCCCCAGGAGTTAGCCCTGGGCACTGCCGGGTGTGGCTCCCCCCGAAATAGGAAGCCCAAATCAACACGGGGTTTGTGTCTTTTTGATCAGTATCAGCTAAAGAAACTTGGGGTGTATTTTACTGAGATATAATTCGCGTATGAAAACAGTCAAAAGGTTACGTAAGCAGCTAATTCCAGAACATTTCCTCACCCCAGAGAAATCCCGGCCCGTTGGCAGCCCTCCTGCTCCCCGCGGCCTCTGTCTCCCTGCCGCTCCTGGGCCACTTCCTGTGACGGGGCCTCGCAGTCTGCTCACTGGCACTGATGCGTGTCAACATTTTGTTCTTCCCGTGGCCTGATACTGTCATTCTGTGCCGGGGGCACTCAGGCCGTTCACCAGGTGGTGGACATTGGGCGGGTCACCCACATACGCTGTAACTGTCATTGTAGTGCCAGAATAGGCTCACGAGTGTTTGTCCAGCATTTAATTATTTTTTTTTTTTGGCTTTTTGGGTCATACCTGGCGATGCACAGGGGTTACTCTTGGCTCTGCACTCAGGAATCACCCCTGGTGGTGCTCAGGGGACCATATGGGATGCTGGGAATGGAACCTGGGTCGGCCGTGTGCAAGGCAAACGCCCTCCCCGCTGTGCTATCGCTCCAGCCCCTGGCATTTTATTTTTTTGTTACATTCCTCCACAGATTTTTGGGGGTGGCGAAGCTTGGCCAGAGCCGGCCAGCGGTGCTGTGCTAAGGAGACCTTGTGCGTCAGGGATTCGCCAGGCTGGAGCCGCAGCAGCCACGTGCAAGGCCATGCCCTACACGACTGGAGGGAGCGCAGTGGGGAGGGCGCGCGCCTGCATGCCGCCCACCTGGGTTTGATCCCCAGGTCCTCTTGGAGCACTTGAGGGTGCAGCCTCTCTGCCACTCTGCAGGGTCTTGCCTCAGGAGGTTGGCTTTTCCCTTGGGGCTACACCAGGAGTGGAACTGATGGCCGTTGGGGCCCCCCCCTGTGCCGCTGTGGGGCCAGGCCATGCCGGGATTTGAACCTGGCCTGTGCAGTTAGCTCTCTGGCCCGCCTAGTGTAGCCCATTTAATCTTGACAGTCCCCACGCTCACGTGACCCTCGGCACTGCCGGCCTGTGACCTGGGGCGCAGGCTGCCCACTTGGCACCTGAGAGGTGGCGGCCAGCACCGGCCTGGCAGGGGAGACGTAGGCGCTCGGGGTCCCCTCTGCGGGCCCCTCCTGCCCAGGCGTCTGCCGAGAGCTCCCCAGGCCACGCTGGGGTGGGGGAGCCCCCCACCGCCCACCCTCTGCCTGGTAGGGCTGCCGTGGGGAAGCCGGCCAGGGCTCAGCTCCCTCCTGGGAGACGCCTCTGCCACTGGCCTGTCGGCTGCTCCTGTGCCTCAGTTTCCTGCGCCCCGCCCCAGCCCTGCCCCAGCCCTGGGCTTCCCCGTGGCCTTCCTTGTCCAGGAGCTGGGGACCAAGTCAACCCTCGAACACCCGTGCGAGCTCCCCGGAGGGGCTGTTCCGGGGTCCCCGCCCGGACTCCCACCTCCCCGTTCCCGGGGTCCCTCTGTGGGTGCCCCCGCCCCCACTGGAACCCCTACCCTCCCGCTTCTCCCCCCCCGGATGACTACTTTCCCGTTCCCGTTAGTGCACTTGGTCTTGGGAACGTCCTTTCCCGCTGTTGGGCCAAACCCAGCCTGCTCGGGAGAGCCCTGGCGGGCTCGGCTCCTGCCGCCTCTCCAGCCTGCGCGTCTCTGCCCGTTCCCACCCGTTGCTGTGGCACTGGCTGGTCGGGGCAGCTCGCCCCCAGCCGCCTCACTCGCACACGTGGCGGCCCTGGGCCCAGCAGGCTCGTCAGTCCGCTGCTGTGCCCGCGTGGCTGGTGCCGCTGAGGCGAGCCCGACCGCGCCCCCCCGCTGCTCCTGGCGCCGAGCCCCCCTTTGCACCACGTGTGTCCGGTGTCTGTCCTCGTCTCCGTGCTGTGCTGGGTTTTCAGAAACCCTGGCGGAAGTGCTGCTTCGTTCCCGGTCCCCTGACGGCCCAGTTGGGGTCACCCTCTGGCGAGGCCTCGGACACGCGTGTGGGCAAGCCGGGGTGGGGGGCTGCCCACCGTGGCTTCTGCTCTGGGCTCTGTGCTCACCCCTGGCCTGAAGGGTGGAGTGGATGGCGAGTGCCGGTTGTCTCTGGAGGGGCACCTGGCAGGCTCCTGCCACGAGCCCTCCCCAGCCCCTCGTGTTCTCTGGGGCCATACCTGGTGGCGCTCGGGCTGCCCCCGGCTTGGTCCTGCTGCCCCTCCCGGTGGCTGGGGAGGGTCCTCCTGTGTGACCGTGCGCCTCAGCCCTGAGCCGGCTCTCTCGCCCCTCGTCTGGGTCTTGACCCAGGCTACCTCAGCCTGCCATGGCCTCTGCAGGCTTTAAATAAGCTTGTTGGGGAGACCTCTTGCTGTGCACGCAGTGACCCGGGTTCGATCTCCATGAGATCGTATGGTCCCCTGAGTCCCACCAGAGTGACCCCCGAGTGCAGAGCCAGAAGTAAGCCCCGAGCACTGCAAGGTGTGTCCTGAAACAAACAGGCACACACAAAAAGGCTATTGTTTGGACAGTTTGAGATTTGCTAACTGCCTGCACTGCCAGGGCTCGGCTTCCCCATGGACCCACGTCACTGGGGACACCTGTGACAGGGTCTGGATCACGCCCGTGTGTTCCACGTGGCTTCCAGCCACCAACCCGGGTCTTCCTCTGGGTGCTGAGGCCGAGCGTGCATCCAGCTAGTACCTCAGAGTCGCGTTTCACGCTCTGCTTGGGCGTGGCTGCTTTCTCTGACGAGTGACCTTTCCTCAGCTCTCCTTGGTCCTGCCGGGTCTCCGTGATGCAGGTCGGAGAGGCGCTGGCCGGTGTTGGTAGAATGTCTCAGTGTGACTTTGGCCAAGGTCTTTCTTGCTTCCCATCACACTGGCCTTGGGGTCTGGGCAGGAACCAGAGTCCCCAGCTTGGCCAGCCTTGCCCGAGGCCTTTGGAGAAGTGGTTGATTCTAGCTAGAGCTGGCTAGAGAGAGGTCAGAAGGAGCCTGGAAGGTTCCAGAAAGTCAGCGTTCTCATCACTGAGGGAGTGGCCTATCTGAGTGATGGAGACCCACCACTGGCCGCACACAGTTGGATCCCTCGTACACAGTTCTCACGTGTACAAGTCTCGTGCACAGGACCCATGTGAGCAGGTCCATGTGTGCAGGTCCCACGTGAGCAGGTCCCATGTGCACCAGTCCCAGGAAAGCAGGTCCCATGTGTCCAGGTCACATGAACAGGTCCCATGTATGCAACCAGGCCCCACTCGAGCAGGCCCAGACTGGGCAGGTCCCGAGTGAGAGGGCCCAGCTGGGCAGGTCCCGCGTGAGAGGGCCCAGCTGGGCAGGTCCCGTGTGAGCAGGTCCCGCGTGCACTGGCCCCAGCTGTGACAAGGCCTGTATCGGTTCGGGCTGTGTCAGTGCTGGGAGCAGCGGTGAGTGGTGCTGTTTTAAGGTTAGGGCTGAGGTAGGGTCAGGGCTGGGTGGGGACTGGGGTTGGTGCTGGGATTAGGGTAGGGCGAAGGTCAGGTTTGGAGTTGGTGTCCGGCTGGGGTCAGGACTAGGAGAGGACTGGGGTCAGGGTCCGAGCAGGGCTCAGGCTCGGGGAAGGCTGCTAGTTAGGCCAGGTGATAGGGTTCAGCATCGGGTTCGACCAGGTTGGAATCGGGCTCAGGGTTAGAGTGAGGATCGACGCTTTTGCTCGGGGTAGGGTTGGGCCCACAGTTAGGTAGGGGCGAGGTTGGGGGTTAGAGCCTAGCGTTGAGGTTTAGTCCTAGGTCCAGGGGTAGGGGTAGGGCTGAGTGAGTGACAGGGTTCATGGATGCAGCTTAGGGCCATGTCAGGCTAGGGCTAGGGATTGGGGCGAGAGGTCAGGGTCAGGGTCAGGCTAGGAGTGGAGCTAGGGCTAGGGGTTGGGGTGAGAGGTTAGGGTCAGGGTCAGGGTCAGGCTAGGAGTGGGGTGGGGTGCTAGGACCAGGGTTGGGTGTAAGGATTGGCTAGCGGTTAGGGTAGAGGTAGGGGCGGGTGTTGGGTGACTGGGATGGTGGGTAGGGTTAGGGCCTGCGGAGCCGAGGTTGAAGTTGGTTAGGGTTCGGGCTGCCCTTGAGGTGTGTTTGGGGGAGACTGGTGTGAGTATAGGTGAGGGGAACGAAGGGGTAGGTTTGGAGTGGGCCTGGCGTCAGAGTTAGGCGGGATTAGGGTCAGGAGTGTGGCTCAGGGTAGGGTTGGGTTGTGGTTGTGGTTGGGGTAAAGGCAGTGTAAGTGTAGATGTAGGGTAAGGTTGGTTAAGGATTTAGTTTAGATGGGTTAGGGAAAGGCTAAGGGTTGGTTTTAGTGATAGTTTTGGTTCTTTTTGCCACACCCAGTGATGTTCAGTGGGTACTCCTGGCTTTGTACTCAGGAATTATTCCTGCAGGTGCTTAGGGGCCTTTCTGACAAGAGTCAGTGCCGGGACTGACCCTTGATTGGCTGCGTGCAAGGCAGGTGCCTTCCCGCTGCACTGTCGCACTGGCCCTCGGGTGTTAGTGTTTGGGTAGGTCAGAGTGGCTTAGGATCAGGGTCAGGGTCAAGGTTATGGTAAGGGTCAGACCTTTTGGGTTAAGGTTAGGGTAGGGTTAGAGTTAGGCTCAGATCAAGGTTAGGTTCAGTTTATGGGTAGGGTTAGGGTAATTGTTAGGGTCAGTGTCAGGATCAGGGTCTCATCTAGGGTCAAGGTCAGGGTTAGGGCCAGGGTCAGGGTTAGAGTGGAATGGTAGAATTGTATGTTGTATGGGTGCGTATGTGAGTGGGGGGGGGTCAGGCACACAGTGTGGGGAGTGTGTGAGTGTGGGTGGGACACTGGGGAGTGTGAGTGTGCGGGTGACACTGGGGAGTGTGAGCGTGCGGGTGGGACACTGGGGAGTGTGAGTGTGCGGGTGACACTGGGGAGTGTGAGTGCGGGTGACACTGGGGAGTGTGAGCGTGCGGGTGGGACACTGGGGAGTGTGAGTGTGCGGGTGACACTGGGGAGTGTGAGTGTGCGGGTGGGACACGGGGGTGTGAGTGTGTGGGTGACACTGGGGAGTGTGAGCGTGCGGGTGGGACACGGGGGTGTGAGTGTGTGGGTGACACTGGGGAGTGTGAGTGTGCGGGTGGGACACTGGGGAGTATGCGGGTGACACTGGGGAGTGTGAGTGTGCGGGTGGGACACTGGGGAGTGTGAGTGTGCGGGTGACACTGGGGAGTGTGAGTGTGCGGGTGGGACACTGGGGAGTGTGAGTGTGCGGGTGACACTGGGGAGTGTGAGTGTGCGGGTGACACTGGGGAGTGTGAGTGTGCGGGTGGGACACTGGGGAGTGTGAGTGTGCGGGTGGGACACTGGGGAGTGTGAGTGTGCGGGTGACACTAGGGAGTGTGAGTGTGCGGGTGACACTGGGGAGTGTGAGTGTGCGGGTGGGACACGGGGGTGTGAGTGTGTGGGTGACACTGGGGAGTGTGAGTGTGCGAGTGGGACACTGGGGAGTGTGCGGGTGACACTGGGGAGTGTGAGTGTGCGGGTGGGACACTGGGGAGTGTGAGTGTGCGGGTGGGACACTGGGGAGTGTGAGTGTGTGGGTGACACTGGGGAGTGTGAGTGTGTGGGTGGGACACTGGGGAGTGTGAGTGTGCGGGTGGGACACTGGGGAGTGTGAGTATGCGGGTGACACTGGGGAGTGTGAGTGTGCGGGTGGGACACTGGGGAGTGTGAGTATGCGGGTGACACTGGGGAGTGTGAGTGTGCGTGTGGGACACTGAGGAGTGTGCGGGTGACACTGGGGAGTGTGAGTGTGCGGGTGACACTGGGGAGTGTGAGCGTGCGGGTGACACTGTGGGGTGTGTGAGTGTGCGGGTAGGACACTGGGGAGTGTGAGTGTGCGGGTGACACTGGGGAGTGTGAGTGTGCGGGTGACACTGGGGAGTGTGAGTGTGTGGGTGACACTGGGGAGTGTGAGCGTGCGGGTGGGACACGGGGGTGTGAGTGTGTGGGTGACACTGGGGAGTGTGAGTGTGCGGGTGGGACACTGGGGAGTATGCGGGTGACACTGGGGAGTGTGAGTGTGCGGGTGGGACACTGGGGAGTGTGAGTGTGCGGGTGACACTGGGGAGTGTGAGTGTGCGGGTGGGACACTGGGGAGTGTGAGTGTGCGGGTGACACTGGGGAGTGTGAGTGTGCGGGTGACACTGGGGAGTGTGAGTGTGCGGGTGGGACACTGGGGAGTGTGAGTGTGCGGGTGGGACACTGGGGAGTGTGAGTGTGCGGGTGACACTAGGGAGTGTGAGTGTGCGGGTGACACTGGGGAGTGTGAGTGTGCGGGTGGGACACGGGGGTGTGAGTGTGTGGGTGACACTGGGGAGTGTGAGTGTGCGAGTGGGACACTGGGGAGTGTGCGGGTGACACTGGGGAGTGTGAGTGTGCGGGTGGGACACTGGGGAGTGTGAGTGTGCGGGTGGGACACTGGGGAGTGTGAGTGTGTGGGTGACACTGGGGAGTGTGAGTGTGTGGGTGGGACACTGGGGAGTGTGAGTGTGCGGGTGGGACACTGGGGAGTGTGAGTGTGCGGGTGACACTGGGGAGTGTGAGTGTGCGGGTGGGACACTGGGGAGTGTGAGTATGCGGGTGACACTGGGGAGTGTGAGTGTGCGTGTGGGACACTGAGGAGTGTGCGGGTGACACTGGGGAGTGTGAGTGTGCGGGTGACACTGGGGAGTGTGAGCGTGCGGGTGACACTGTGGGGTGTGTGAGTGTGCGGGTAGGACACTGGGGAGTGTGAGCGTGCGGGTGACACTGGGGAGTGTGAGTGTGCGGGTGACACTGGGGAGTGTGAGTGTGCGGGTGGGACACTGGGGGGTGTGAGTGTGCGGGTGGGACACTGGGGGGTGTGAGTGTGCGGGTGACACTGGGGAGTGTGAGTGTGCGGGTGACACTGGGGAGTGTGAGTGTGCGGGTGGGACACTGGGGAGTGTGCGGGTGACACTGGGGAGTGTGAGTGTGGGACACTCAGCGTGTCATGTCCTTGCTGTGCCGGGCAGCCTGGCTTTTCAGCCTGGCTGCGACAGTTTCCTGGGTGCCGTTGCCTCTCCCCGTGCCTTGGTTTCCCCGATGGCTCCGGGCAGGGCGTGTGCTGGTGCTCAGGGCCCGACCCGGCTCCTCTTGCCCCTGCTCTCAGTGGACAGGCCTCGCGCTGTCGTGGCCTTCCCCGCATCTCCGGTCTCCCTGGCAGACCCCAGTCTGAGGTCACCGGAAGGTCAGGTTTGCTTCTGGCGTGCGGGCGGCCGCCAGGGGACCCGAATGGGTGCTGGGGTTCTTGCGCCTGCGTCACCCGCTGCCCGTCTGTCTCCCCCCTGCTCCGGGCTCCGGCCTCACACCTCCTGCTTTCCACTGGCTGTGGCCGTGCTTGAGCAGGGCTCCGTGGGGCGGGCGACTCTCACTGTCCCGGCACTCACCTGGCCGTGTCCCGCCTCCCTGCAGTGCAGCCGCCCCCCGGCCCCCCAGTCCCCTCGTGCTCTCCTGCTCCGTCCTCTTACCCTCCCTCCCTGTCGCTGTTTCTCCTTCACCACCTTCTTCCTTCTCCTCCCTCCCCAAAAAGCTATCACAACGCCAGATTTACAGAGTTACTCGCAGGACACCTGTCAGGGGTGCAGTGTCCCACCACTGTCCCCTTTCCGCCTCAGGCTCAGTTTCCCGCCCACCCCAAGCCGCCTTTACTCTTATTTATTGACTTTTTTGATTGAATCACTGTGAGATAAACCCTTCCGAAGTTGTTCACGATCGGGTTTCAGTCATGCAGTGTTCCAACACCGGTCCCTCCACCAGTGCACAGTCCCCAGCCCTGTGTCCCGGCTCCCTCTCACCACCCACCTCCTGCCTGCTCCTCCTTTGTTTTTATATATTTATTTTTTAAAGCCTGCTCATTTTTATTTATTTATTTGCTCTTTGGGTCACACCTAGCGATGCTCAGGGGTTCCTCCTGGCTCTGCACTCAGAAATAACTCCTGGCGGTGCTCGGGGGACCCTATGGGATGCTGGGAATCGAACCCGGGTCAGCCGCGTGCAAGGCAAATGCCCTGCCGCCGTGCCATCGCTCCAGCTCCAAGCCTGCTCCTTTAACAGACACAGAATAATTGACTTTACATTGCTTGTATGAGCTCAGCGGGCTTCCACTCAGTGCTCCCTTCTGATTCGCTCTGTGAGGTTTGGAGGCGTTGCCTCAGGAGCTGGCGTTGGCGACCATGTCTCTGGCGTCTCTCCAGGATCAGTCCTGAGGCAGGGCCGTTTCTCCTGTTACTGCAAGGAAGGCGCTGTCCGTGGTGTTGCCTGGGCCGGCCTGGCACGAGGGGTGCAACAGGTGCCACCTGCTCTGGGGAGGACTTAAGAAATGTCACTGTTGTGAGCTGTGCACAGCTCCTTTGCTGCCACAGTGCTCAGGAGTTACCTGGAGATGCTCAGGTGACATCTGTAAGCTTGTGCTGTGTCTCCAGACCTAGAGCGTTATTATTATTATTTTTGTCTTGTTTGAGCCATACCTGGTGATGCTCAGGGGTCACTCCTGCCTCTGCACCCAGGAGTTAGTGTGATGGTGCTCGGGGACTGTATGGGGTCGTGGGGGTCAAACCTGAGGTGGCTGTGTGCAGGGCGACTGCCCTCCCCTTGTTAGCGCTTCGGGCCCTGGTCCTGGCGTCCCTTCATGCAGAGCCCCCCACTCCCCGCTGGGAACAGCCCCCCAGCACTGAGCACTGGGGGGCAGAGTTCCGTAACCTGCGACACACAGCTGGGGCTGCACGCTTGCCCCTCTGACGAGACGCCCTCTCCCCCCAGGATGCATGACAACATGTCCACCATGGTGTACATAAAGGAAGACAAGCTGGAGAAGCTCACGCAGGATGAGATCATCTCCAAGACCAAGCAGGTGATCCAGGGGCTGGAGGCGCTGAAGAACGAGCACAACTCCATCCTGCAGAGCCTGCTGGAGACGCTCAAGTGTCTGAAGAAGGATGACGAGAGCAACCTGGTGGAGGAGAAGTCCAACATGATCCGGAAGTCGCTGGAGATGCTGGAGCTCGGCCTGAGCGAGGCGCAGGTAGCCGGCTGGGACGCGTGCTGGCCGAGTGGGGGGGAGGGAGCGGCTCCTCAGGCCGTCAGAGCAGCCCTCGCCCGGGGTCTCCCTGAGCACTGTGAGCACCCCCGAACAGTGGTGCCAGCCGTCCTGCTGGGTGGGAGTCCTGTGGGCCCAAAGGGCACCCCCCCCCCCGTCAGCAAACGTGCCCTGGGGGTCGGCAGTTCTGGGCTGCACAGGAAGGTCAGGGGTCAGGGTGTGGGGTGCTTTGCCTCGGAGCTGGGCTGGGAAGAGCCCCAGCACCGGCCGGTGTGGCCCCTAAGCCCAGACCCAGACCAGACAGGGAACGGGCAGGCCGAGGAAGCCCACCCTGGATGGGTCTTGGAGGGGGGCACGCGGAGCCAGAGCCCCCCCCAGAGTGGACACATAGCCCCGGGTGCTGGCACTGGCGGGCTCCCCCATGTGGAACGGGGTGACCGCTTGTCCCCCAGCCCTGCCTCTCCGCTCTGTCCTGCGCCCTGGGGGCAGACGAGCCAGTCCTCGGGGCCGCAGGGGGGCTCAGCAGGGCTCGCACGCCGCGTGTTTGGGGCTGCCGGGCGGGGCGGGCTCTGGCGCGGGACCCTGGGGTGGGCGGGTGCTCACCGCGCGTCTCGCCTCCGCAGGTCATGATGGCCCTGTCCAACCACCTCAACGCCGTGGAGTCGGAGAAGCAGAAGCTGCGGGCGCAGGTGCGGCGCCTGTGCCAGGAGAACCAGTGGCTGCGGGACGAGCTGGCGGGCACCCAGCAGAAGCTGCAGCGCAGCGAGCAGGCCGTGGCCCAGCTGGAGGAGGAGAAGAAGCACCTGGAGTTCATGAACCAGCTGAAGAAGTACGACGACGACATCTCCCCCTCGGTGAGTGCGGCCCTCCGCACCCCTCCCTGCCCCCGCGCCCCGCCCCTGCCCGGCCAGGCAGGCACAGGCAGCCGAGTGCCCTTCCCCGTCTTGGGGCGGGCGCTTCAGCTGCTGTCCCAGCTCAGCCCCTCTGAGCCCGGTGCCTGCCCCTCCTGGGCTCACCGGGGTGGCCCTCCTGTCACGGCTCCTACTGCCTCAGTGCTGTGGGGGTCAGTCCTGATGGTGCCTGAGACGGCTTTTGGGTGCCCCCAGGCGGAGTGCTCTGGCCAGGGAGTGTCATGGTACTTGGTATCACGCATTTGCTTCCAAAGAAAAGGTGTCAATGGAGTTGGGGTCTCCCTGCACTGCTGCCCTGGAATGGCGGGGCAGGCTTCCAGGCGGGGACAGGGACAGGGACGGGAATGGAGGGGCAGGCTTTCAGGTGGGGACAGGGGATAGAGGTGCAGGCATCCAGGCGGGGACAGGGACAGGGACGGGGATGGGGGGGCAGGCGTCCAGCCGGGGACAGGGACGGGGATGGAGGGGCAGGCGTCCAGGCAGGGTCAGGGACGGGGATGGAGGGGCAGGCATCCAGGCGGGGACAGGGGACAGGGACGGGGATGGAGGGACAGGCATCCAGGCGGGGACAGGGACGGGGATGGAGGGGCAGGCGTCCAGGCGGGGACAGGGATGGAGGGGCAGGCATCCAGGCGGGGACAGGGATGGGGATGGAGGGGCAGGCGTCCAGGCGGGGACAGGGATGGGGATGGAGGGGCAGGCATCCAGGCGGGGACAGGGACAGGGACGGGAATGGAGGGGCAGGCGTCCAGGCGGGGACAGGGACGGGAATGGAGGGGCAGGCGTCCAGGCGGGGACAGGGGACAGGGATGGAGGGGCGGGCATCCAGGCGGGGACGGGCACTCTCAGGTTCCTCCCAGCGAGCTGCGTCTTCTGTTCCTTCCCTCAGCCAGGCGTGCTCAGACTCCTGGCTGCCCTGTCCTGGGGCCCAAGCAGGGAGCGTCTCAGTTTCGTGACTGGGATTCCTGGTGGGTGCCCCGTGGGTGTCTGCGCTGTGGACTGACTGTAGGCCCCTTTCTAGGAGGACAAAGACTCCGACTCCAGCAAGGAACCCCTGGATGACCTTTTCCCCAACGACGACGACGACCCTGGTCAAGGCAGTAAGTGGGTGTGGGGGCGTGACGGTGTCTGTGGGCTCCGCACCTGGGGCTGCGGCTGCTACTCGGGCCCCTCCTCTGGGTCCAAGAGCAGCCCCCGCACAGGTACCCAGCTGGCCCAGGGGTGGCGGCCCACAGAGCTGCTTCCGAGCCGGGAAGTCACTGAAGGCTGGAGGGTGCGCTGTATTTTGTGTGTGCGTGCGTGTGCGTGTACATGCGTGCCGTGGCGCGGCTGACCTGGCGTCTGTCTGCAGTCCAGCAGCAGCACAGCAGTGCGGCGGCCGCTGCTCAGCAGGGCGGCTACGAGATCCCGGCGCGCCTGCGCACGCTGCACAACCTGGTCATCCAGTACGCGTCCCAGGGCCGCTACGAGGTGGCCGTGCCGCTGTGCAAGCAGGCGCTGGAGGACCTGGAGAAGACCTCGGGCCACGACCACCCCGACGTGGCCACCATGCTCAACATCCTGGCGCTGGTGTACAGGCAAGCGGGCTCCCTTTGCTTGGCCCGACCACGCTCCTCCTTCGTGCCGCCCCCAGCTTCTGGCCGTCACTTCGCCCCCGTCTGCCGGGGTGACTCGGGACCCAGCACAGCCACAGCCTCCGTGACCTCGGGGACAGGCTGCCTCCTCCCCCGTCCTCATGCCTGTGTCTGTTCTCACAGTCGTCTGGGGGTGCAGGGGTGTAGCCCTGACGGATGCGAGGGAGCTTCCCTCTCCCAACCCACTGGGGTGTCGAATCTCTCTCCGCCAGCGCCTGCCGGCTCCGGCTGCTGGGACCGGAGATAGGTGTGGCCTTCGCTCCTCTCCCAGCATGCTGGTAGCTGAGGCGTCGGACCCGGCACCTCAGAGAGGCAGGCCAGGGCACCGGGGCGTGTTTGGCGGCGTCTCAGCTGTGCACCGACCCGGGCGCCCTGGGGAGCAGTCGCTGGTCTCACAGCTCACCCAGCCCCCGCCCTGTGGTGTGGTTACTCTCTTCTTTGTGATGTGGCCTCTTCCAGTTTAGCAAACTTTCTTCTTTCCTTTTGTTTTAAAAAATTAGTTTTTGGTCACAACCAGGGATGCTCAAGGAACAGGGTCAGGCCGGGGTCAAACCAGACTCCCTCACCCGAGCGTGCTCCTCCTGACCTCTCAGCCGCTCAGCTGCCATTTGGGGGGCTTCAGGCCTGGGCGGGCGGCAGGCTCTCACCGTGGGGCCCGTGTGTCCTGCGTCCAGTGTAGCAGGCCCGAATGGCGGCTGAATCGTCTCTGCAGCATCCCCAGCGGCTCGTGTAGGCCTGGGGCAGCACGGGTGCCGGGAGGAAGGAGGGAGGAGGGCCCCAGCGGTGCCGGTCTCGGCGGCAGGTGTAGGCCTGGGGCAGCACGGGTGCCAGGAGGAGGGAGGGAGGAGGGGCCCCAGCGGTGCCGGCCGACAGTGGAGCTGAGAACGGTCTTTGCACCCCTGCCCAGGGGCGTGAGAGACGGTTCCGTGGCCAGGGCACCTGCCCTGCGTGTGGCCAGCCTGGGGCCTGGGTCCGGCCACCCAGATGGCCCCCGAGGCTGCCAGGCTCCGTGTGGCGGGCAGTGGCTGGTTGCAGACGGTGCTGATGTGTCTGTCTCCCCCAGAGACCAGAACAAATACAAAGACGCGGCCAACCTCCTCAACGACGCCCTGGCCATCCGCGAGAAGACGCTGGGCAAAGACCACCCCGCGGTGTGTACCCCCGCCTGCTCTGTTGCCCTGGCAGGGAGCTGCCCCCCGCAGCCTCAGCGCCACTCTCCCGACCCCAGCCAGGCTGCCCCTTCTAACCTTCCCCGGGAGACCCGTCCGCCCGGCCCCGCTCAGCTCCGGGGGCCCCGAGCCCCACCTGCCCGCCGGGGGCTCCGTCGTGTGTGCTGCGTGACCCCCTGCGGGGCAGCGCCCCCTCACTGCTGTGCGTCCCTGTGCTGCAGGTGGCGGCGACGCTCAACAACCTGGCGGTGCTCTACGGCAAGAGAGGGAAGTACAAGGAGGCGGAGCCACTGTGCAAGCGGGCGCTGGAGATCCGGGAGAAGGCGAGCCCGGGGCCCGGAGGGGGCAGGTGCCCGCGCGAGGCTTGGGCTGGATCCCCGGCCCGGCTGCTGCTCGTCCGGCCGCAGGACTAGGCCAGGAGCCGTAGACTGTGCAGCGTCCTCAGCTGCCTGCCGGGCTGGGTGGCCGCGGGCTCTCTCTGTGGCGTGTCTCTGGGCATCGGATCCGGGCCGCGAGGACCGGGGGAGCCCTTGGGCCCGCGGTGTCTGTGGCTGCTCTGCCTTCCTGAGGCGGATCACTGGGTCTGAGCTGCTCGGCGAGTCGGGCGAGGGCAAGCAGGGAGCGCGGCTGTGTCACTCGGTCCGAGGAGGGTCTGAGCCGGGGGTTCCTGCGTGCGGGGTCCCGGCGGCACTGACACGGCTGCTTCCTGACCAGGTCCTGGGGAAGGACCACCCCGATGTGGCCAAGCAGCTGAACAACCTGGCGCTGCTGTGCCAGAACCAGGGCAAGTACGAGGAGGTGGAGTACTACTACCAGAGGGCCCTGGACATCTACCAGACGCGCCTGGGCCCCGACGACCCCAACGTGGCCAAGACGAAGAACAACCTGGTACGTCCCGGCGGCTGCGTGCAGCTGTGCTGCCTCCTCACGCTCTGCCCCTCTGCCCACGGTGCCCCCTGCTGTGTCCCTGCCACCGCGCCCGCCCTGGTGCCCCCTGCTGTGACCCTCCCTGCCCCCGTGCCCGCCCTGGTGCCCCCTGCTGCGACCCTCCCTGCCCCCGTGCCCGCCTGCGGTGCCCCCTGCTGCGACCCTCCCTGCCCCCGTGCCCGCCTGCGGTGCCCCCACGGGCGCTGCAGGCCTGAGCTGGGCGTGTCTGCAGGCGTCCTGCTACCTGAAGCAGGGCAAGTTCAAGCAGGCGGAGACCCTGTACAAGGAGATCCTGACCCGCGCGCACGAGAGGGAGTTCGGCTCTGTGGACGGTGGGTGTCAGCGCGGCCCAGCAGTGTGGTCCGGGGGGTTTCCGGAGGGGAGGATATGCCGCGCAGAGCTCCCGGCACGCACAGGAGCTGTCCCCACCCGGTGCCCCGCCTCTGCGCTCGCCTGTGCAGGCAGAGATCTGCCCAGTCAGATCTCTTTCTTCGGGCGTTTCTGGAAACCCAGCGTCTATTCGTCTCTGTTCAGGAGCGGAGCAGAAGCCCTTGGCGTGCTCCCTGCAGGGCTGGGGCGGGGCACGGCGAGGTGCCAGGTCCCCCCGCCCTGTTCCAAGTTCTCCCCTCAGTGAAGATGCTCGGGGGGCGCTGGCTGCTGGCAGGGCCCGGGCGGGAGCAGGACTCTGAGGGCCCGCGGGAGCCTCTTCCCTGCGTTCGCTTTTATCTTCGCCAGTGCCCGGCCGCGGGCCGGAAAGGCAGGTCCATCTGTTGGGTTCTTCAGCTGGAGTCCAGCTCCGCACGTGGAGGGTTTCTGAGGACACCCCCAGCTCAGGTTCACAGATCAGCAGCATAGCATGTGGGACACCCCTGTTCAGGCCTGCCTCCCTCCGTCCCCTGAGCACTGAGCCAGGAGTATCCCGGAGCACCTCTTGACTGCGGTGCCCAAACCCAGAAGCACTGGAAGAGGGCTGTGTCCTACTCTCAGAAGTGAGGGCCAGTGGCCGAGCTCAGGATCTGTATGTGGAGAGACGGGGTTCTAGCCCTGGTGCCAGCTCTAGCGAGACAGGTTAGGATGCTCCGGAGAGACGGTTCGTGTCTCCTCCGGGCTTGCTCCCGCGGTTCCCACTATTCCTCTGGCGGTTTATTGTTTCGTTTCTCAAATGTGAAATTCTCCAGGTGCTCCTGGGGGTTCCAGCACAGGAAGTTATGGGGACCCGGCGTTGGTCAGAGCCCCCCGCAGCTGCCTACCCATCTCCCCCGGCGGCAGCTCTCCACTTGCCCAGGGGCTGCCCTTTCTGGCTGCCGTGTCCTGTCTCGAGGCCGGGGGTGGGCTCAGACAGGAATGAATCCGAGCGCTCCGGGGCCATGAGGGCCACTGCCCTCGCTCACTGCCCCTTCTCCCCCAGACGAGAACAAGCCCATCTGGATGCACGCCGAGGAGAGGGAAGAGTGCAAGGTAGGGCAGGGCCTGCGGCACCTTCCAGGAGGGACGCCTGTGGTCTGCGGAGCCGCCTCTCAGTCGGGTTCTCTGTTCCAGGGGAAGCAGAAGGATGGGGCGTCGTTCGGAGAATATGGCGGCTGGTACAAAGCGTGTAAGGTGGACAGGTAGGACGCAGGCTGGGCAGGGAGCAGGGCGTGCTGCCCGTGCTGCCCGGAGCCCCTCAAGCCCACGCCTTGTGGCAGGCTTCCTCCTGGCCCTGGACCGCCCTGCGGCCGAGCTGCTGCTTCTCACCTGGTGGTCTGGGGCGGGGGGCGGGAGCAGGTACTTAGGCGGAGGAAGCCGACAGCTGGCCAGTGCCGCTGTCCTCACCCCCGCTCCTCTCGCGGGACCCTGCGTCTTCTCACGGGAGCCGGCCCCTCCGGGCTCTTCCCCGCCTCCCTGAGACGCAGGCTCCCAGGCTTCTGTCTGAGCCCCCGGGATCTGGCTCAGAACGTGTGTTCCCGAGTTCCCGTGGCTGGTGGCTAAGCGCGTGCACGCTTGCAAGCGTGTTGTCACACAGACGCGGAGGGTCTGAGTGTCCGCCCTCGGCTTGGCCTGGCAGAGGGCAGCGCTGCTCAGGGGCCGGCCAGTGCCGGGCTCCAGCTCGGCCTCGTCGGGGCGAGGCGGATCTGTCTCCTGAGCTCTGTCCACAGACCTGAGTCTGCTGGTCCTTTCGGTCATCTTCAGTGCGCGGTGCACTAGCCGGTGCTGGCGTGGGCGTGGGAAGGGGCTCGGCTCCAGGTGACGGCTCACAGGCTGCCGTAGAGCTGCCTGACGTTCATGCCCACAGTCCACGGGTCACGGCTCATGTGCTTTCTTGCAGCCCGACTGTTACAACGACTTTAAAAAACCTCGGAGCTCTCTACAGACGTCAGGGCAAATTTGAAGCTGCTGAGACCTTGGAGGAAGCAGCCATGCGGTCACGGAAACAGGTTTGTCAGGTGCCCACTCGTCACTGCCAGACCCGAGTGGGCCAGGAGGCCTGTCATGCCTCAGTGGGACAGGAAGCTTCGGCAGGTGTTTGAACGCGGCAGGAAGGTCCAGCAGGTTGCCTGAGTGTGACAGGAAGGTCTAACAGGTGTGGTAGTGTGACAGGAAGGTCTGTCAGGTGTCCCAGTGTGACAGTGTGACAGGAAGCTTTGTCATGCCCGAGTGTGACAGGAAGGTCTGTCACGTGTCGGAGTGTGGCAGGAAGGCTTGTCATGCCCAGTTGTGGACGGGATGATCTATCAGATGCCCTAGTGTGACAGGAAGGTTTGTGATGCTCGAGTGTGACAGGAAGGCCGTCAGGTGTCCAAGTGTGACAGGAAGGTTTGTCATGGCCGTGTGACAGGGTAGTCTGTCACGTGTCTGAGAGTGACGGGAAGGTGTGTCAGTGCCGCTCGTGTGGACAGTGAGGAGGCCTGAGCACAGCGGTGTGAGAGGGCCCAGGCCCAGGCAGGCCAGCCCGGCAGGCGTGATGGCTGGGCAGAGAGGCCCGGCCGTGGGCTCAGTTCTGCCTGCGGGAGTCATGAGGCGTGAGGCTGTGTGGGACACGGCTGGCCGGGGCGCGAGAGTTTCCTTCCGCACAAGGAGATGCCGACCTCCTCCTGCAGGCTGGGGTGTCTCCGCGCAGGGGGCTCCCCGGGGTGGGCCTGTGGACAGGGCAGGCAGAGGCCCTGCGAGACCCAGGCTGGCGTCTGTGTGAGGGTGCCACTCCGGGGCTGCTGGACACTCGGCCTGTCCGGTCTGTCTCTGGGATCCTGACGCTGGACTCAGCTGTGCCTGGAGCAGCCCAGGGGAAGCCACCCACCTCCCGGGAACACTCAGCCCCGCAGTCCTGCAAAGGCACGTTTCCCACCGTGCGCTCAGGCGATGGCCTGTGGCTGGGGGAAGATGCCCTGGGGTGAGTGGGAGCTGTGGGGTGGGGGTGGGCTTGCCTTCCTGGGGGGTCCCCGCTGTCTCGTGAGAAGGTGCCTCAGTGACTCCCACTGCAGCTTCAGTCTGTTGTCCAGAAACCATGTCTGGAAAGGGAGCGGGCCCTCGCCACCCTCTGGCAGTGCAACAGCCGTGGCTCGTTTCCGATTGACGCACCTGGCGGTAGGAGGGGCAGTCCTAGCCCCTTAGGGGATTTCAGGCAGAAACCTTGGGAACGCGGCCCCCGCATGCTCGGCACCTGGGTCCTGCCGGCTCCTCCGGCCCTCTCTTCCCAGTTGTTCTGTTTGGAAACGTCTCGAGCTAGTGGTTACCCGTTCGCCGCTGCCGAGACTGCCCGGCCTGTGGTCTCCATGGGCTCAGTCACGACAGTGACCCAGGCCGGGAGCTCGTGCGCTGAGGCGGCCGTCGGGGTCACGCCAGGCCTGCCTTCAGGAGTCCGGCAGGGGGATGCCGTGAGCCGGGCTGGGCAGGGGCGGAGCCCACAGCCTGCCCGTCCCTCCCTCAGGGCCTCGACACCGCTCACAAACAGAAGGTGGCTGAGGTGCTGAGTGACGGGGAGCACGCGGAAAAGGGGCGCAGCCGCGAGAGCTTGGACGTGGTCAAGTACGAGAGTGGCCCTGACGGAGGGGAGGAAGTGAGTATGAGCGTAGAGTGGAACGGGGTAAGTACAGTCCACGGTGCGGGGCCCAGATGCAGTATGAGTGACGCTCTCTCCGGGCCTGGCTTTCGCGGACACCGAGCCTGCTCTGGGTGCGAGGGGCTGCCTTCCTTCTCTCCGGGAGCCTGGACTCTCCGGCCTCTCAGCAGCTGGACGCTGGCTCTTCCCAGCGGGGTCCGTGCTGTAGCACTAACGCCTGTCACTCACCCTCCTTGCTAACACACCGCTCTAACCCTGCTGACAGGCCGCCGGGCCTTTGCACACGTGAACTCAGAGCCACACGGGGAGACCCTAGGGTTTCTGTAGAGATGCACAGACCAGAGCAGCCTCGGGGCTGCTGGGCGCTGCCTGTCCGGGAGCCCTTCCCAGTCACCAGGTGCTGAGACGCGCCAGCCCGTGTCTGCCCCGCCCAGACATGCTCCGCGCTGGGCACATGCCGCCTCACAGCTGGGGGCTGCCGGCAGGTCGGTGCCCGCAGCCAGGTGCTCAGACTCTGCACGCCGTGGGCTTCTCTTCGAGGGGTTTCCCTGAGCAGTTCTTTTGCCGAGTACTAGTTTGGCTCCTGCCCGAATGGCACCGCGGGCCCAGACTCCGCCCCGGGCAGGGGCCTTCTCGGGAGAGTCTGGCCCCGCCCCCGCGGACCAGGCCCTGGCAGCAGGGGTCACTGTGGGGGAGGGCTGTGTCGCCCGGAGAGGTGCTCCTGCAGTCCCCGGGCACGGGTCCTCCTGGGACGTGCTGTGGGGTCGGAGGCCAGGGCAGCGCCTTGGGAGCACGCGGGGAGGCCGCACCCACAGGCCCCCCGGTCCTGGCCTGGTGTCCAGTCCTGGCTGTGGGAGCCGTGGAGGCCTCGGGGGTCACAGCCCCGCTGGGTGCGCCAGGAGCCGGGGCCCTTGCAGAGCAGCCGCAGCTTGTCCGCAGACCCCAGGCCTCCAGGTACCGCAGGCGGAGCCGGGACCCCAGATACCTGCGGGGGGACCCGGGGCCTAGACAGCTGCGGGCGGCCCCGGGCCCAGACGCGTGTGGCAGACTGGACCCCGGATGGACGTGGGCGTTCCCCAGGAGTGGGGGCCACACTGCAGGCTGCGGCTCCCAGGAGTCGCTGCCTCTCCCGGGCTTGCTCCCCGCCCTGAGGGGCCGCGTGTGCAGGCGAGGTCGGGCCTCGCCCGCTGTGCCCTGGACAGCTCAGCTCTGGGCGGGGCTGCAGAGTCGGGGGGCCTGGGTGGGGCGGATCGGGAGAGGGCAGGCCTGGGGGTGCCCCGGAGCGCCCGGTCACTGCCGGGCACTGTGGCCCTCAGTGTCCAGTGCTTCAAACCCAGGCCTGGGGAGGTGTGGTCAGCAGAGGGGCTGCCGCCGCCTGTGGACAGGCTGGGCCAGTGGCCTGCTGACGGGGTCAGGCGCCCCACCCCCGGAAGGCTCTGGGCTGGGGTGACCCCGCCCTCAGGATATGGCCCCGCCCCCAGGAGGTGACCCCGCCCTCAGGATGTGGCCCCGCCCCCAGGAGGTGACCCCGCCCTCCCTCGGGAGGTGGTTCTTCTGTAGTTTTGTGTTTGGGCCATACCGGTAGTACTCAGGACTCACTTCTGGCTCTGCTCGGGGGTCACTCCTGGCAGGTTTGGGGGGCCGTAGAGGATGCCAGGGATCAAGGCTAGGTTGGGCGCATGCAAGACAAGTGCCCTGCCCTGTGGCTCCAGCTGGGACCCCCTTCTGCACCGTGTGTGCGTGCAGTCCCCTTTCCCGGCCTGTGCCAGGGACTCTTGGGAAATGGGAGATGCACTGCCGTCCGGCCACCGTCCTCCCTCCCCTGGGTGGCCACTGACCACGGGCCCTCTGGGGCCTCTGGGGTTCAGCTGAGGAAACGCCCCTCTCCCGTGGCCCCCACATCCTGAGCCTCCTTTCAGCCTCCTTTGCTTTCCGCCCCTCAGGAGCCCCTCCCCACTTTCCCCGCTGTTGAGTCCCGACCTCTCCCTCGGGGAGCTGCCCAGTGGGGCTCAGAGCCTTTCCCAGCTCAGTGTCGGGGTCCCCCTCTCCCTCGGGGAGCTGCCCAGTGGGGCTCAGAGCCTTTCCCAGCTCAGTGTTGGGGTCCCCCTCTCCCTCGGGGAGCTGCCCAGTGGGGCTCAGAGCCTTTCCCAGCTCAGTGTTGGGGTCCCCCTCCCAGTGGGCTTTGCCCTTTGCCCGGCACGAGGGCTGTAGACCCTGTCAGGGTGGTGTGAGCTGCCTGGTGTGTGCAGGACCCACGGGTGGCGCTCAGGGCCTCCTGCAGCCGCGCGGGGCGCGAGGTGCATGCCCGGCTGCCCGGCTGCCTGGCAGCCATCTGGGCCCTCGGGTCGTGTCTGCGTGGCGGGAAGAGCCGGGAGCAGCGAGGCTGTGCTGTGGGCGAGGAGTAGGGAGGAGAGCCTGCCAGGGGCCGCGGCCGGCCTGTCCCCGCCGGGGGCTCACGGCTCTTCTGAGCAGACAGAGCGTTTTCTTGTCCTGCCCACAGCCCTGGGGAGTTGGTAACCAGTTTTATTTTTCCATTTAAAGATGAGAAAAATGAAGCTCGGGCTGGTTAAGTGACTTGCTCTCCATCCCTCGGTGAGTCGGAGCGGCGGCCAGGCTGGCCGTGTGTCCTGTCCAGGCGGCAGGCCCGGGACACAGCGCCGCCGCGGGAAGCCGTTGTCTCTCACCCCCTGCGTTCGGATCACCCACTGCATGTCTGGGATGTGCTGTGGTCTTTGAAAGTGTCTGAGGTGTCTCCGGTCGTGCTCCTAAGAAAGTGCTCCTGTTCCTGAGCACAGGCGCTTGGAAGGGTTCCTCAGTCTGGTGGGGCGCTGCAGACCCCCGGGGTCTTCACATGCTCCCTGCCCTGGCGGCAGCCCAGGAGGTGTCTGGGCTGGGCCGAGCCCGGCGCTGGACCCCTGGGCTCGACAGGGTGACGTGTAGCAGGGGCCCGTCTAGATGGAGAGACGCGCAGGCAGGAGCTGCAGATGCCCCTGCAGGCCCCAGGCCGCGCCGGGCTCGTGGGGACGGCGGCCGCGGCGGCGCGTTCACCGCTCTCTCTCGTTCTGTCGCAGGCCTAGCTCCCGACTGCCCGCTGTCCTGCATGAGGCGGCTCCTCGCCAGCTAACCTCGCCAGTGCTGCCCGCTGCGCTAGCCCCCCCCACTCGGGACTGGCCCTTCCTCTCGGTGCTGCTGTCCGGGGGGGCTCTCGTCCCCATGTAGCTTTGCCAGATATGTACCTAGTGACCCGCGCTGTATCACTCCACCACGTCCTGTGTAGACAGTTTAGCCGTGAGAGCGATAGGCTGTTCACTCCGACACGAGGTAGTTAGATGTCCCCGCAGCTGTGCGCAGTGGCATGACCGTGACTGACCGTGGACACTGGCCGCCCGGCCGCCCTCTCCCCGGGGCTCTGCCCCAGTAGCCTCTGCTCTGTGCTCTGTGTGTGAAACTCGCGGTTCTGCTTTTCTCTACTAACCTCTCCGTGTTCGGTGACGTGTGCATTTGTGTCTTTCTAACTTCTAATAAACTCACTCCAACTCACCTGCGTGCTGGTCTGTCTGCCTACTAGAACCTCTCCTTGCTGGGGCGCGGCTTCTAGGAGGGACGTGGCAGCGGGTGGTCACCCGGGGCTGCCTGTGTATCCCTCCCCTCGCCTCAAGCTGCTGCCCTGCAGGTCCACTGCGACCAGCTGTCCACTTCTGGGGTCTGAGCCGAGTGTGGGGAAAGGTCTCGGGGCTTGGTTCGTGACCCCTGAGCACTGGATTGAATTTTCCAGCCCCGTGGTAACCAGCATTCAAAGAAGCTGCTGGAAAGGGCGGGACCCGCGCGGCTGGGGGAGGGGGGTGGCGCAGGCCGTGTGGCGTCTGCCTGGGCTCAGCGTTTCTGACCCGGCCTTGGTCTGAGCTCCTGTGGGTGACGTCTCTGTGTGCAGACACCAGCGCCATTGTTCCCGGGGTGTCGCTGCTCCTGTTGGATGGGCTGCTTCATGCTCTGTGCCACGGTCCCCGGGTTCTCGTCCCCACAGTCGAGACGGAGAGTTTTGTGCCGTGTCCGTTCTCGGTGCCGGCGTGCGCAGGCGGCTTCACGTTTGTCCCCGTCTCTTGCAGGACGGCACTGGATCTTTAAGGCGCAGTGGTTCCTTTAGCAAGCTCCGCGCCTCCATTAGACGCAGCAGCGAGAAGCTGGTTAGGAAGCTGAAGGGAGGCGGTGCCCGGGAGAGTGACCCCAAGAACCCTGGGTAATTATCCCGAGCGCCCGCCGCAGGCCCTGCCCCGAGCGAGCTCCTTTCCCCGGGGGCGGAAGGGCAGAGGCGAGTGGCTGCGGGCGCGGGCTGTGCCAGCGCCCAGAGGCGCCCGTGGGGCTGTGGCCTTAGGCGGAGGGAGAGACGTGCGGGCGTCAGAACTCCCTTTCCCGCGTGGAGAGAAGCTGTCTCGAGTCTTGGCGTCTTTCTTTCCGTTGTGGCAGGGGTGCGCCCAGTAGTGCTCAGGTCCAGGGGCTGCTCCTGGCCATCACAGGCCACCTGGCCCTCCAGTTCATTGCTCGGCCACCAAGTGCTCTGGGGACCCTGTGGTGCCGGCACTGACACGGCATCCCCGTGGCGGTCCGAGCTCCCAGCTGGAGCCACCTGCCCCGGCCCGGCTCTCCCAGGGCTGCCTGCCAGGCCCCGTGTGGCGCGCGCTCACTCGGCACGGGCGAGGCAGCCCAGCACACTTGAGGCACGAGGACCCCAGGAGCCCGCCGGGGTGGGAGTGCCCGGAGGCGTCTGCCGCCCTGCGGAGGACCCTGAGTTGGGGGACGGGCGCAGGGAGGGACAGTGTGGAGGGCGTGTCTGGGGCTGAAGCGACTGTCTGGAGGAGCAGCGTTTCCTCCGAGGGGCCCTGGGCGTCTGGGCAGATGCCGTGCCTGCTTCTGCGCCTGTTTTACCCCTGGGCTGCCCTAGAGGTTCTGGAAGGTTCTGGCCTTGTCCGAGAGGTAGCTCTAGCAGAGCCCGTGTCTGTGGTACTTGGGGACGTCTGGTGTCTGCTGGTGGGCTGAGCGGGGGGGGGGGGGGCTGCCCAGACCAGCAAGTCCGGGCGGTGTGGGGGCACCAGACCCCCTGCGGGCTGCAGTAGGGGCTGCTCCTGAGGAATGGCTGGCAGCTCTTCCTTCTGGAAGGGGACAGTGGAGAAGGCTGGCGGCCAGTTGGACAGTGGCCAGACTCGAGCCACGGGCCGTGAGCGCTGAGGGCCTGGGGCACCGCTGTGGGGGTGCAGGCTCCGTCCCCCACTGAGCTGTGTGAACCCTCCATGTTCCGCCCAGGTGCCTGTCATTTCAGCCTGTACCGCAGGGGTGCGGGGAGCGGGGCAGGGGCGCGGTGCGAGCACGCACTGTCACGTTTGTTCTGTATTTTGGTTTCTAAGCGTTTCGGTACCAGCCTCAGAGCCCGAGAGACAGGATAGGGCTAAGGTGCTTGCCTTGCGCACTGCTGACCCGGTGTCAGTCTCAGCACAAATGGTCCCGAGCACAGAGCCGGGAGTGACCCTGAGCACTGTCAGGTGTGGCCCAACCCATGCCCCCTGTCCCTGCCCCCACTAGCTCCACAGCTCTTGAAGAGTGCTCAGGTTCCCCCCACTGAGTATCTGGAACGGGCCTGCCCGTGTGCACGGGGCGGGGGTGCCCTCGCCCTCTTGTTCCGAGGCTCAGTAGCTTCTGGGGGGCTACGGCGGTGCCTGCGGGATCCTGGCATGCCGGGCGGGCTCGGGCTCGCACAGGCCCCGGGGGTCCTTCCGGTTCTTGGAGCGTTTCAGACGTGCAGAGGAGGCGCCGGGTTGACGTGTCGTTGGCCTTTCGCTGAGTGACGCGCTGCTCAGTGAGCGGGGAGTTGCGGTCGGGGCTGGGTCGCGCGTGTGGACCCGCAGGTCCCTCAGCGGGGAGGCCGTGCCTGGGGCTGCATGTCATCTCGGGGGCGCTGTGTGCTCTGCTGCCGCTGACCCGTGTGCTGTTTGTCCTTGCATGTCCACTGCCCGGTCACAGCATGAAGCGTGCCAGGTCTCTGAATGTCCTTAACGTGGCTGGCCAGGCAGCTGAAGACCGCCTGCAAGTAAGGAGCCCGCCCTCCTCGTCCCCGCAGGCGGCCGGGCCCACCGCTGCGCCCCGCTCTGCGCCCGCCGTCCCGGGACACGGCCGCTGCTCAGTCCCCGCCCGGCTTCACTAACCTGCTGACACACTGTCACTTGGTCTTGGGCCCTTGGCATGCGGTTTGGACCCCACGCGTCCATGGCTGGGTTCCAGCCTTGTGCCCATGCCAGCATGCCACGGCGACGCTTCACGCTGGCACTCGGGACAGCTGCTGGCCGGGCTCCTGGCTCTAGACTTCGCTTCTGTCCAGTGTTTAGTGCGACTGTCGGGCACAGCGGGCCCCGAGCCGACCTGGCCCGGGCTTCTGGGAACGGACTTTGTGCATGTTGGCAGTTCTGGCGCGCTGGTGCCCACAGGGCCCACATTCATGCCATGGCAGCTGGCCTTGGCGGCGGTGCTGTCCTGTGGCGGTCCTGTGCTGCGGGCACTGAGCCCTGCAGGTGTGTGCCCGGCTGGCGCTGCGGGCACTCGGGGGTTTGCGGCTCGTGGTGGGTACCTGCTTTCACTCTGGGCGTCTGGATGCTGAGCACCGGGCACGCGTGTCCTCACCGAGCCTGCAGCTGTCCCCTCCCGGGTCCCTAGTGGGTGCTGGGCGGAGCTGGCCTGCGGCCGGGCGGGGTGTAACCTCCCGTTTGTTCTTTCACACAGGATCGAGGTCATTGTCTCGCGGACTCGCGAGCTCTGAGCGCCAGCCACACTGACCTGGCCCACTGCGGCCAGAGCTAGACGGGGCCCAAGATAGCGGCACCAGGTGCCCCCCGGCAGGGGCAGGCGGGGCTCCGTGTCTCAGGTGACCTCCTACCCTTCAGGAGGGCCCCCGATTCTTCAGCACAGCCCCGCTGGGCATGGCGGGTCAGGGGCTGCTGGGCAGGCCGCAGACTGCTTCCTGCCCGCCCCGCGGCCCCCCTTACCCCACCCAGTGCAGGGAGCCCCGACCCTAGGGGACGGCCATCGCCAAGCCCTCGGGCGGGCGTGATGCTTTTAAAGGCTTGTCTTCATGTATTTAAGCAGCTCTGGGGAAGGGACAGGGATACTGATGTGCTGGTGCCTGCCCGAGCACTGGCCAGGGAGTCTGAGCCATGGGTGCTGTCAGGGGCTTCAGGGCTGTCCTTGTCGTGGAACTGCACTAGGCGGGGCTGGGGTGGACGCTGGGGAGCCCCTCAGGCTGGGGGGTCTGGGTTCAGGCAGCCTGGTTTGGACGCTGGGTCTTGGTGACCCAGAGAGCCTGGTGCTTGGGTGCCCCCTGCTGGCCCATCGGGGTCTGCGGTGCCAGGGCAGGGATGTGAGTGCCCTCTGCTGCTGCCCCGTTCCCTTGGTACATCCTTGCCCAGCCTCAGGCCTCCTGCATACTCCAAACTCTGTTCCTTGCGACCATTTCTCGGGGGTCACACCTGAGATGTGGCCAAGATGTGGCCCCAGGCAGCTAAGTCGGGCACACAGCCCCTTCCGGTCGCTCTGAGGCTCAGGGGCCGGCCTCCTCCAGCAGTGGGGAGCGGGGGGAGGGGACAGTGGCAGGGCACTCAGGTCACACCCGGTGTCCACAGAAGCATGGGCGGTGAGCGTCCACAGCCATTAGTTCGGGGGCTTTGCTAAGGAGTGTAGCTTTCTTCCACCAGACCTGCCACTGACAGCCATGGAATGTTCTGGAAGGCATCCATGTGAGGCTGATCCTTTGCGTGCTGGTCAGATTCCTGACTCTGGACTGGGGGTACCTGGGTCATGGGCAAGGCCAGCCCTGCAGGTGGGGCTTTTGTGCCAGGACCCGATGTGCTTCCTACTGGGCTATAGCAGGGACGCGGGGCTGAGGACAGGTGTGGGTGCGTGCAGCGTCGTGGGGGGACCCCAGGGTGTGTGTGGCTGAGTGCAGGGCTGGCAGTCTCGGTTTTGTGCCTTTGCTCTGGTGTGACACTGGACAGTGACTTGGCCTTGCTTCCATCCAATGACCGGAATAAAGCATTTTATTGCCTGTCGTCCGTTCTGTGTGCTCCGCAGAAGGCCGTCTCCTGTCTTCTTGGACCAGGGTTCCCCGAGTCAGCCCTCAGCGGTTAGGGCCAGACCACAACCCTGACCTTGAAGCAGCCCAGTGGGGTCCCTCCCCCAGCTCCAGGCCCGAGGGGGGGGGGCGTGTCTGCCTAACTTCTGTGCCGTGGCTGGAGCAGCGCCAGACTCTAGGTGTGTGGCGAGACCGTCTGCCCCGTGGTCACGTGTGCTCCAGGCCTGCTGCATGCAGGTGGGAGGGGAACCGGAGGCCACTGTCCAGGCAGGACATCCCATCCAGGTAGCCATTGCTGGAGGCACCCGCGGGGGCAGGGCAGTGCAGAGGGGATTCTGGGGTGAAGCATGCGTGCGCCCAGTGACGGGCTACTCCAGCAGCGCCCTCTGGGGGCGCGTGGGGGTCACCTCCGTCACCGCAGCCTGTGCGTGCCAGTGTCAGGAGGCCCCGGCATCCCCTGGGGTGGCTCCGGCAGGGCCATGTTAGGGCCGTGTAGAAGCCGAGCCGACAGGGGGCGCTGCTGGCCCCGGGGAGCCAGACGTCCCTCGCACACCTTCCGCCAGGATGTCGTAGCCGCAGGCCCCAGGGGGCAAATGAGGTGCAAAGAGCACCCTCAGGGTCCGGCCTGCGGGAGGGCCCTCGTCCGGGCGGTGCCGATCCGCCATCAGCCTCACGAGGAGCTGGTCGGCCCAGGTGCCCCCGAGTGCTGGCAGGACCCGTGTGTCCCCGGGGCTGGAAGGGGACAGGCCTGCGTGACTCCCTGGGCCCACCTGCCCTCCCGCCCGCCGGGAGGGGAAGGCGCTTACCCTGCTGTCCCAGCCATGTCCTGCTCGTCCACAGCCTCCGTCACCTGCAGGGCGCAGAGTGAGCGCGGTGCCTGTGGGCCCCGCCCGCCCCGCCCCGCCCGCCCGCCCGCCCGGGGGCTCGCCTGGTTGATGCACAGCACCGGGCTCTGGAAGGTGCAGCTCAGCCGCCGCAGGGCAGCTCCCAGAGCACGCAGGAGCCGGGCCCTGGGTGCGGCGTCGGGGGCGGGGAATTCACAGCGGAACGGGGCAGCCACTGAGTCGATGACCAGCAGGCGCACCAGCCCCCGAGCCAGGAGCACCGGCACCTTCTTCGTCACACACTGCAGCAGGCTGTCCTGGAGGGGGGCACCATCACCTGCGTCCCGTGGGCCCTCACAGGAGACCCCCGCCCGGGGCGTGCCTGGGCCCTGGGCCCTGACGCCTCCCTGTGCTCCCCCAGGGTCCCCGCAGCCGAGCCCCTCAGCGTGGAAAATGACAGTAGCAGTGGAGGCGCGGACGACGCCGTCCTCAACGTGAGCCTGGCAGGGTGGGGGCCTGGGTGCAGCCGGGCCTGCCCAGCCTCAGCGGCAGTGTCTCGGGGCCTGGCCTGACGTCCCCTTCCTTTGCAGTGAGTCCGCACACAGCGCCCGGGAGCCCTGTGAGAGCCTGGGGTCGCCGAGGCTGGAGGGCCGGAGCCTGGGCCCCCTCCTGCCCCGGCCTGGGCACCCACACCCGCTGACGGCCAGCGGGGTGGGCACAGCCGCGGGGCCTGCTGCGCCACCCGACAGTGTATCTTAATGTAAATTAAAAATGTTCAGTTTATAGGCCTGGTTTTGTGCTTGAGTTCTTTCTAGAATGGTCCATGAGCCAAGGGGACTTTGCCAGCCACGCCCACGGGCCGTGTGGGCATGCTCCCGGAAGTCACGCCCCGGGGAGACTGCGTTCTTTCCTGCCGTGCTGGTGTCACTTCAGGGGTCACTCTCCTCCCGGAGCCACTTCTAGAACCCTCTGCAGTGGACACTGCTGGCGGGCACCGGGGTCTGTGTGCCAGTCGCCCCCGAGCCACGTCCTCTGGCGTCGGGCCGACAGACGCAGCACTTACCACGTCAGCTGCGTGCTCGACGAAGATGTGGTCCCCAAACTCGATCTTCCCGACCACGTGCGCGGGCACGTCTGCGCGCAGCCGCTGCTGCTGGCCGATGAGCTGCTGCAGCCGGCGGCTGGGGAAGGCGTCCTCAGTGCACACGTACACGGCGCCTGGGTGGGCGGGTCGTGCCGGCCGGCTTGGCGGTGCCCCAACAGGAGCAAGGCTGCCACCCCCGCTCCGCCCCGCCCCTCCGCAGCGGCCACTCACCGGCCTCCAGGCCTCCGTACCGCAGCGGGAACTGCACGGCCAGGCAGAGCTGCAGAGCCAGCTGGGTCTTCCCGGCCGAGCTGCGGCCAGCCAGCTCGGTGATGCCCTGCAGGGGCAGGCCGCCGCCCAGGAGCCGGTCCAGCACGGGGCAGCCGAGGCTGAGGCGCAGGTGCTGGGTGGGGAACCGGTCCTTCTGCTGGTACAGGTGCAGCGCTAGGGGGCATCAGGATGGCTCTGGCCGGGCCCTCGGCTGAGCCTCTTGGCCCACAGTGCTCCCTGATCCCGCCGCCTGCTCCCTCCTCTGGCCTGAAGACCTGGGCCCCACCTGTGAAGGTGCTGGTCCCCCGCAGGTGCACGGCGGCCGTCCGCAGCAGGAGCCGGATGTCGGCGCCCGAGAGGCCCGTTGCTCTCTGCAGGTCTGGGCCAGAGAAGTGCAGCAGCTGCCGCACGGACACCACCTTGGCTGAAAGGACACGAGCACAGGGCTCCGCGTGACGCCAGGGAAGGCTGGAACGTGCGCTTTGCCCCGGGGTTTCTAGTGTCTACACAGAGCCTGGTGTCTTGGGAGAATGATCGGATGTGGGGCTTGGACAAGTGTAACAAGCAGAGGGGACCGTTGGAGATGTGTCAGCCAATGCAGCAGTGGGGGAGAAAGGAAGAACTCAGCCTGAGTCTGGACGAGGGAGCCTGCCTTTCCTCACTGCCGCCAGGATCCTGGGGTTCAGGTCCAGCTGGTCCAGATCCATGTCTCCATGGGGCTGCCCTGTGCGGACACGGGAAGGGGAGTCAGGCACACCCCTCAGAAACCCCAGGGAGCCTGCAGGGTGGGGTCCTGCCTGCTGACCAGCAGGACTTCCGGGAGGTGTTTCTGGGCTAACGGGGGACTTGCAGGATGCTGGGAGCTGCCCCTTGGGTAACTCTCTACCCCCGGGCAGTGCGGCCAGTGCAGGCCTGTGACCGCCTCACCTCAGCCCCTCTGGGGCAGGAACCCTGGGTCAGCCGCCAGCACCCAAGCCAGTGCTCCGCCCTCCGCAGCGGCTGAGGCTCCCCAGGAGGAACTGCTGGGCCGGCGGGGCAGGCTGGGAGACAGGATGTGCTAACGTGAGTGCCAGACCGGGTGTGCAAGGCGCCTCTCCCCCGGCCCCCCGGTGGTGGCTGCCTGAGCAGTGGCCATCACACCAGAGTGCTGGGGCAGCAGAGGGCAGCGGCAGGGAAGGGGCTTTGCCCCGCAGCCACGCCCGTGCCCCCGGGGGTCAGGCGGGGAGCTCAGTCTCATCCCTGCCCACCACTGGACACAGCTCCAGAGACGCCCCAATGCACTGTGTTCAGGGGCCTGTGTTCAGGGCCCGAACAGGTCCCAGGGCTCTCAGACCGCCACCCGTGTGCGGGGAGAGGGGGCAGTGAAGGGGCAGCCCAGTCTGTCCTGTCCACTCGGGGCTGCGGGGGCCGGCCTGCCGGGGCACCGACACTACCGGTCACGCGGGGCCTGGCCTCCTGGCCCCCCCCGAGCCTGCTCTCCCTGCTGTGGCCGCTCACGGTGTCCACACCTACCCAACCTCGTGTCCCCTCTGGTGTGTCCCCTCCTGCGTATCAACGCATAGCCCAGGCCCCGTCCCTCCTGGGTGTCCTCTCCCGGTGCCCATATACCCAGACCCCAGGTCCTGTCCTGGCACCTACGTGTACCCTGACCACGGCTCCCCCTGGGTGTCCACAGGGACCCTGGGCCGTCTGAGGGCGCCGCTGACACCAGGCTGAGCCAGTCTCCCAACCCCACACTGTCATCACCCGTCCAGGTGCCCGAGGAGGCGACAGGCGCTCGGGACAGTCCCTGCGGGCCACCCCGCACTGGGCCCCACGGGGCAGTGCTGAAACTCCTCGGAATTCTGCAAGGAACAGCGGCGCTCGCCCACGGGCGCCCCGACACCGGCAGGCCGCGCTCCCCCAGGAGCATCTCCCGGGCTGCGCCGACCCAGGCGCGCCCACCCCGCGCTGCCGGCGCGCATCTCCGCCCGGCCCCGCGCCTGGGGAGCCCACGCAGGAACGCGCCCCTCTCCGGACCCACGCACACCCCGCGCGCCCGCGGCCCGCCGCGCTCTCACCGCAGCTCCGTCCACTTCCCGCGCGCTCCCGCCGTCTCCGCCGCCCAGTGGCCCCGCCTCCTCCGCCAATGAGCAGCGGCCTGCGCAGAGTAAGCCAATTAGAAAGGAACTGTGCCTAGGGCTCGGGAGAATCGACCAATCCAAAGTCGCAGTGGCCCTAAGGGGGCGGAGCATCTCCGGCAGTCTCCCAGGACCGATTGGTGACTGGCCGTGTCTCACTGCCGATTGGTGGGGAGGGACTGCGCGAGAGGGAGGAGCCGGAGTGCGATTGGACGTCTCACCTAGCGGCGCGCAGCGATTGGCCGCGGGCGCTGTCAGCGCCGTCCGCCGCGGGGAGGCGGGGCGCCGGCGGGGCGAGGGCCGGAGCCGGGCGGCCAGCGGACCGGAGGCAGCGTCATGGCCTCCGAGGTGGCCGCGCGCCGCGACGCCAAGAAGCTGGTGCGCTCCCCCAGCGGCCTGCGCATGGTGCCCGAGCACCGCGCCTTCGGCAGCCCGTTCGGCCTGGAGGAGCCGCAGTGGGTCCCGGACAAGGAGGTGGGTCGGGCCCGCCGCCGTCCCTGCCGGGGTCTGCGCTGCGGTTCCCGGGCGCCGGGCGGGCCCCTGGGGCGGCGGGCGCGGGGCGCGGGGCGGGGGCGGGGGTCGCGGGGCCGGGGGGCGCGGGGCGGGGGGCGCGGGGCCGGGGGCGGGGCCGGGGGGCCGGGGCCGGGGACGCGGGGCCGGGGGCGCGCGGGGCCGGGGTCGCGGGGCCGGGGCCGGGGGCGCGGGGCGGGGGTCGCGGGGCGCGGGGCCGGGGGGCGCGGGGCCGGGGCCGGGGGGGGGCGCGGGGCCGGGGCGCGCGGGGCCGGGGCCGGGGGGGAGGCGCGGGGCCGGGGGGCGCGGGGCGGGGGTCGCGGGGCCGGGGGGCGGGGGTCGCGGGGCCGGGGTCGCGGGCCGGGCCGGGGCCGGGGCGCGCGGCCTTCCCGGCCGGCCTCTCGGGCCGGGCCTCGGGGTCAGCGACCGGCCGGCCCCGCCCAGCGGCTTCCGCGCTTGGCCCCGCGCCCCGCGGTGGGCGCCGGCGGGACGAAGCTGCCGCCCCTCTGGGTGGGCTCGCGCCGCCGCGCCCGCCGGGCTGCCGGGAGGGGCCTCTGCCGTCCGGCGAGGGTCCGGGGGTGCCGGGGACCCGGTGCCCGCGCGGGGCTGGGCAGGGCAGGAGTGCTGACGTCAGCCTTCCCGGGCTCTCGTGTGTGTTTGTTGTTTGACTTCTGGGGAGTCTAAAAACTCTGGACCAGAGACCGGCGCCAAAGGTGACGTTTGTCTCCACGCGGCGGGGTCCTGTCCCCTGGGGAGGCGGGATAAGTTTCATTATTTTTATCTTTATTTTTATGTTTTTGGCGTTTGGGCCACATCTGCCCGTGCTCGGGGCTCAGTGGTGGCTCCTGGCCGGCCTGGGGGCAGATGGACGCCAGAGTTCGAACCCGCGGCAGGCGAGGCAGCCCCACCCCAACGATCGCTCTGGCCCCTGTTTCTCAGGCCCTTGTCCTGAGGGTGCTGCGGGGACACCCGGGGGGCTGCTCTCGGGTGCAGACGCTCCCTTGCCCCCGCCCTTCCTGTGGCCACAGTGTCGCCCCGTGTTGGCCAGAGGAGACGCACCCGCGGGCTGTGGGGCCTCCGCAGGGTCGTGGCCAGCGAGCAGGGTCCGGGGCCAGCACGGCCTGCCTGTCCGGGGTGCTGACCTCCTCCTGCTCGGTGGAGACAAGAGCTCTGAGCACCTCAGTGAGAACGTGGCTGTTTCCAGAACTTTCTCCTCCCTCCCGGCGCGGCCGGCCTGTGGCTCCGCGGCGCTGTGCCCGGGCCTTGCGTCCCAGCCGCCGGGGTGACGTGCGGCTCCACCTCCGGCCTGCCGCAGGGGTGCGGGACGCAGGGCCCGCCGCCCGCAGGCTCCCAGTTCAGCCCTGCGGCGTTGGCGGGTGGAGCGGGTGCGGGACCGTCGTGCCCTCTCGGGCGCGTCCTGGCGCCACCCCCGGTCCGGGCGCAGGACGAGCACAGTCCAGACCCAGCAGCGCAGGGTGGCTCCGGCCCTGCGCCGCGCCCGCCTGTGAGGTGCAGGGTGCTCGTGCGGGCGCTCACGGTCGCCTTCTCTCCCAGTGCTCCAGGTGCATGCAGTGTGAGGCCAAGTTTGACTTTCTCACCCGCAAGGTGAGCTGCGGCGAGGGGGCGGTCAGCACGGCTGGCGGGCCGGGCCGGGGCCCTGGGTGGGACGGACCCCGGGAACATCGCGCTGAGCCGGGCCCCCCGGCCCCCGCCGTGTTTGCGGGCAGGGCAGGAGCGCTGCGTGCCCCACGCGGGCCTCACGCGGCCCTCACGCCCTAGCACCACTGTCGCCGCTGCGGGAAGTGCTTCTGTGACAAGTGCTGCAGCCAGAAGGTGGCGCTGCGGCGCATGTGCTTCGTGGACCCCGTGCGGCAGTGTGCGCGCTGCGCCCTGGTGTCCCACAAGGAGGCCGAGTTCTACGACAAGCAGCTGCGGGTGCTGCTGAACGGTGAGCCTGGGGCCCTGGCCTGGCTCCCCTTCGCTGCGCGGGCCCCGTGGAGGCGACGCTCCTGGGTAATTCGGCCCTGGCTGGCTCCGGCGCCTTTCCCGGGAGCTGCAGGCCGCTGGCCTCCTGGGGGCGGGTGGGGTGGGGGGACCCCTTGAGTAGCATCACTCGTGTGCTGCTTTCACCTGCCGCCCTCCTGCCCTGGTGAGGCGCCAGGCCAAGCTCCCTGGTGGCCCCGGGAGACAGCTCGTGATCTGACCTTTGTCCTCAGGAGCCCCCTTCCTGGTAACCTTCGGAGATGCCGAGAAGCCGGAAGCAGTGGTTTGCCGTCTTTCCAACAACCAGAGGTGGGGAGGGGTGGCGGCGTCTGGGTGTTGGCCGCTCCCTGTCCCCGACCCAGAGTGACGTGACGTACTGTGCTCTGTCTGGCGTGCAGGTTCCTGCTTCTGGACGGAGACGGCCACCGCGAGGTTGAGGTCGCCCACATCTGCACCGTGCAGCTCCTCACTGAGGGCTTTGCTCCTGGAGGTGAGCGGAGGGCCGGGCCGGGCAGGGTGAGGTGGGCAGCGGCATGAGTGGGGCCTGGCCTGTGGGCTTGCGTCTGCCGAGCGGCATTAGGGTCACGCATCCCAGGCAAGGGACCTGCTGCCCCTTGTGGGGGCTCAGGAGGTTGGCATCCCCCCAACTCCCAAGGTTGGGGGTGGTTGGCATCCCCCCAACTCCCAAGGTTCAGAGTGGCGGTGACTCCTAGAATTCGGCCCCAGCCCTCCCTGCGCCTGTCCGGCATCTGGCACCTGGACTCCTGTCATTTCCTGGTGAGCCCCCAGAACACTCAGTGGGACTGGGTGACTGGGTTTCCCTCTCCGTCTTCCCGTCCGCAGTCGTCATCACCTGCTTTGTGCAGAGCGGGACCCCTCAGGCAGGCTCTTCTCTGATTGCCTCTTGCTTGTTCTCTCCTGCCTGCCTGCCTCCTTGACGTAGAAAAAGACATTCACGCTCACACCAGCCTTCTGGGGAGCCAGCCTGTCTCTGAAGGTCAGCCAGGACCCCGTGCGGTGCGCACCCCAGCATGCTGTGGGCCCTGTCCCTCTGTCTGTGGGACGGCCCAGCCCAGAGCTTTGTGAAACACACAGCTGCCTCTTGGGGTTTATCTGAGAGCTGGGCCCGGAGGCAGGACGGTCTGCTCGGTGCTCGTGGCCCTGAGGGGGACCTACTGCCCGCATCTTGCTCAGGCAGGCTGAGTCCAAGGGGGCTGCCCTCGGCCCTTCGCTTGATAATGTCCTGCCCCTAGTCAGCCTGCCACCTCCCAGTGCATGCAGGCCAGTGGCCGGGCTCCCTCTGACCCCCACAGCCCAGGTCCCTGCCCGAGATCCTGGAGCTGGTGACCTGAGGCACGCTGCCAGTTGCAGCCTTCCTGCCTGCGTCCCTGCTGGGGGCCCAGGAGGGCATCCTGCAGCCCCACCCGAGGTCGGGGAGGTCACCCCCCGGTGGGCTGGGTTTCCAGGCTCCTGTGTGCCCCTCATGGCTTAGGGAACACAGGGCCCTGCTTCCCCTGCAGTGGGGCCCGGGTGCCAGGAGTCCAGCAGCACAGAAGGGCTCCACTTTCTGGGCGGGGGGGGGGACCTTTAGTCACGCTGCCACGTGGAGCCCAGAAGGCAGGAGAGGAGCTCTGGGGACTGACTTGAGTCGTACAAGCAGGGCTGGACGGAGGGGAGCCTGTGGGGCACCAGGCCTGTGTGGCAGCGCTGGCTGGGAGGTTGGCACAGGGCAGTTGGAGGTTTAGGAGGCGGAAGGCCCCGTTTGATGCAGATGAGCTGTCCGATGACTTGGGTGGGGCACAAGTAGAAAGCAGGGCTCCCCCGGAGCACGCAGCATCGAACTGGCTCGGGCTAGTCCTCAGCAGGCATTGGCTAGTCTGTCGGGGAGCTCCTGACGCCCCAGGAACAGGCTTCCTCCGCTTCGGCCCCAGTGCCCCGCCGCACAGCCAGTGTATGCACAGGCGCAGCCCGGGCACTCGCCCTGCTGTACGGGTGTGCCCAAGTCTGCCCCTTACACGCCACAGTGGAGGGCACTGGGCTAGGTGTCTTGGCCCAGCCCTACCCTGTGAACCTGAGGCGTGTGCCACAAGCCCTGGAGCCCACTCACACCCGGGGTTGGGACTGGGGGCGCCTCGGCCATCACGAGGGCTGGGAAGGGGCGCTGTGGCTTGGGGGCTGCACAGGTCCCTTTAGCCTTCTTACCTTGTCTGTCCTGCAGGGGGCTCACGGGCCACGGGCATGTCCCTGCAGTACTCGGTGCCAGGGGCAGAGGGCCTGAGCCAGCTGAGGCTGATGGCTGGGGAGGAGGCCAGTGCCAGCAGGAGGCAGTCGACTGCGTGGCTGGTGGCTATGCACAAGGTACTCTGGGCGGGTAGGAGGGGGCGTCCCTGGGAAGACCCACTCCTGTCTTGCTGGGTGCCCACGGCAACTCCAGCCAGGCCTGAGGCCAAGCACCTCTTGTTTTTTTGGCCTCTTTGCAGGCTGCCAAGCTCCTGTATGAGTCACGGGACCAGTAAGCATGTGGGATGCGACAGTGTGGACCAGGGGATCCTGTCTGCTGGGCCGTTGTCTGAGCCGGAGGAACAGGAGTTCATGGGCCTAGTGCAATAAGCTCCCAGTCTAGCTGCTCTCGAAGCTGCTGCTTGCTTTCCCACGGGCTGCCAGCTGCGGGGGATCACACACCGCTGGACTCAAGCTCACCGATAGCTTCCAGGGTGATGGGAACTGTCCCCTCCCCCCTTTCTTTCCAGAGGTTTAGGTAGCGATCACTCATCCGGGTCCTACAGCGCCTTCAGCCTGTCCACCTCACTGGTTTGGGGCCACAAACAAACCTCTGACACTTCGACACTTCATGGGGGTACAGAAGCAGCTGTTTTGTACTTCTCACTTTCTACTTCACTTTGTTCAACTGTGTACACAATTTGTATATAAAGCTTATGATCAGACCTATTTTCAGAGTACAGCCCGAGCCTCACTGCTTGTCGCCTGGGCTTTGTGACAGCTGAGCTCTGGTCTCAGAACAAAGACGCGCAGCCATCCGGGAGACATGGCGGTTTATTGTGCACAACAGGTGTGCGATGTTGGGGTGCAGCTGGCTTCCAGTGGAGGCTGCCACCCCCACCATCACACTGTACAGTCAATACTAAGAACTACAGCAGTGGCCTATACACGTTTATACATAAATTATACATGAAACTTAATGGAAAATAAAGCGTAAGGGCTTAGATTTTAATGAGAAACAGTATTCCCACCACCCTTCTGGGAATTCTGAATGGTCTAGTCAAAAAATACTTTTGGTATAGAAAAAGCCTGTCCAAGCTGTTCATCCAGTCCATACCAGGGTTGGGGCCGTGCTGGCTACAGGTCTTCGATGGGGATGGGGCAAAGGTCAGTACGCCACCGCAGGCCTGGCCCACCTGGCCTGGGCCCCACCTGTTCCCACCGCCTCTCGGGGCCTCTGGCAGTGCCATGAGGGTAAGGACTAGAGGGGCTGAGCCACTTGGTCTTAAGGGCCCCTGTGCCTGTAGTGTGGAAGTGAGTCCAGCGCCACTGGCCCAGGACGCAGTGGCATGAGCACTGGACAGGAGTCTCCGCACAGGCCTGCTTTGGTCGTAGAAGGAAAAGACGTGGGTGCTGAGGTGGCGAGGCTGTGGTCTGATTCCCAGGAAGAGGTGGCACATTTTCTTGGGGTGACGAGAGTGAGGGATGACTGGGACCAAGTCAGTGTCTTCACTGGCAATCAACCAGGGTTTCAATTATGGGGCTTCTAAGTGGCAACAGGAATGGTTGTTTTGAAAGCTGGATATTTATTTGGATTTATTGATTGGCAAAATTCAGTCTTCTTGGAGGCCGAGTTCCTCTTATGGTTCCAACAAACTAGTAATTTCACATTGTGGGCTCTGCTGAAGGCGGCAGCTCTCCCCAGGGGCTCCACAGGGACCTTCAGGCAAGCGTGCGCTGTCTGGGTTTGATCCGTGGGTACAACTAGGAGGCAAGGGGCACAGGTTAGGACAGAGAATGGGCACTGGCCTGGTCCCCGGACGGTCACAGGGCTGGCTGCCTAGGGCCTCAGTTCCACTCTCCTCTTCCTCAGAATCTGGCACCCTCTGCACATTCTTGGAGACTTTTTTTTTTTTTGGGTCACACCTGGCAATGCACAGGGGTTACTCCTGGCTCTGCACTCAGGAATCACCCCTGGCAGTGCTCAGAGGACCATATGGGATGCTAGGAATCGAACCCGGGTTGGCCGCGTGCAACGCCCTACCCGCTGTACTATTGCTCCAGCCCTTGGAGACTGTCTTGGCTGCTCACTGCTGGGCACATGTGGCACGTGAGGGTCAGTGAATGCCCCCAGAGCTCTGGGGGACAGGGTGCCCACAGAGGCAACAGTGAGGAATCCTCCGGGCCCGCTTCCTGGCTGACCCCCATCAGCGAGCTTAGGGTGCAGAGCATTCTGGGTTAGGGGACAGGTGCCTGGTGAGTCCAGGGCGCTCCACGGTGTGCTCAAACCATGTATTTGCCCGTTCACAGTAGCGGGGGGGGGTGGGTGGCGGGGATGCCCAGCGGCTGTGATGCCATGCAGTGCTCAGTGTCCGGAGACTCCCAGTACCGGACAGCGGGTCCCTCAGAGGTCCCCTTGGTGGGCTGGCCTTGGTGTGCTTACCCCCAGCAGGTTTTTGGGCACGTAGCCCTCCCGGTCCCCTAGGCGAGCCCACCACCACTCGGTCTCGTTCTCATCCTTGCGCCTCAGGATCGTGATGGCGTCCCCTTCACGGAAGGACAGCTCGTCGCTGTTCTGGGCCTCGTAGCCCCACAGAGCGTACACCAGACCTTTGTTCATGACGCCCAGCTTCTCCTGTACCCCTGGATAGGACAGCAATGGTCAGTGGCGGCTGCAGAGTGGCTCTGGAGAGAGGTCAGGAGCCGGGCCTAGGCCTACCACAAGGACAGCTACTGACGCCAAGGCCAGCCTGTAGGCCCGTGTCCTAACAGGCGTTGCTTAGCGCTGATGAGGTGCTGGGGAATCAAACCCCGGGCTCCTGCTTGCAGGTCACAAGCTTTGGCCCCTGAAAGGGTTTCTGACGGACCAGTGAGACTGGCCACTCGCACCCAGAACCGACTCCCCCCAAAGCAGGGAGCTGCCGAAGCTCTGGCACAGAGCAGTGAGGGGCTGCTCTCACCGCTCCCGGCCCTCCTGGGCAGCTGCCCTGAAGTCTGGCCTCAAGGGTGTTGCTGTCACTCCCCTGGGGTCCAGTAAGGTCTCCTCTACCTTTGGAGCACATGACCTCCAGCCTGTGGACAGTCTGCTCCCAGCTATGGAGCCACCTTCCGTGGTCAGCACTGGGCGGCGGCGGGAGAGGGTGTTCTGACTCTGCCCCAACCCAGGTATACCCCGCCCTGCTGTGTCTCAGCACAGTGCTCAGAGGAACGCGGCCTGTCCCACAGATGCCCAACTCCCCGGCCACAAGAGACAAAAACAGGACTTGTTTCTTCAGCACCTGAGCCCAGAGCCCTCTGCGACAGGGATGCTCTGGCGCCTTCAGGAAGGCAAGGACGCCCGCGTGCTCGCCCTCCATACCGTAGAGGAACTGGGAGCACTGGATGTAACCCTCTTCCATCTCCTCGCACTTGTCGGCCGCTGTCTCGATGTCGCTGATGGTGGAGGCGAAGATGGCGGCGCCGCTCTCCACCAGCTGCTTGCAGAGGTGCACGCTGTTGCAGGAGGCCGCGCAGTGCAGCGGGGTCCTGCAGCAAGAGCCAGGAGGGCTGCTGGGTGGCGCCCGCACCCACGCCCTGGCTGTCTGATCTGGGGCCATACCTGACAGTGCCCGGGAGCTATGCCTGGCTCTGCACTCAGGAATTGCTCCTGGTGGGGGGCGGGGGTGGGCAGCATATGGGTGCCAGGGACTGAACCTGGTCAGCCATGTGCAAGATGAGCACCTGAGCCTTTACCCAACAGATGAGCCCTCAGCCTGGGTGACTCATTCGTGCCATGCCTGGGAGCCCACTGGTTTGTTTTCTCTCTTTTTTTTTTTGTCACACCCAGCAGTGGTCGGGCTTACTTCTGGCTCTGCACTCAGGAATTCCTCCTGGCGGTGCTCAGGGGACCATATGGGATGCCGGGGTCGAACCCGGGCTGGCCAACACTACCTGCTGTACCAGCGCTCCAGCCCCAGCTGCTGTTCTTTTTAACGACAGGTCTCCCATTCACAAGTCCTGGGCCACAGCTTGAGTGACAGGATGGCAGGGAGGGTGTTTGGTTTGCATGCAGCTGACCTGAGTTCAACCCCCAGCACCCCATACGGCCCCCCATGTCCACCAGGTTTCTGAGTGCAGAGCCAGGGGTAAGTCCTGAAGCGCTGCTGGGTGTGGCATAAAAACAAAAAACCCAAACGAACCCCAAGGCAAAAAAATACACATGTCTTGGCGCATATGCTTCCTGAGCCCACGTGCTGCTTGTGCCCACATGGCCGAGCACATGTGGTGTCCGAGCACATGTGTTGCCCGCATCTTCATGCTTTTGTGTCCAGTGCTAGGATGTGTGTAGAGCTCTCCACCCTTGGAGAAGCCCGTGTTTTCTCTTGAGCACGTTATTCTTACTATTCTCTCTCCCGCTTACCCCTTCCTCCTTCCCTCAGAAACCTCTAAATAAAATATGTTTACTTAAAAAAAAAAATACACACGTCTCAGACCCCTCAGCAGGCGGGTAGTGGACTGAGCAACAGCCCCCAAGGCCCAGATCACTGCATGATGACGGGAAATGGTTGAGAAGCGTGTGTGAAACGGACACAGTCTGTCAGCAGTGAGCACGATGGCGGCTGCAAGCAGGCCGCAGGGACACCTCAGCGGTCCAGAAGCCTCCCTCAGGAAGAGCACTGGGAGACACTGGGCCTGGGCATGTCCCGAGGCGGCCAGTCGGGGGGGGGGGGTGGACAGCGCCCCCGTCCGTCCGTCAGCAGCGTGATAAACAGGAGCGTCTACCCCCCTCACCCGTGCCCAGGCCCAGGAAGGCGCCTACCAGCCATCACTGTCGGCGGCATTCACGTTAACCCCGAAGTCCAGCAGGAACTTGACGATGTGGTGGTGTCCAGCACAGACGGCGTTGTGGAGGGGCGTGATGCCCTCGTCGTTGGGCTTGCTGGGGTCCTCCACCTGGGACACAGGCCGGTGTGAGCCCCGCCCCGCCCCGCCCCCCCCCGGGCGCAAGCCTGCAGCTCACTCACCTCGTAGATGACCCTCTGCACCAGGTCGAACTCCCCCTCCAGAGACGCATCCAGGAGCAGCGCCAGGGGGTTGAAGCGGACGCGCAGCCCGTGGCCTGTCCGTTCCGAGTTGGGCTTCTTCAGGTTGGTCCGCTTGCTCTGTGGGCGGGAGGAGGGAAGCCCAGCTTTGAGGAAAGGCAAGCCCCGCTGCGCAGGGCCCGGGTGGGCTGGTGGTCTCCGGGTGACCCAGCGGCCAACCATCGGCCTGGCGCTGGGGTGCCCACGGGGGAGTGAGGACGGTGACCGCGAGTTCCCAAGCCGCTTCTTCCTCGGGAAGCAGGTAGCCCAGGCCAGCAGCTCTCAGGGACACTGCAGCATCCACACGGCCCTCCCTGCCTGCTGCCCTTCAGACCCCTCCAGGAGCCTTCTAGAAAGGCAGCTGAGTGTTCTCTGAGTCCCTACAGTGTGCAGACGTGACTGTCCCTGCTCGAGCCTGGGGACGCCCTGCTCTTGGCACCACGCCATCAAGCCAGCGCCAAGTACTAAGCGGGTGACAAGGAAGCTGGGGTCCGAGTACGCAACGATACCCACCGTGGAGGCTGCTGGCGGGGGCGCGGCAGGGGGGACAGCCGGGGACACCTGCTCGTCCCCTGGAGACGGGGCCTCTGCCCCCGGGCTGGGGACCTGCTCTGCCGTCTGGCCTGTGGCCACGTTGTTGTTGTTGTCCTCCGCTGGTTCGGCTGTCGGGCGGGTGGCCTGGGGGCCGACGAGCCCCTCTGGCTTGGGGGACGGCAGCTCGTTGTCGTTGGCGTCTGAGGACAGGGCGGGCTCCACGGGCAGCGGGGCCGTGGGCTGGGCAGGGCTGGCCTCTCCCAGGTTCCCGTTGGTGCTGGTGTTGCCATTGTCCACGTCCGCGATGGTGCCCATGAAGTCCTGCGAGGGGCTGGGCTGGTAGAACGGGGCGCCCTCCATGCCGCCGGCCAGCGTGTTGAAGCGCTGGTACAGAAGCTTCTGGATGTTGGGGCCGCCCGGGCCCTCGGGCTCCGTGATGGAGCTGCGCTTCTTCAGGGGCCGAGGCGCGTTGGCCAGCTTCCTGCGCAGGGCCTCCAGGTCGGCGTCGCTCTGGTAGCGCAGCGGGGAGTGCACGATGGGCGTGAGCTTGGTGGGGCTGAGGGGCCGCGCGAGGCTCTCCACGGTGCCGCCGCCGGGGCCGCCCTCCCCTGCCAGCGCCGGGCCATCGGGCTCGGCCTCCTTCTCGGCACAGTCTGAGGGTGGCGGAGGCTGTGCCGCGCCGGGGGGCGCAGAGCCATGCAGGAACGGGAGCGGCGACGGGGACGTGGAGCCCGAGGGGAGCACGGGCTTGCCGTACACTAGGAGACAGGAGGGCAGGCTCAGCACCCCAGACTGAGGTCGGCTTTCTGGGTCTGGCGACATGGCCGGGGGCCTGGGACCCCCAGGGACCAAGATCCCCAATTCTGAGATTTTCTTTCTGGCGTGCTGGGGCTGGAACTCCGTGCTCAAGGCAAGTGCTCTCTTGCATCCCGACTTCTACAACCCGAGGAACCTCTACTCTGAGAACCACTACCAGCTCCCGAATGGGTCAGATTTTACCTTTGGAGTTTCAGAATTGGGGCTTTTCCAGTGACAGGCCAGGCAGGAGGCCATGCAGGAACACGCACATCTGACCATCTGACCGGAGCCCCAGGAGCCCTGCGCCCCACCCCCAGGTAAGCACTGTACCTCAGGGCCCCAGTGCCTCCTCCCCTCCCTGCCTGCACCCCACCCTGCAGGCCTGGGGTGGCGCCAGAGAGCTCCCTGCCCCCAGGTCACTCAGCAGGAGCCGCCAGAGGAGGGCCACATCTGGCCTGCATCTGGCCTGCATCTGGCCCTTCCGGGAGCTGCCAGAAGAGGAAGTCAGAGGGCTGTGCTCTAGCTGCAAACCCTACTCCTCTTTCCCCTTTCTGCGCCTCCCTCCCACCCCCCACAGACACCCACGGCCGCACGTGCCCAGGCCCAAGGGCAGGGGGCGGCGTCTTTTCAAGGGAACGTGACCTCCTGCCAGCCCAGTCGGGGCGCACCCACACTGCTTTACCTGCTTTGACAGACTTATTTAAGGCGCCGTGGGCCGCGGGCTGGTAATTCTTGGGTGGCGTGGCTTGCTGGAGGTACACAGAGTATATGGAACTGGAGTTCACTGTCTGGGGGCCCTTCCGGGGGGACTGCGGCCTGGAGCCCTTATCAGCCAGGAAGGGCCTAATGGCCACAGTCAGGGGGAGCTCAGGCTTGCCGTCTCCCGCTGGGAACGCAGGCGGCCCCGCGGGTGGGTATGTAGGGCTGGGCGGCACGGAAATCCTCTGCTGAATCTGCTGTGAGGAACCGGGGGGCTGGTGGGCGCCCCCTGCAGGGGGAAGCGGGGCGGGTTTCTGCCGACCGGGCGGGCCCGCACCGGGCCTGGGTAAGCTGCCCTCCTTCCTCCTCTCCAGGGAGTCTGTGGAGCCGGGGCCCATGGGCGCAGGACTTGGATAAGTCCCATAGCTTGGAGGCAGCGGCTTGCTGGCACCGGGCACGGGGGGCGGCGCTTTCCCAATCTCCATGCCCTGAATTCAGTTGGGAAGCAAAAGACAAAGTCAGCCTTTGAAAGTGCAGTGCGTCCCACAGTCCCAAGAGGAGGCAAATACTGGTGACCCTGCAGGTGGCCTGCGGCCAGGACAACGGGCACACTGCAGAGCCCACGGCCTCCAACCGTGGCTGTCACGGGGATGATGACTGACAATTAATTTGCCTTCCGAGACGAAGATGAAGGCAGCACCGAGACGCCTGGAGGAGCGCTCAGGTTCTGCGGGAGACACGGGCTTACCAGTTTCTCCGTGCCGCCTAGCGCCGACAAGGGCACCGGCTGGCTGGAGACCGCCCCCTGCTTGAGAGGCCCCTCGGCGCTGGAGTCCTTCCAGTCCACGCCGGCCGGCTGCGTGGGTTTTGCTGCAGAACTAGAATTCTGTTTTAACGTTGGCCAGTTTCCATCATTAGCTTGAAAAGAACATAGAATTGAAATGAATGTTTTTTTAAAATTAGCAGAACCGACATCAGAACAGGCTCCGAGGAGAGACAAACGCTCCATCCGGGGCACTGTCTGGACAAGGAGTCCCCCAGCCCAGCAGCACACACTGGGATCGGGTGCCACGTGACTGGGCCGCAGAGCAGGGCGCTGTGACCGGGAGGAAGACCGCGAGCACGGCCCTGCTCCCCGGCCCAGCTGGCAATCACACGCAGCAGCAGGAACCCGGGCTTCCTCCTCACTCCAGCAGCGTTAACCGGAGCTGCTTCGGGTCTGAGAAGAGGTTCAGCTTTGACTGTGCCTAACAGAACTGGTGATCACAGGCCCTAGGTCCCGCCCGATTCAGGGTGCGATTAGGACCCCCGCAGAGTGGTTTCCAAACTGAGAAAGGCTGTGAACGTGTCCCCTGCACAGAGGGAGAAGCCACAGGTGCTGGACAGACACATCCGTGAACTTCACTCCATCTGACAACCTGGCTGGGCGTGGAGAGCAGAAGGATCCACCCCAGGGCTGGCAGCACGGGGACAGGCCCTCGGCACAGAGCCCTGCTGTAGCAGGGGCACCGCTAACTCACCACACTGGACAGCTCCTGAAGGTCTGGGGGGCCCCGGGGGCTAGCCTGCTCTGCATGGCCTGCTTCCTCTCCAGGCTGGGGGGCTCCACAGGAGGAGGTGTGTGGGCGAGACACGCAGCCCTCTGCTCTGCCTGTAGCCTGCCTGAACCGCATCCAGGGCTGGGATTATGGAAACGGCCACCAGGGAACTAAGGAGCTAGGAAGTTCCTCTCCTCAGCCGCAGGAGACAGATTATTATTTTTTATGAACGGGCTGACTCTGCATACCGCCGCTAGCTCCCAGGTGGCTGTGGTAATGCGCTAAGGTGGGCCCATCAACCCGGAGCACAATGGGCATTCTTGAACTGAAGACAGAACTAAACGCTTCAGGACTGAAGCCGGGGCTCAGCCGTGGGGCACTTGCCTCGCAGCACTGGGGCCCTGGGTTGGATCCCAGCACCTCGGAACAACTGAAGCTTAAGTCTCACAGTAAGCTTAGGAATTCCCGTTAATTTTTAACAAAATCAAGAGCCTCTGCTGTGCCCCACCGCCTATCCTAAGAGCGGCCGCGGGCCCAGCCTGCAGGCCCAGGATGACCAGGAGGCACGTTTTGGTTCAGTGGCCTGTTCTGTGCTAAGGCGAGCAGCAGACCTTTGCCAGTTTGGAAAGAGGTGATTGATTGTTGATTCGGTGCTAGAGAGCTCGCGCTGCCCCCGGCCAGCCCGCCCACATACGGTTTGCAGATAGGCCGCCAGGCCTGACGTCGAGATCTGACACTGTCCACGAACTGGCCACTCTGGGCTTACTGTGGTCACCTGTGAGTCACAGAACCAGGACAGTCGAGAGCTGAGGATTAGAGTTCCCGCCAGGGAGTGTCCTCGCCCCTGGAAAGCTGGGACTGGTCCCTGCTTGGTGTGGGGTGAACAGGCCTCCCCGTGGGTCCACCGATGCAGCTGGTACTGCAGTGTGCAGACATTTTCCGGCCCTGGAAGGCGTGACCTCCTGCAACCCTGTGGGGGCGCTCAGCACACCCCAGAGGAGGGGATCAGGAGACACTTCCAGCTCTGGCAGGCTTTGAAAGCCCATTAGTCCTTGGCTCTCATTGTCTGCCACCGGAAATGGGTTCAGGCTATAAATAGCACTGCGCAAAGAAAGCTGCAATTAGGGCTTCACGCCGACCACGCACTGTGGTTGCAGAGAGATCTAAGCCAGGCACACGGTCTCCTGCCTGGCCAGCACAGGGGTGGACACCCCACACCAGCTCCCGCACAGGCGCTGCGGCTCAGAGCAGGTGCTGGGGACAAGGGCATTGCGACCAAAAGGCCAGGAGGGTCAGCAGGCACGCAGGGGATGGGGAGCCTGCCTGCACGGAGCCGAGGCCGGGAGGTGCAGAGGAACAGCCCAGGGAGCTCTGCTGTCCGTGTTCCCTGCGGTGAGGGTCTCCGGCGTCCCACAGCCACGGCGAGAGCACCGTCAGAGGGGAAAGGGGGACTGGGCCGGGGACAGCCCAGGGGGCAAGATCTTGCCTTGCAGGTGTGAAACCCAGAATTTTATCTGTCCTCAAGGAAAAACAATCAAAGACGACAGGTGGTCTCCTAAGAAGGGGAGGACACGCTGAAGCCCCGTGCACGCACGGCCGTACCCGCTCACAGCCTGCAGCTGGGCACGCTGTGTTCAGAGGACAGTGCCACACGGGGAAGGTCGCGCGGGAAGAGCAGCTGGGCCTAAAGAGGTGCTGACTGGCAGCCAAAGGGCCTCGCGCTGAAGCCTGGGCTCGGGGCCCATTCGGACCGTTAGACACAGGGCAAAGGCGCGTGAAGAGAAGAGAACTGCTCTCGGCTTCCGGGACAGCACCCCACTTCCCCGGTGCAGTGCCAGCAGAGCCCTGGGGAGCGCTGGGAGGCCAGCTCCCCTCCTCTGGCCTCGGGAGGGCCAGGTCCACTCACCGGATTTGGATCTTCCGTGGGCAGCACTGGAGGAAATGGTGAGAGACTGGGGCTTGATGGGGTCTCCCGGGACGGCGTAGCTGCCAGCACTGGGCACCTGGATGTAGGGTCCGACTGCGGCCACCCGGCCAGGCGTGCTCAGGGGGCACTGTGGCGACGATGTGCCATTCACACGGCTCAGCTGCGAAAGGAGAGGAGAGATGCTCGGGGCTGTGGCTCGTGCAACGGTCACCCGCCAGGGTCCAGACAAGCTGAGACCTCCAAGGGCCATCGTACGCGCCACCGCAACAAGGCCCGAAGCCACGAGGCAGCTCAGCCGTCCCAGCCGCAGCCAAGCACGAGTCCTGTGGCACTGCCACCGCCCGGAGGGGCTGGAACCGAGCTCCAGAGCCAGTGACTTTATCCGGGCTCCCCAACAAGGCAGAGATCCACACAATCCTGCGCGCCCCAACTGTGCCACTGAGGGTCCAGGCTCTGCAACTTCACTGATCCAAGGCGCCCCAGGACCCTTGGAGAGCCCGGAAGGTCCAGGGCAGTGCAACTCGACTGAGCCTTTCGTGGTGGTTTCTGCAACTTGCGTGGGTCGCAGTGCCCTAGGATTTGGTCAAGCACGCCTCAGCTATTACTGGGAAGATAAGCTGGCCATGAGATTAGGTTCTATTATTTGGGGGGTGGACTGCAAGCAGGGGCCAGGGGCCACTCCTGGAGACACTCGGCCGGCTGGGTCAGACGGGACAATGCTCAGCTGTGGCAGTACTGGTGGCCACCACGGTGTATCAGAATTCCAGCAGTAGGAAAGCCACGTACTCCGTAATGCAAGGGGCCACGTGCAGTCAACGAAGGTCCTGGAAGACCATTTCTCCCCCAGACCCCAGAGGCCCTGCCCAGGGCCCGCCACTGCAGGAGGTGTGTCAGCCAACACAGGCTGTGTCAGAAGGGAAAGAAAAGCCACCAGCTTTGACAGCTGATCCTTAAGCTTCCCCAGAGATCCCCGAAGGTGACGCTCGGAGTGGCTGGCTGTTCCTCTCAGGCTTCTCCAACCTCAGCCCCAGGCAGTGTCAGCCTACGAGTACTGACCAGTGCTGGCCCCTCCAGCCCAGTACCACCCCCGCCAGAGCAGCCCTGATTCCCCACATGCTCCTGAGTCCCACAAGACTCAGGGACACCCTACAGCACAGCAGGGCTGGGTGAGTGACCGTGGGCCCGGGGTGAGGTGTACAGAGACGTGACAGAGGGACTAGGTGATGATTTGGACAGAGGCCCTGGACCAATGTGCAGAATGTCACAGAATTCCTTTGATTCTATTTACAATGAAAAAACACCTTTCTGTTTCTGTTAAGTAAAAGACAGAAATTATCAACTATCATCCCTGGAGAACAGGGTGGAAGGACTGAATATTTTTTTACATACATCTGCTATGGGCTGGAGCGGTAGCACAGCGGTTGGGCTTTCGCCTTTCACATGGCCAATCCGTGTTTGATTCCTCCACCCCTCTCGGAGAGCCCGGCAAGCTACTGAGAGTATGGGGCCCGCACAGCAGAGCCTGGCAAGTTACCCGTGTGTATTGGATACGCCAAAAACAGTAACAATAAGTCTCTCAGTGGGAGACGTTACTGGTGCCCGCTCGAACAAATAGATGAGCAACGGGATGACTTCTGCACTGGTTTATTACCGCTAAAATTCAGAATACCAAAAAAAAGGATTTTCCCAAAGCACTTGCCCCTGGTATAGCACTTGCTGAGATGTTTGCAAGCTACCAGGTTATCTTTAAGTAGGGGCCGAAGCAGTGTTACAGCACGCCAGCAGCCTAGGCTCCACCCCCAGCACTACATATGCCCCGCCCCGCCAAGTCCATGCCAGGAGTGATCCCTGAGCACAGAACAAGAAATGAGCTCTGACCACCATCAGGTGTAGTGCAAAAACCCAAACCAAACCTAACAAAAACAAAAAAAAGAGAAATCATCAGAAAAATTCTTGGATGAGGTAGGAACAACCAGTTAATGGCAAGATGAGACTACACAAACCGAAGGAATCTGCCTGTGGCACAGCTGGCCCGGCGGGCGGGAGTCAGCCAGGCCCACCCCTGCACAGAAGGGTTAGGATTTCATGTAGCAAGAAACATGACCTTGAGAAATAGAATTTCCCTTTGATGTTTTTCTCTGGCTTAGGGTCACTTTCTGTTTTATCAACTGAAACAAAGTGGTTCTTTGGGGGTGAACCACTGTTAGTGATTCATTGTATCACTGTCATCCCCGTTGCTCATCTACTTGCTCAAGCGGGCAACAGTAACATCTCCATATGAGACTTGTTGTTACTGTTTTTGGCATATCGAATACAGCACGAGTAGCTTGCCAGGGCTGCCATGCGGGCAAGATACTCTTGGTAGCTTGCCGGGCGCCCCGAGAGGGATGGAGGAATCGAACCCGGGTCGGCCATGTGCAAGGCAAATGCCCTACCTGCTGTGCTATCACTCCAGCCCATTGTTAGTGGTTAAGATACAAAATTATTTTCTTTTTAACATGCCTGAATTTTTTTTCCATAAAGACGTTCCCGAAGTTCATTGATTCTCTTGTCCATCATGGCCACCTCAATGTTGCGCTTATTCAAGAGTTCCTTCTGCTGCTGGAGCTTTGAATTCTGTTCCTGGTTAAGCTGATTACGAATCTGAAAAATAGGAAATGCAACTTTTAGGATGTGCATTAACTAAATGGCCAAGTTCTCATTGTTTGGAAGATTAAAACCAAACAAGCAAGAAGCAACACCAGGGGCTGGAGTGATAGCACAGTGGGTAGGGAGTTTGCCTTGCATGCGGCCGACCCAGATTCAATTCCCAGCATCCCATATGGTCCCCCAGCACTGCCAGGAGTGATTTCTGAGTGCAGAGCCAGGAGTAACCCCTGAGCATCGCCCGGTGTGACCCAAAAAGCGAAGGGGAAAAAAAAAAAGAAGCAACACCAAGGCCTCCTGAGTAGGCACATACTGACATGACCTGTGTCCCAAACTCTCCACAGCAGAAAACAGATGAAGCCAGAACATACTGTGATAGAACCATCCAGAATGATTGGTGCCAGCAAAGCTGAGGGATACATTCTATGTAACCCTCTGTGTATGTAACTATGTTACTATGTAACTACACTGTCCAGCTAGTGCCTTGGCACCTTGCAGAGACACCCAAGCGTAAGCACAGTCACAACAGTATGAGGGCACTAACCAGGCTAGGTACTGGGAAAAAACACACACTTCTAAATCGCACCAAAATAAAGAAGATTTTTTAAAAAAGTTTAACTGCTATACTTTTTTTTTACTGATGCGCTCATCTGGTGCTGGGAATTGAACTCAGGGCCTCAGGGCTTCTTGAGCCATCTCCCCAGTCCCTTTTATTTGGGGGCGGGGGAGGCTTCCTGGATCACATCTGGCAGTGCTCAGGGACTCCTGGCTCTGCACTCAGGAATTACTCCTGCAGGTGCTCGAGACCCTCTGGGATGTCAGGGCTTGAACCCAGGCTGGCCACATGCAAGGCACATGCTCTCCCTGCTTTGGCTCCTCCCAGTCCTGCTGTAAAATAACAACACTGGGGCGGGGGAGACAGTTCAGAGGGTTGGAGAGCAGCTTTCTGGGTGGCATCCCTGGGACTGGTTCCTGGCATATGGGCTCCAGTGCTCTTGGGAGTGACGCCAACCACTGCTAAGTATGGTCCAAAAGGAAAGAAAAAACAAATCCAACAAAAAAAATCATATACTAAACTATACTACAATATACTATACTATACTGTACTGTACTATACTATACTATACTACACTACACTACACTACACTACACTACACTACACTATACTATACTTCATCACACCTTAACCCCCCAAAAAAAATCTTGCACTTTTAACAACTGCTTAAATTAATAAGTCATGGATTTATATTTTATTTCTAGGCATAATCAAAACAAATGATTTTATTTTATTCTAATTGTATTATATCATAGAATGATATATTTTTTAGCACGCACTAATAGAACTGCAAAACTTTTTTTCTGCTGAGAAATGGTGATCTTACTGGCTGTGGCTGAATGGACCCTCGCTTCCCCTCACCAACTCCCATGTCCGTGGCCAGCTCTAATGTGGCAAAATCCTGAGACAGGGCCTTGTGGAGATGATGAAGCTTAGATGAGGGTTGTGAGTCACTCCCCAGGGTGGGCTATGTCCTTGGGAGGGAGCACAGAGCCAGGAGTAGGATGTGGACCCTCGCCTAGAGACTAGCTCTCCCAGCACCTACACTTTAGCCTTCTAAATGGTCAGAAACAAAGGGGTGTGACCCAGGCCACCCAGTTTAAGGCACTTAGTTTCAGCTAAGGCAGGAACTGAACAGAGGACTGGGGGTGGGAGGGCATGTGCCTCACAAGTGTGGGGCTTTGGGCTCCATCTCCAGCAATGCCAAATAATTGAAAAAAGAACTGAGCAAGATGCATCAATCTGTCAAAACAGTTTACACAGAGGTTTTCTTCACCGACTATCTGGGGAATAGCCCTTCCCAGGGGTTCTCCAAGTGCCCCCAACGTTGCTGCTCAGATCTTGCAGCAGTGTTCAGGGACCACCAGGCTACACCAGAGGGCATTCAGGGCTCTGTGTTCTGGGATTGAATCAGGGTCAGCTGCAAAGCAGGCAAGTGCTTTAACCACTGTTCCATCTCTAGGACCCTATACGGAGGCTTTAAATGCCATGCAAAACTTAACTAACTCTGCAACTGTTCACGATATTGCTAATTAAATTCTGCACTATATAAATGCTACACGAAAGAAGTGATAGAACTACATATTCCCTAATTTCATTAATTGGAATTTCCACAATAGGCATATCCAGATAGCAAGAAAGTAGATGTGCTTGACAAGGGACTAAGAGATGGTGGTGTAACGACTAAGTTTCTTTTGGGGGTAAATAAGATAATCTTAGATCAATAGTGTTTCCTCTGTGAAGATGCCAGGAAAAATACCCACTTAATTTTACACTTTAAATGAGTGGATTATGTTATTTTAATTATATCTCAAAGGCCTCTGAAAATTCTTTTGTACTAAATATATTTTGTAGAGGACTGGAGCGATAGCACAGCGGGTAGGGCATTTGCCTTGCATGTGGCTGACCCAGGTTTGATTCTTCGACCCCTCTCTGAGAGCCCAGCAAGCTACCAAGAGTATCTCGCCTGCAGAGATGGCAGAGCCTGGCAAGCTACCCATGGTTTATTCGATATGCCAAAAACAGTAACAAGTCTCAAAATAGAGACATTACTGGTGCCCGCTTGAGCAAGTCAATGAGCAATGGATGACAGTGCTACAGTGATATTTTGTAGAATTACCGTTCAACCAGAATCCATTCATTTGTTTCCGGTTCCTACCATTCCCAGCCCAGAAGCAGGATTCTGCAGCCCCTCCCACAGCTCACCTGTAGCTCCTGGTACAGTCTTTTTAGCTCCATGGCTGCTGGTCCCGTGAGTTTGCCACTGTAGGACTGGAAGCCATTCAGCTTCCCCTTCTTCAAGTCTTCCAGCTGCTGACTGAGCTGATCCACCCTCAGAATGGCCGTCTGCACCTCCTGCTTCTTCTCCTGGAACATGGCGCTGAACCTTTCGATTTCAGCAGCTACAATTGCCCACCAAGAAAGGGAGAATAAATCACTCTGTGATAGTGTTTACGTTGTTATTTGTGTCTGGTGATTTTCTTCTTCATTTCTCTACACTGAACTCAATCCTAACATCACTAGGGACCATGCCTTGGAGAGGAAAATGTCCTTATATAATACAGCACACGCCCCAACCTACCCTTGGAAGACGGGTCCTGGCTGCTCATATGTCCAAGCAGTTATATCTGTATTGATGGTTAGATAGTCTTTAATTAAGGCAAATAGTCCAAAAATCAGCTTGGTAAAGTTCACTGACCAAAGGCTTCCAGAGGCGAAATCACTTAGGCCTGCTTTGCTTCTTATCTCCATAACATAAAAGTAAGCACTAACTGAAATTATTAGCAAACTGAACATTGTATCATTTATCCTAATGCCCAGACAACACTGAAGATGCTCAAGTGAAACAGACCCTGATAATGAACTGTGCCCACAGCATCCGAGCTGGAGGCCACAGCTGCTGTCCCCACAGAGGGTCTCCTGCTGCTCTGCCAGGGCTGACGTTTCCCAGCCAGGGAAGGGGGACAGAAAAGCTGCAGTGCGCTCTTGACAGACCCGAAGTGGGCTGTTCCCCTGTGTGTGTGTATCTGCGTGGGACTGGGGTCCGTACACAGACTGCCTGTGTACATGGGGGGCCGCGTGGGACTGGGGTCTGTACACAGACTGCCTGTGTGCATGGGGGGGCCTCGTGGGACTGGGGTCCATACACAGACTGCCTGTGTGCATGGGGGGGCCTCGTGGGACTGGGGTCCATACACAGACTGCCTGTGTGCATGGGGGGGCCGTGTGGGACTGGGTTCCGTACACAGACTGCCTGTGTGCATGGGAGCCGCATGGGACTAGGATACATACACAGATTGCCATTCATAATTTTGCTGTAGTCTACTTGTCCTCTCATGGCACGGATTTTCTTTAGCTTGTTTTCCTGGGCTTCAACTCGTTCTTTCAATTTCTGAAGCTTTTCGTTTTCGGAAGTAGACTGTTGCTGACGCCGCTCCTGCTGCTTTAAAAAATGTAAACGCTGCTCCTGATCAAAAATGACATAGTTGAGTTTGAATTTCCAGACACAAGGTGACTTTCATGCATTACCGAACGAGGCAGGTGATTTCCCAACATTACCCGCCCCAGTGAGTGTCAGAGATACACCGGGGGGACTCTGGCCACACTGGGCCACACACTGGCACGTGCCGGGCGTGGGAGACGTGGGAGTGCCAGCACGGTGCGCACTGTCCCCCAGACGCGCCTGCAGTGGGCGCGCTCATCTGCATCCTGTCTGGAAGGCCGAGCCCGCCCAGGTTTCCTGCTGCTCCACGCGGCCTCCAAGGTCCCTCATTCCCCTCTGCAGGAAATGGGCAGTGAGAGGGGCCTCTATTGCAAGGGAGAAGGTGGCGAGAAGGAAGGAAACCTCCCCCGGCAGAGCCAGAGAAAGGGCAGCGGCGAGGGCATCGCGCGGGAATGTCTCACCCCGAGCTGACCGCATGCAGCCCGACCCATTCTCATCCCTGCCCCGAGATGGCTCCTTGAGCACTGGCGAAAGCGATTCCTGAGTACAGAGCTAGGAGTGGTCTTGAGAACCGCCAGGTGTGACACCCCCCTCCCCGCTACCACCCACCCAAGCCTCTCATTTGCTTATTGACATCGCACTGGAGAGGAAGTGTTTGGGTTTCTTTTAGGTAGGACTCGTTTCTTCAAAACTAATGAAAGAATTTTAGAGTCGAGGAAGAACAAGAAAGTCCTGAGGTAGAAAATAGTCAGTACTCCTCAATTGCTTCCCCTATTAATACGCAAAGAGCTGAAATCCATGTGAAATCCTCGCAGGTGCACAGATGCACACGTGTCTAAGGAGACCTTTCATGACGGTCACAGACGCGACACACCACAGCTGATGGGATGTCAATCTCCAGCACACAAGTCAGCATTAGCTTGTCACTTGCACCGTGGCCACCCCAGGGCAGTGCTTGAGGACCACTCTGGGGGGGAGGGGGGCTGGGGACCATGTGGTGTCGGTCCGAGCTCCCATATGCAAAGCGTGACCTCCATCCAGCCCTTTGAGCCACTCCGGGCCCTTAAACAGCAACAGTCTTAGATCATTATGTATGAAGAAAAAGGAAAATTCAAAAATTCTGTATTACTCTGATTTGACTTTAGTTTTATAAGACAACCTTCGAAAACAGCTCCAATGCGAAATGTGGTTCACTCGGAGGCGGAGACTCTGACGAGCCACAGCCATTCGGAAAGTGGGACTCAACCTTCAGTTATTAGGAAAATTTCTCATAGAAAAGCGACACTTTGTTCTCTTTACACTGCTTTCAGAGCATTTAAGGTCAGCAAAACACAAGTCGTTTCCAGAAGATAGGAGTGACAGGTAAGAGGCTAGCCCAGGACTAAATCATTACTTAGAAAAATCTCAAATCCTACGATTAGCAAATGTCAAGTCCCGACTTCGTAAAGCTCAGTGCAGTGTGGACTGACCCCTCCTCTGTTGCCGCGCGACCCCGTGTGCCCACACTGTCTCAGCGTCCAGGACCAGCACCTTCTTCTAGAACGCTAAGCCATCGGGCCAGTCAACAGGAGACAAGAGGAAATACAAAGCATCCCTGCTTTCAAAATTGACCTACGGTTTGGACAAGGTCAACCATTCCCTCCTCTGGGCTGGGTGTGTCCGAGGGGGGCCAGGTGAGACCGCCCCGGTACCCTCCTTCCCATCTTCAAGAACAAGACGCTCTCACAGAGAAGAGTTTCGGGAGCGCTGTGCCAGCAGTGCAGGGTCGGAGTCCCACTCAGAAGTGCTGCCCACGAGTGCGCTGACCCCCGCTACAGCGAAGGCTGAGAACACACTCCCCTCATCTGCTTTACACCTCACCTTGGCCACCAGCATCTGCTGCTGGTTCTCAATCTGCTGCTGCTGCCGAGCTGCCATGTCCTGGAGCTCTGAGAGAGTAAGTTCCACACGCTGGTTCCCCACCTGCAGGGAAGAAAGCGCACTGTAGCTTAGGACCCAGAGCAGCCACGCGTGTTTTCTGCTAGCGACCTTGTTTTCCTTCCCTGGTGCCAGGGACTGCAGCCAGGTCTGCAACGTGCGAGGCAAGCACCCTACTGCTAAGCTACACCCCTGGTGAGTCTGTTTCGTCTTGTTTTTACACTCAGTCAGGGGTTGGCTCTGCACTCAGGAATTACTCCTGGCGGGGCGGCGGGGGGGGGGGGGGGACGATATGGGATGCTGGGGATTGAACCCGGGTCAGCTAAGTGCAGGGCAAACGCCCCGCCTACAATCGCTCTGTGGCAGCCCCTCCCCCCATTCTTAAGAGTGATTCTAGGGACTGGAGTGACAGCTCAGTGGTGGGCATTTGCCTTGCACATAGCCAACTCGGGTTCGATCCCCAGCACCCTATACAGTCCCTAGAGGCCACCAGGGGTAATTCCTGAGTGCAAAGCCAGAAGTAACTCCTGAGCATTGCCAGGTGTGGCCCCTGTCTCCCCAAATAGTGATTCTAACCTTCTCCTTCCAATTCCATTTTCCCCCACATCAAATAGAGTTCAAGCATATTCTTGACTTTAAAGATGGAACAATAAATGTAATGTGTCCATGGTCTTAACGGCTTACCTATGGATGTCAGAAGGTAACATGAAGCATGACTTTCTTATAAAACTAAGTACTGTCAAGTGCCGAGTTCTAGACACTTCCACTTAAAAAGAAATGTGTTTATTGGGCCAAACCACACCTGTCAGACCAACCAGAATGCCTGAAACACCTGCTTTTACACTAAGTATTAGATTGCTAATTTCCAACTACTGAGATCATTCAATCAGCACAACAGAGGGTTCTTTAAACTGCAGAATTTTAACTTGTTTTTATTACACCTTAAGTAACATGGTTACAACAGTGTTAAATGCTTACAGTTTTGATGGACAACGTCCTATGCCTTCACCACCTCCAAAGCAGCCCCCCCACCCCCACTGTCCTTCGTCCCTTCCAGCCCACCTCTTCCCTCCACTGCGTGGTAATTTCAGTCACAAGTTTTTGTTTGCTTGTTTGTTTTAATGGAGATTCTGTGGTTTGCAATGCTATCAGTAATGGTTTCTCACAGACATAATTCCATCACCACACCCATCACTAAGCAAATCCTCTCTCGCAACTTCTCACCCCCAGTAATTTCAGTTTTAGAATCAAAAGTCAAGCAAGGATTTGCCCTCACTTGATACTATCTATTCTCTTAGAAAATATATGGCAATGAACAAGTTTCACTTAATTATCATATATGAACTATTCTAATAAAGGCAAATTTGTTTCAAATATGCCGGCTTATTAATAATCTGGCCCATGATGATGACCATAAACAAATCTCAGAATATGGAAATACAGAATTGCTTATATAGTTCGGAGCACTCCCAGGTAGCACTGCCTGCTGGGCTGTGCCGGGGGCCACACTGCACGCCCTCGGGGCTCAGACTCCTGCCTGGGCCGCACTCCTCTCACGCCCGTCCTTCGGGCCATCTTCCCAGTACGGGAGCCATACCTGTGTGGGAAAATAATGCTTCCAGTATTTTATAATTAAGAAACAACTCTGGAGTGGGAAGATGGCTCAGAAGGAGAGCATCTGGGCGCTCAGGGTTTGATTCCTGGCACAACACGGTCCCTAACCACCTCCAGGGAACAGCTGCTGAGCACCACTGGGTGTGGTACCCCAAAGCGTAAGAGACAAAGGAAACACAAATTCAAACCTAGCAGGGCTCTTTACTCCCCATTATAGAGTAACAACAACGGGACAGAGCAGAAACTTATACCGTGAATAAGGAGCTTAATTCCTTTTCATTTTTTGAGGGAGGGGCCACACCAGCAGTGCTCAGGGGTTACTCCTGGCTCTGCACTCAGGAATCACTCCCAGTGGGGCTTAGGGGACCATATGGGGTGCTGGGCATGGAACCCAAGTTGGCAGTGTGCAAAGCAAGAGCCCTACCTGCTCTGCTACTATCCTTCCAGCCCAAGAAAGGGCTTAAGTTCTTTTTTTTTTTTTGGTTTTTGGGTCGCACCCGACGTTGCAAATAGAAAGGTATTCTATTTGCTAATACACACCCTCTTGAGATGCATGTGAATTTTAAGATATGGTGTCCCATTTTAAGTAGTTAAGATATTATATCTTAGTACGTACTAAGTATGTACTAAATTATACATCAAATTTAACAAAATTATACTGAAGCATATCTTATATACAGGAAGCTACATAAATCAGTGTACACGTTGGTGAAGTATTTCAAAGTGAAATGTTCATGCAATTTAAATGTTTTCCTTATAAAAGCACAAGCCACACACGGTTTAAAGGAGGGATGCCAAGATCACCCTCGGCCCCAAAATGTAGGGAGAAGAAAAGAAGACAAGTGGGGTGGGGGGAGGGTAGGAGAGAGAAGAGACGCAACAAGGGGGAAGGGAGGGGATGTGAGTGGTGAGACCCAAACTTGAATAGCCAAACCTGAAAGGTGCTTGTGAGTCACAAAGAAAATCAAGGGGGACTCGAGCGTCCAGTGGCCGAGAGCTGTTCCCCTGGCAGCCCACGGTGATGGATGGGTGAAGGGCCAGAGGAGAAACAGGGGAACTGGCCCCAGGCTGGTCGGTAGTCGGTTTATTTCTTTCTCCTCCCCAACATAGTCTGATCTCTCCCCTTACTGCACAATCATCACTGTCACTGTCATCCCATTGCTCATCGATTTGCCCGAGCGGGCACCAGTAATGTCTCCATCGTGAGAACTTCTTGTTACTGTTTTTGGCATATCGAATACGCCACGGGTAGCTTGCCAGGCTCTGCTGTGCAGGTGAGATACTCTCGGTAGCTTGCCAGGCTCTCCAAGAGGGGTGGAGGAATTGAACCTGGGTCGGCCGCACGCAAGGCAAACGCCCTGCCGCTGTGCTATCGCTCCAGCCCACTGCACAATCGTAGTCGTAGTTTTGGTCATAGTCCCGGTCATCACAGTTCCATCATCCTCTCCTCCTCGTAGACCTCAAAGTCGTCTACCTTGTTATCTTCTTCCTAGTCTCGATGTGGTCTCAGAGTTCTCTACTTCCAGTCATAGTCACCATCCAGTCCTTCCAGTCCCCTCCCTCCCCTCACAGCGTAGTTCTATAGAATCATGCAGGGTGGAGACACACAGGTGGGGTTGGACACTGTCATAACAACAAACAGAGGTAAAGCCACTCCTGCAGGGGGAGTTCTAGAGGGTTAACTCAAGGCAGAGAGTCTCTTGCCCCCGAGCCTGGCTGTCTTCCAGGGGGCCCCTTGGAGGGGGTGGGTTTCAGTTTCCCTCCCCGCCCCGAACAGAGCTCCCACGGCCAAAGACCCCGGAGCCTAGCCACAGCCATGCTCGGATTGGTACTGGGCCTCTTCCGCCCAGATTCCCCATTTTCCAGTAGCTAGGCCGTCACACCCAGGGACTGCTCCAGGCACTGTGTAATCCTACCAACAGCCAACATCAACGGGATGATGATGATGATGATGATGATGATGACGATGAGTATATGTTCATTAAACGTGAAAATTTTGCAAAAAAGAACTATCTTTTAAGATTTTTTTTTTTTAAATAAAACTGCTTAATGCAAACAGAATCCTTTGATGGTTGGCCTATGCATTCTTTGTGGCAGTGGTTATGGGGTGGCGGGAAGGCCACACACGCAGTGCGGCAGGCCCACGCTGTGGCTCCAGGCTCACTCCAGGCTCACGCTTTGTGCTATCCCCAGGGACACACAAGCACTTGCTGAACTCAGGGAAACTCTTTCCACTGAGCCACACCCCATTCCTGTGTGATCTGTGTGAGTCACACTCCACTTATTTATTCTTTTGTCTTTTGGGTCACACCTGGTGATGCTCAGGGGTTCCTCCTGGCTCTGCACTCAGGAATCACTCCTGGCGGTGCTCGGGGGCCCATATGGGATGCTGGGATGGAACCCGGCCGGCTGCATGCAAGGCAAACGCCCTCCCCGCTGTATTACAGCTCTGGCCTCCCACTTACAATTTTTAACTCTCCACATGACATTGCTTCAAACAAACCTACCCCTACTGCTTTGCTTATTTTTCCTTTTCACTGATTCTGATAAACAGGAATCAAATCCTGCTAAATTACTCCCCCCCCCACCCCGCCCCTAGTATCTGTGGCACTGTGCCTAAGCCACCCTGTTTGTATGTCAGGGGATATGTGGGTGTGCCTATTCTTTGGTTTTCAGTAACAACAGTGTCAGCTTTTAGGGAGGGGCTCCTGAGAAGTGCTCAGGAGCCCAAGGACCCTTCCAGCAGTCCTCAGCCCAACTCTGAGGGTCTGATGGTTCAGCGTGCCGGTCCAGGGATGTGGAAGTGCTCAGGTGCTGGGACTGAGCCAGGCTGCCATCCCCAACAGCAGGAACTGGTACTCGACCTGACAAACACCCTCCTTTACCCAGGACGGTCGATGTCAAGGAGTGGGGCAGGTGCTTTAGGGGCAAAGGCACAGGCCTGGGTGTGGCCCTGGTACCACAGGGAGCCTGAGAGCACCGGTGGGCGTGGCTCAAAAAGAAACAAAGAACTGATGTAAGTGGAGGGTTGACTTCAAGAGTCTGCCGGACTGTCTGCTGAAGAAGGGTAATCTTCCACTCCCACCTGCCACATACGGAGACTTGGAGCTTTTCCACAATCTTGCCAATACTCAGTGTTGCCAATGTTTGAATTTTAATTATCATCTTTCAAAAGAAAATGTTAACCTCTCAGCAAAGAAATGATTCCATATAAACAGCACTTTGATAAGTAATAAGAAAGTAAGCATGAAAATGTCTACAATTAAGCTATCAACCCCATACTATGATCAGATTTGTTTTGTCTTTGTTTTGGGGCCATACCCAGCAGTGCTCAGGAGCAACTCTTGGCTCTGCACTCAGGAATCACTCCTGGTGGGCTTGGGGACCATATGGGATGCAGGGACTGAACCCGGGTCTGCATGTCCAGGTATCTTACCCACTGTACTATCTCCCCAGCAGCAATGATCAGATTTTAAGTTAATAGGCTGGCCCATGACTTGTCCAAAGCCAGCTATGAAAGGAGACTTTGTTTCCTGCCATTCTTGTTTATACTAATTAGCAGTGTCAGACCGTGGAAGCTGGGCCAGAGAGGAAGCCCAGAGGCTGAGCAGATACTGAGTACTCAGGAGGCCCCGGGTTTGTCCCTGGGGCTGTAGACACAGAAAACCCCACAGAACTATGAAGATGAAGTCTCTGAGAAGCAGACTCTCAGCACTACTTAGGGACAGGAGCTGGTCACATGCTCAAGGGCTGCTCGGGGGTGCTCGGGGACCATCCAGGCTACCCGAGTCTGCACCAGGGAAGCTGCCCGCAAGGGAGGCACCTGGGCCCTGCATCCCCTCCCCAGGCCCAGAACTAGATTTAAATCTCATTTTAAAAAATGATAGGTCTAAAGAGATACCACAGGGGTCAGGGCATTGGCCTTGCCTGCAGCTGGCCTCGGCCTGACCCCCGACTGCTCGCCTGCCAGGCTCCGGGGAGGCAACCCCGGTCACAAGGAGGAGGGGGCCACAGCAGCCGCTGCTGGGTCGAAAACAAATAAAAACCAGAAATGAACAAAAAGTAACACTCACTTGTTCATTATCACTGAGAGCTCTTTAGATTACAAGTTTGCTGGTGAATCTGTCAAAGGTAGTTTTGCCTCCTCAGGCAGCGTCTGGAGTAAACTCTGACACTGGCATCACAACAGCTAGGTGGAAATACGGCCGGGTTTCTGCACACAAACGGCTGCGACAGCCCAGCCTGCAAACGCGCTTCCATCTCAAGCCACTGAGGAGGAGTTTTTGTAATGTTCGTCTTGCCAAATACTAGTGAAAAAAGTTCTACATCTCATCTAATGTATCACTGAAACACCCTGCCAGTGTGTTCCAAATACATTTTCCATCATGTGCCAAACACTACATTAAAAAACACCCCACGGGCTAGAGCTATAGCTATAGCACAGCAGGTAGGGCGTTTGCCTTGCACGCAGCTGACCCGGGTTCGATTCCCAGCATCCCATACGGTCCTCTGAGCATCGTCAGGAGTGATTCCTGAGTGCAGAGCCAAGAGTAACCCCTGAGCATTGCCGGGTGTGACCCAAACAAACAAAAAAACAGCCCACAATTAACTGATAAAAACAAATACCCTTTTTGAATAACAATTCATTTAAAAACGCAGTAAATAAATGTTTACTGTGATTGGGGGCGAGGGGTGCTTTGGCACAGCTGACTCTGTGCTCAGGAATCACCCCAGGGATCAAAGCCAGGATGGCCGTGGGCAAGGCCAGGCCTCTGTCCCTGCACTGTTTCTGGCCCCGAGTGACCAGGTGCAGCAGCGCCTAGGGGGGCCCGGTTCCAGCAGCACACGCTCCCCCACACCCCTTCCCGAGAGCCGCAGGACACCACTCGGTTCCTTCCCTTTTCCACACGCCCCAAAGCAGTTCAGCTCTCAAGCGCTGCTCAGGGGCCCGGGGACACGCTCAGGGATTCTCCATCGACAGCTTCGACGTTGCAGCCCAAGAACGTGGCACCGCTCGAGCGCTGCAGTGCCAGGGACCCAGGGAGACATCTGTGCCCCACGAAGCCCAGAGGCCACGTGGTATCAGGGACTGGCTGGGACGGGTCCACCTGCCAGCCCCAGCCCACCTTTCAAAGGGAGGCCTGTTCCAGAATGTGCAACGAGCACCTCCCGTGAGATCTCAGACAGACTCCCAGCACTTCCGCAGTCCAGAGAACAGGAGACTCACGAATGCTCAGGACACCTGTGAGAGCACGGGGCAGCGTGAACAGAGGGGTTTTGCTGGTTTTGGCGTCACACCTGGCAGTGCTCGGGCTTATCCTGGCAGGTCTTGGGGATCACACGTGGTGCCGGGACTGAACCCAGATTGGCCGTGTCAAGAGAAGCGCCTCACCACCAACTGCTGCCCTGTCTCCCAAGCACCCCCTAAAAGAAAGCACCGAAGTACTGCCACTCTGGCCCTGTGAGCGAGGGCTGAACTGCACATGCTGCCTTTCCTCCAAGGGCTAAAATGTGTCCCTCGGTCACTTCGGACTCCAGCTCCCATTACACAGACAAGAATGTCCCTGTGCTACTGCTGAAGAAAATGCCTTTAAGCGTCAAGCCTCCGCGTGTTTGATGGTTTGCCCTACTGATGCCTTTCATATTTTTTGTTTCTGGACATACCAGCATGCCCAGGGCTTACTCCCGGCTCTACTCAGGGTCAGTCCTGGTGGGTTCCTGGACCCTTGGCACCCATATACCCTCTCCACCCCAACCCCTATTATCCCTCCAGCCCAACCTACTTACGCCTTTGTTACTCAGTTTAATCCAGCGTTTCCAAAGTAGGCAATACTGCTTCCCCCCCACCCCCCAACGCCGACTCCAGGTCACTGGATCTCCAGGGAGGAGTGGTACAGACTCAGGGGCAACTGGAGGGTACTTTCTGCTTGTCCGCTTACAGTGGAGCACTGAGTGCTGCGAGTCCACTCAGTGAGCCGAGCCACTCCCGTCTTCGGTCCATAGTTCCAACCAGCAACTTCATCTGTTTATGCCAGTGTCCTGCCAGCACTGCAGACTTGGCATACCTGAAGCCAAACCCTTCTCGTTCTGTCCCCCGCCAAGTTCCCTTGCCCTGGGAATGGCTCTAGCACACGCCCGGCAAGCCTAGCATTGTCTCTGGGCTGAGCTACAACATGGCCCAAACAGGAGATCAACGGCTCTTCCAATCACGCTCACCTCCGCACTCGGTTCTTCATTCCAGAAGCCAATACTTCCCCACCTCTGCGTTTTTCTACACACTTTCCTTCAGTCTACAATGCCTCCCCCACCCATCCCGTTAAGATGCCATCTGTTTCCTCAAGGCTTCCTGATCCTCCAAGGAATCTCGCACAATTGTTCTGCCACTCAGGATGTTTCTTTACTTGCAGAGCTGGGAGAGAATGCAATGCGGGCTTTGGAAAGAACACTCATGTAGAGAGATTACACATGCAGAGCATTTACTGCCTGTTAGACAGGCATAAGCTTCTGAGTTTACAGTTATTTGTTATCTGGTTAACCCACATAAGGCCCTCTGAGGAAAGCCCTTCAGCTGATTTACAGCCGGGAAGGCAGTTTCTGGGCGGCTGGCTGGCTCCCCCACTCATGTGATGGGTCAGCGGCACGTCGGGACCCTAAGTGGGTCTCTGACAGCAAGCCTTCTGGAGCCTAACCGGATCTCTGACAAGGCTCTTTCCATGACATGTGATTTCTCTAATGAAAGGCAGAATCTACCAGACACTAGTTATTGATGTACTATTAGTTTGAAACACATGAAAATACTGTTTTTGTAGATTAAAAATGACCGAACAAAGACAGTTCCATAAGCTCAATCAGGAAAGGATAATGTCCCCTGCTGACAAATGTGAAGGAGAGCCAGAGAGCTAGCACAGGGGTGGAGACGCCTGCCTTGCTTGCAGCTCACCCTGGGGTGCTCTCCAGGAGCAGAGCCAGGAGTGATCTCTGAATGCAGAGGCAGGAACAAGTCCTGGGAACTGCCAGCTGTAGCTCGAAAACAAAAACAACAACAAAATAAAATGTAAAGAATTAAGATAACCTTGATTTTATTTTATTTATTTTTTTCTTTTTGGGTCACACCCAGACCCGCCATGCAAGGCAAACGCCCTACCCCCTACCCACTGTGCTATCGCTCCGCCCCAAGATAACCTTGATTTTAGTATATAGTAACAAAGAAACAAAGTCAGCAAGGAAGTTCCAGGTGAAGATGCTTCTGGAAGACTGAGGGAAGCAGCGATGCACTGCTGAGAGACAGAAGGCCTTCTGGAGGGAGGTGGCATGGAAGGGCACCCTTCCCTTCTCTGAACACTTAGACGCAGATTCGTGCAGCTGCCGCCCGCTGCCTTGTTTCTGACGAAGACTACGGCTACACTCTGGAGTGGCAGGGAGGCGGCTCGGTGCCACGGCACTTGCCCTCCATGTGAGGCTCTGGTTTTGATCTCTGGCACCATGAAAAAGAAATAAATATGATAAAGAAGTAAACCACATAGAACTGCTTTCTAAAGAATGAAGAAAAACATTCCGGGTATGGGTGGTAGTTATCTGGATTTCTGCTTAGTAGTTATTTAAGCTGTACATTCTTACACATTCTCTAAGGATATTTCACAATATAAAGAAAGAAAGAATCAGACCAAGAAGTCAAAATCAGGCCTAGTTTGTAACTTCTTTCAACTGGTGCCAGGGATGGAATCCAGAGCTCCTAAATGCAAAAGCCTGCACTCTGAGGCTAACCCACCCCTCCCCCAAACCCCACATCATCTTATAACTGTCATAAGACACTTCTGTAAAACACCAACCAATTTCTATGTTTGTTTGCTTATTTTGCTTTTTGGGTCACACCTGGAGATGCTCAGGGGTTACTCCTGGCTCTGCACTCAGGAATTACTCTTGGCGGTGCTCAGGGGACCATATGGGATGCTGGGAATCGAACCTGGGTCAGCCGCATACAAGGCAAATGCCCTACCTGCTGTGCTATCCCTCCAGTCACCCAACTAATTTTTTAAAGTATAACATTATTTCACCTTTTCCCCCCCAAACACGTCTCCTTTTCTGAAGCATCTCCAGAATCCCTTCACCCTCTACCCTGGGGTCCTGGGAGCCCTGATGTTACAGGTACGAGGAGAATGGACCCATTTCCCCATCACAGCACATGCAGAATAAATGCCATGGGAATGGGTTTGAGTAACTTGGAGGGTCCAACACCCGGTGAGACAACAACGTCCTATGTGGAATTTTCCAGGTCACCACAGATGAACAAACTCAAAAGTCCCACCAGTGGGGTGAGAGCCTTTATTTCATCAGATCCCTGACTTTTTCTTTTGTTTGCTTTTGGGCCACACTGGATGCTACTCCTGGCGGTGCCTAGGAAACCAGATGGGGTGCCAGGGATCAAACATGGGTCGGACACATGCAAAGCAAGCTCCATACCTGCTGTGCTGTCACTTTGGCCCTAGACCTCTGACTTTTTTAACAACACTGGTTTTTGGCTTTGGGTCACCTTGTGGTGCTTGGTGATCTGGGCTGGCTCCTGGCTGGGGACAGGAGCTGTGCCCCTACCTGCTCTCCTCAGCGTAGACTATGCCCCATCGTGCGGTTTCAGAGAGCAGACCTTCCCTCGCTTCCTGCCTCCGCTGCTACTCTGGGCGGGCACCCTGCACCAACTCGGCACCCTTGTTCCTCTCCAGCCCACTCCCCGCTGTCAGCGCCTCACTGGGGCCTGCAGTCAGAGGCCCTTATCCATGTCTAAGGTCCACACAAAAACGTTCTTAAGAAAGTTTTTTTTGAACATCTGAACTTTAAAAATGAGCCTCAAAGTGCTTTGTGGACAATAAATGTTGTACAAAGGTAATGTATTAGGATTACAGGGCAGGTGTGTGTGTCGTAAAGCACAGCAGCAACTTTGATGAAACGCTTCACCCCCAGACCTGCTCTCTTCCTTCCTCTAATTACAAGCTCAAACAGAGGCTACAGACCTATTTAAATTTTTGGTTTCAAGTTTCAGTTTTGTTGATCTTAGAGTGTAAATATTAGCTCCCTGTTACGAAAACCCCACCAGGAAAGAGAAGGCCCCAGGCCCATCACACAGCTCGCTCCAGGACACTGCTGGGCCTCCAGCCCACGTTCCACTTAACAGCTATCTTGCTTGCTGGACTGTTTCTTTGCTACTTGTGTCCTCTTGTGAACACATTTTCCCTCTTTCTTTCTCTCTCACATCTAAGTAAGTTTCAATAAAAAAAACTACCTTGCTGCACTTCAACCAACCAACAAAAGGCTCCTCTGGGCCCTCCCCTTCCGGTTCCTCCTGCCCCTCCCGGGGCAGCACTAGAGCAGCCGCTAGGTGCAGGATGGAACGGGGCCTCGCTCACGCGAGCCACAGCCCACCCGCCAAGACCTTTCCTACTTGGTGTATCTGACTGTAACAAGCACTGTGTTAAGTAAGTTGCCCAAGGTGACAAGTCAATGGAAAAATCAGAAAGAGAAATAAATAACTCTCTAGCCTTAAAACTATTTGGAAAGGTTACTATTAAAATGCCCAGAGAAGACATATTAACCATCTCTCTCCTGCCCTTCACTTCTGCTCATTCTTTTCACAGCACCGACATTTTCTGAAAAGGAACTCAGAGGAGCTGGGGACACAGCCGAAACCAAGGCTCGCAGGCTGCCCTACGGCCAGTGAAGGGGCTGCTGGAGCCCCCCGGCAGAGAGGAGCCTGCTCTCCCGGAAGCCGCTGCAGGGAAGGCTGCACCTGCCGCTCTGTCCTCCCCAGCCTGCCGGGGACCAAGCAGCAGCGGAGGGCGGCCGAGGAGACGCTCTACGTGCTGGCCGCGGTGGGGATCTGCGCCCTGGCAGCGGCGACGGCCCAGCAGGCAAGGCAGTCACAGCCTCGAGACTGCTCACATCTGCTTCCCACAGCCGGCCAGGCCACCAGCACGCAGGGAGGCGGCCCTCGCAGGGACCAAGGCCGCCCTGGCACAGTGTGGGCTGGAAACCACTCACTCATGGCCTCGTTACAGTTTCTGAAAAAGATTTGTTAGTTACAACACAAAACGACCATTTCTACCAGACATGAATTCTTTAAAGAGAAATCATAACCCAAACTCACTGGTGCCAGGCTGAACCCAGTTCCTGGCACCCCTCAACGCTGCGGCCACAGGGGCCTCGCCATCAGTAGGGCCAGCTTCCATAATCAGAAGGAATTCAATTCCATTCACTATGACTCACCCCATTTTCAGTGCGTTTTTCTCCAGGTACGCTTATTACATTTCTCTGAGTTCTCTGTTCTTGAGTTTGACGACCTCCTAGAGAACAAGAGGACCAAATTTACGAAAAGATACTAGAAACAACATATTCTGATTTTTCACTTTAAATATTTATTGAACATAATTACAAAATACTAGACTGAAAAACTCAGGACTTAGTATGGGTGAAAAATATTTTACAATTAATTTTTACATATAAAGTTGCTTAAATTATTTTGGGGGGCCACAGCCAGCAATGCTCAGGGATAACTTCTGGCTCTGCACTCAGTCACTCCTGGCGGTGCTCAGGGGACCTTAGGGGATGAACCCAGGCTGGCTAACTAACCCACTGTGCTATCACTCCAGTCTCATAAATGAAATATTTTCTTCTAGCTTTTGCATTTCAGAACTCTGGAGTTGACTTTTATAAAACGTTTCCAGTGGCCCCAGCATGCACAGCAAGTGCCCCAGCCCACGAGTTCTCTCTTCCGCCCAGGCTGCTTCTTCAGAGGAGACTTCAGGGCCCCCATGAGAGCACAGTGGGGAAGGCGTTTGCTTCACATGAATGTGAAGTGATGGGCACCACAAGTGATGTCCAGTACCACTTGTGGTGCCCTGAGCCCCGCCAGGAGTGAACCCTGAGCAAAGAGCCAGGAGTAAGTCCTGACCACCAAGAGGTGTGTCCCCCTCAAAAATACAAAGAGGAGAGGCTGGAGCAACAGCACAGTGGGGAGGGCGTTTGCCTTGCACTCGGCGAACCCAGGTTCAATTCCCAGCACCCCATATGGTCCCCTGAGCACTGCCAGGAGCAACCCCTGTGTGACCAAAAATCAAAACAAACAAACGACTAAGAGGAGGATTAAACAGGGCCCACTGCCTGATCACCTGACAAAATCCTGACACCCAGGACAGGGCTAAGAGCCTGAGCGGACGCCCTCCCTCGGCACTGAGCATCTCAGGAGCGCACTGTCTGACACACGCCACTCCAGACGCATGTGCGCGTGTTCTGCCACGGACAGAGATCCAGGGCCTCACAGGCAGGCAAGTGCTCTAGCACCGATACATCCACAGGCCCTAGCTGAGGGTACTGTTTTCAAAAGGTTAAAATTAACCTGAAAATATTCTTCACCGCCACCGTTCCTAACAAAGGTGCTTGCACACGTCACACGTTCTTTGTTGGGAGCAGGTGAAGTGACAGGAATGAGTTTCCTGCTGGCCAAATGCTGCTCCCTCGCGCGTGTCTCCAGCGGGACTGGGTGCTAATCTGAGAATTCTCATGGCCACAGCGTTCACTTTATTACCAAGAATGCACAACTCTAAACAGTTTCTTGTGATTAGGTTTCCTAACCAGGCCACAAGCCTAATATTAAAAAACGGAAAAAAGGGCACTTTTTCCATTTTTTTTTTCTTTTTGGGTCACACCTGGCCATGCACAGGGGTTACTCCTGGCTCTGCACTCAGGAATCCCTCCTGGTGGTGCTCGGGGGACCATATGGGATGCTGGAAATCAAGCCCGGGTCAACGGTGTACAAAGCAAGCTCCCTACCTACTGTGCTATTGCTCCAGCCCCTTCATCCCTCCATTTATTTCTTTTCTATCAAAGAAAAATTCTATCATTAATGTAGTGCTTAGCCTTAAACTACATTCTCAAAGAGTGATACCTGCTCCAATTGGAGGAAATAGGTTTTTAGAAATAAAATATTTTACTCCTTATATGTACAATCAAGATAGCACTGCACTGTCACTGTCATCCCGTTGTTCATCGATTTGCTTGAGCAGGTACCAGTAATGTCTCCATTGTGAGACTTGTTGTTACTGTTTTGGGCATGTTGAATACGCCACGGGTAGCTTGCCAGGCTCTGCCGTGTGGGCAGGATACTCTCGGTAGCTTGTCAGGCCCTCTGAGAGGGACAGAGGAATCGAACCTGGGTTGGCCGCGTGCAAGGCAAACACCCTACCCGCTGTGCTCTTGCTCTGTCCTACAATCAAGATATATAGTAATAAAGATCTATAAAAAACCTAAAAAAGATCTGGTGGGAGGCAGAGGGGGACAAGTAATGACAGTGTCCAGGGGCCTGAGAAGAGTGACCACAATCAACCGGGGGGTGGCACACGGCCAGTAAGCACAGGGCCCCGGGCTCAGCCCAGCACTGAGCACCCTTCACCAGCACCTCTCGAAGTGCACCATTGGGCTGGAGCAGCACCACACCAGGGGGCCCAAGCACTGGACCCCAAGGCCTGGCTGGACAAGACTGCTGAGAATGCCCAGTGTTCTAGGCACTGCTTCGAAGCCCCCAACCCCCACCGCCAAAAAAGGAAGAAAAAAGAGAATAGAATGTCCATAAAAAGCTCCTTAGGGCGGGGTGATAGTGCAGCAGGTAAGGTTCAATCCCCAGCACCCCGTATGGTTCCCTGAGCACCCTCAGGGTGACCCCTGAGTGCAGAGCCAGGACTAAGCCCTGAGCACCGCCAGGCAGGGTAAAAATAAACCAAGACAAAAAGCCCCAAAGCCCTTTAGAGGGGATCATGGGAGGAATGACATCAAAAGCAGCAGCAGGGTACCCCAGATCATGTACTCCTGTAAACTCGCTAGTGAGAATAAGAAGAGGCTCTGAAGCACTGCCCGAGGGGTCGGCGAGGCCCCCGGGCAGGCCTGCGGTACAGCACAGCTGCTCAGGCAGAGGTCTTTCCTGCGAGGCCGAAGGGGCCACACCTGGCTCTGTGCCCGGGCAACCACACTGGGGTGGGCCACAGGGAAGGCAAGTGCTGTCTCCGTCTACTTCTTACTGATGTGGGGGTACCTGGCATATGTGAAGGAAACCCGTCCTTTGCCAAAGCAGTTATCAGTGCCGTTTCCTAGCTGATGGCTTTTTCTCTTTGCATCCCAAGCGGCGAGCAGGAGGCCAGGGCCCTGGGGTTCCCTACTGGCGAGTCTTGGCCGGGTAGTTCATTGCGAGGCCTGAGGATGCAGTGCACCTGGGATTGCCCAGCTCACGCCAGAAGTGCTCGGGCTTCACCCAGTGATGCTCTGGGGAGCACGTGATGCTAGGGGTGGAACTAGGGTTGGCCGCATGCAAGGCAGGTGCCCGCCCCTCCCAGCTGATAATGTATCTTGCAGCTTTGCCCGGCGTATTACTGCCATGTCAACAGGGTTTCCCCCTCTTTGATTTTACTGTCCTTGGGTCACACCCAGTGATGCCCAGCTCACTCCTGGCTCTGCCCTCAGGACTTACTCCCGGTGGTGCTGAGGGGACTGTACGGGATGCTGGGGATGAACTCCAGGTGGCCATCTGCTGTCCTACAGTTCCAGCCCCTTTCTCTCTTTTATTTTTATTTACTTTTTGGCTTGTTGCTCTATCCAGCGGCGCTCAGAATCCTGAGCCCCGGTTAGCCATGTCAAGGCAAGTACTCTCCCCGATGCACTATCACTCCTGCCTCTCTTCTCCTCTTAAATAACCCAGCTGACTGTTTCCGTTTCCTTCATGACAGTGTTATGCTTAGAAATATCTTATTCAGCCTCATTTCTTTTTCTTGTGTTTTGTGCTTTTATTTATTTTTTTGGACAAATCTGCCTGTGTTTGGAGCTTACTCCTGACTGTGCTCATTCCTGGAGGTGCTCAGGGGACCGTTTGGGGTGCTGGTGATGAAACCCGGGCTGGCTGTGTGCGCGGTATGCACCTGATCTGCCATACTATACCTCTACCCCCCATTCTAAAATTATTTTCAGTATCCAGAGTATTTCTATTTATTCTTTTCACAGTTCTATTTAGCCTTAAAATCTAGTTGACTCATCTAGTATTCATCAAGTTACTTTAAATAGAACGTGCTCTCACGTGTCTAAGCACATTATATGATTTAATGTACTGAGAAGACAGCAAGTGCGAAGTGCCTAAAAATATTAAATGATCATGAAATACTTACAATGACTGAGGTAAAGTGAGGCACGAACTCTTCTCACAATCAAGGAAAAAATCATGTGACTAGCTTAGTGTTCCTATTTTTCTCTTCAGATACCATGATTTTTCTTATTTTTCTTAAATGAACTTTTATGGCAAAAACTAACAAATGAGAGAAAAGTATTTAAGTACCTTGTTCACTGCTCTCGGTTGGGGAATCTTCATGTCGAAGAAAAAATTTCACTTCTTCTCTTCGGGGCCCCCATTTCTGGAGATGCTCATACATCATATGGTCAAAGGGTATAGGACGTTCTAGAAAGAAATACACAGCTTACTGTTTCAGAAACAAATGAAATGACACTAAACAAATGAAAACTTGGTGGGAATGGGTACCACATAATCAAAGATATTACAAGCAACAAATTTTAACTTTAATGAAAAACAAGAATATAAATGGAAAACAATGTAGGGAATACGTAAATACATGAAGCACACACAGAAGCAATTTTGCAATATTAAATCAAGAAGCTGAAAGAGAGGCTGCAGCAAGAGGACAGCAGGGAGGTTTGCCTTGCATGCAGCTAACCCAGGTTTGATCCCCAGCACCGCATATGGTACCCCAAGCACTGCCAGCATTAAGTCCTAAGTGCAGAGCTGGGGGTGGGTGTGTCCCAAGGTCCTCTCCAGGACTTCTGTCATGAAACAGCATGTCACTCGCTCTTCAAGAAAAATACTGGAGATGTTACGCGACAGAGCATCTGCCTTGCACGCATGACCAATTATCCCTGGAATCTCAGTAAATAAGAGCATCACCAGTCGCAGCCGTGAGGTGCCATGGCAGCCCGGGTAACCCCCAGCACCTCATTTAGGGTCGGAGCAGTAAGCTACCACCTTGGTTGGCCAAATATTGCTGGGAGTGTCCCCCAGGCTTCTGACACTGCTTCGGAGACCCTCCAAACAAACAAAAAACAGTAACTGCTCAGCCCTATTATTATTAGACTTTCTTTTTTTTTCACTTTTTGGATCACACATGGAGATGCACAGGGGTTATTCCTGGCTTGTACTAGGGAATTACTCCTGGCAGTGCTCAGGGGACCATGTGAGATGCTGGGAATCGAACCTGAGTTGCTTGTGTGCAAGGCAACGCCCTACCCGCTGTGCTATCGCTCCAGCCCCTATTAGAATATTATACACGGCAATAAGGTAGATAAAAACTGGACAGGGCTCCACCTAGCAACTCAGATCACAATATTGGGAATGTTCATGCGCATCTGTAATGACCAAAAAGACAAAAATAATAATAAAAATTAAAGCATGGGCTGGGGCGCTAGCTCAAATGAGCAGAGCCAAGCTCTGTATGATGGAGTTCCAGGCTAAAGGCTGGACGCCTGAGCGCCAGGAGCAGAGCGAGCCGGGATCAGCCCTGGGCACCTCCAGGTGCCAAACCAAACGCCGGACCAATCGACATTCCCACCCCCATCCATGCCAACACTGGGTGTTTTGTTCTTTTCAACGTGTGCGATTCTCCTTGGGGAGGTGATAACTCTTGGTTTTGATTCCATTTCCCTGATGAGACGCACTTCCACACACCTTCTGGCCCTCTATATGTGTTCTCTGAGTAAGTTTTTCATTTTTTCTAACCCATTTTTGGGTTGGATTTTCTTCATTATAAGATCCTCCCAGGGTCTGGAGAGATAGCACAGTGGGGAGGGCGTTTGCCTTGCACGCGGCCGACCCGGGTTCGAATCCCAGCATCCCATATGGTCCCCTGAGCACCGCCAGGGGTAATTCCTGAGTGCAGAGCCAGGAGTAACCCCTGTGCATTGCCGGGTGTGACCCAAAAAGCAAAACAAAAGAAAAAAAAAAGATCCTCCCAGTGCTTTATGTATCTTGGATACCGAGCTTTATCAGACGAGTGGTGGGGAAGTACTTCCAACTGTACGCAGGACTGCTCTGAGGCATCTCCCCGTTGGTGTCAATCCCTCCAGTTCCCAGGAAGTGCTGGGTCACTACCTTTTACACACTATCTTCAAGCTGACGTGGAATTTTCATTCTTCTCGTATGTTTTGGAGCAGCTTGGCATCTTCTCCTTTTCCTCTGCCTCTCGTGCCTTTTTGCTGCTGCAGTGCACGTCTGACTGCACGGCCAGCGGGCAGTGCTCACCGAGGGGGCACCTACTTAGTCATGCCGCACAACCCAGGCGCGTGTGCTGTGGTCAGCACGCTCTCTGTCACGGCGCTAGAGACCACATTCAGGACGTGGGATGATGCCACGGATGGAAGCAGCAGACCCACCTTGCAAAGCACGGGGCCAGAACCCCAGGACCCCCAAGCGGTTCTCCTAAAGGTGGGCTTTTAACTGGGTAATATTAACTTATACACAAACCTGGGGAAAACAGACATCTTTGTGAGCTAAACCTTGTAGGCCTGAGCATGGTTATTTCCTGCCTTTCCATTTCCCCTGCAAGTACTTGGTGTTCTTTAGTAACGTGTAACTGCAGGAGCGCGTGGGAACCGCGGCCTGGCTGGCAATGCTGGTATGATGGGCACTCGGGCTGTGGTGCTGGGGGCCGTGAGGGCCACCGGGCTGTATCAGCAGTGCTCAGGCTGAGGGCCGGTGTGCGGCCAGGTACCTACCTCGGCCCGGCACATGCTATACGCTCTACCACTGGACTCAGTCCTAGTAAAGACACTGTTCATCTGACTGCCAAGTTCTAGAAGGCACCAAACATGAACCACCTCAACGATTCTATACTTTTTCACATTATTACACCAAAAACTCCAGGCATGATTTGATTTTTTTTTTCAATTTTAGTAAAAATCTTAATATAGGGAAACAGAAAGGGAGACTGTGGTAGGGAAGCTCCCAGATTATGGGAAGGGCCTCCTAAAGCAGGATTTCCAGTTTATTTTGTGTCTTTTTCTCCAATTTTAAAGAGGACAAGTTTGGGCTGGAGATAGCACAGGGGCTAGGGCACTGGTCGGGCACACAGCTGACGCCTGCTCTGTCCCTTGGACCAGAGGTTTCTCAAGAACCACCAGGGCACTCCTGAGCACAGAGCCAGGAAGAGCCCTTGAGCACTGCCAAGTTTCGTGTGTGTGTGTGTGTGTGTGTGTGTGTGTGTGTGTGTGTGTGTGTTCATGTACTTACTGCTAGCATAAGCCAATCCGGGAACATTCCCAAACTCCTGCTAGACACACAGAGTCATGTTGGCAACTACTCTATCTAATGGCAGTTCACTTGAAAGTTGATTTTATTACTTGCTTTGTTTTTAGACCCTCCCGGAGGTGCTGAAGGCTCCACACTCGAGGATCACTGCTGCCACTGTGGGAGGACAGTATGTCAGGGATTAGACTGAGTCAGTCACATGCAAGACAAGTCCCTACCCACTGTACTACCGCTCTGGCCCACAAGTTAAATTTTTTATGTCAGAAAAAGATAATACTGACAAATATGGATAGTTTTAATTCAGGCTTCCAATTCTTCTCCTATCTTCCTTTCCTGCACCTTTGGCTAGACCCTTTAAGCAGAAATACTGAGCTGAAATGGAAGGTGTTGCTTCTTTTTCTGCTCTGAGGGAAATGTCTACACAGTTTCACAAGCAAGTGAGTTTTAAAGGTTTTGTCAGGTCAAATATCCTAGTTTCTATCCTAGTTTACTAATTATCATCATTAAAGGGCATTCAGTTTTACTCCACTGGAAGGATAACGTTGCTCTTCTTTTTGATAATGCTGCCTATTAATAGATTTGCCCTGGAATCTTGAACCTTTTTTCTAGGAATCAACTTTACTTGGTCATGATTTTTTAATATGCTACTGCAATGGATACACTGATATTTTATTTAGAATTTCTGCACCTATGTTCAAAGTGAGGTTGCCTTTCCTCTTTTCTTCTCCGTCACTGGGCCACACAGAGAACCTCTCAGGGCTGCTCCTGGCTCTGTTCTTGGGACCACGTGCAGTGCAGTGCCAGGATTCAAACCAGGGCCACAGGCACTGCAGCCACATGCAAAGTAAATGCCACATTTCTGGTCCCTCGTTTTTTCCTTTTTTCTTCTTTTCTTTTGGCTTTGGAGCCACAACTGGTTGTGCTCAGGGCTTACTCCTGGATTTGCACTCAAAGATCACTCCTGGTGGGCTTGAGGGATCATATGGGGTGCTGGGGACTGAGCCAGGGTCAGTCACATGCAAGGCAAGGACCTTACATACTAAACTCTCTCTCTCTCTCTGGCCCACCTCACTTTTCTGATAGCCTTATACAGTCAGGGAATGAAAGTTCTACTAGCCTCATTAAATAAACTACTATCTAAAAAATGTTATATAAACTGTTACTTGAAAGTCTGTAAACTTCCAACTTAGCTGTAAAACCTCTGGGTCTGGAGTTTTTGGGACTGGACAAATTAAAGATTCCATTAAAAAATAAATATTCATTTATGTAATTTTCTCTTTAGTCATTCTTGAGAAAAAGTATGGATTTGTTGACTGAATGTTGTTAATGAAATAAATTCTTAGTTTCATCTATATACTGAAATTTGCTTAATATAATTAAACAATTAATTAGTTATAGCATACAATTTTAAACATTTTCAAATTCTATCTCTAGCTTTGTTTTTTGTTGACTTTATCTGTGCCTTTCTCTACTCACCTCCATTTACAACTTGAATTTTGTTTTCTTAGTTAACTCAAGGAAATAACTTTGCGATTCTCTCCTATGTCACTTCTGCTTTCATCTTTAATTCCTTAAGACTTAAAGCAGACTTTCCTTTACACCTTTTTTTTCTTTTTGGCCTTCTGGGTCACGAGAGGCAGTGCTCGAGGTTACTCCTGGCTCTGCACTCAGGAACCACTCTTGGTGGTACTCAGGGGACCATACTGGGGATCAATTCCAGGTTAGCCATGTGCAGCAAACGAAACACCCTTCCCGCTGTTCTATGGCGCTGGCGCTTCCTTTACACTTTTTTTGTTTGTTTCTTGAATCAAACTCAGTTACTTTTTTGTTCTTGCTTTCCTTCTTTTTTTAGAAAAGGGAAAGCACAAATACAATCCCCCATGGGCCACACATTTTGCAGTCGAGTTAAATTTGGGGAAATCCCAGGGTCACACACTGGAGAACAGACAAGGTCCTGACAAGAAGCCCACCTTCGTGAGCATGTGGCTTCACATGCCAGCCATCTTTCTGTGTTCTGTTGATGTTGTTCTTGGTTTGGGGCCACACCCAGAGGTGCTCAGGGGCTCTGCATTTAAGAATTCCTCCTGGTGGATTGAACCCAGGTGGGCTGCATGCAAGGCAAGTGTCCTACCCACACTGTACTATCTCTTGGGCCTAAGCAGGTTGTGTGTGTGTGTGTGTGTGTGTGTTTAAATAAATGGGTTTAATAGAATTGCCTTTTTAAAAGTATTTAGTCACCATGAAGTACAGTCATTTGTGCACAGGTTTCAAGATACAATGTTCTAACACCAATCTCTTCACCTGTGTCCACATCTCCCCCACAAATACCCCCAGTTTCCCGGCCATCCCCGGTCTGCCTCTATGACAGGCACTAAAAAAAATTTGCCCATTTTTGCTATAACACACATATAACTGATTTTTCCAAACCCTTTGAGAATAGAACACATACACTTTACCTCTTAATACCCGAACAGTTTACGGAGCATTTTCTAGAATTCTATGACCAGGGTAAAGTTATCAAACCCAACACACTGAGCAGATGCATGCTAAGGGTTAACCATGCCAGTGATGCTCTCCAGACAGGGCCGGTTCAGGCTCATGTCACACGTTTATCATCGACTCTTCAGTGACTTTCCACCTAGGTCCCCAGCCTTCCTCTACCGTTCACAGCCGGCACTTTCAACCAGCACCAGCTGGAGTGTGGACTCCCACGACTCGACTCAGATCACCCCCCCCATGGGAGGACTGCACAGGAGCCTGCCTTTCTAAAACACCACATCCCACCGCAGGGGATGCCTATAAGCCCCACACATTTCAGTACTTTTGTTGTTATTTATGTCCTAGATGTATTATAATTTCTATTGATTTTATTTAAAGCTCCCAAACTTGTTTTTGTTTATGGCTGTCTGTTACTTAACTTTTGTGAAGAGAGAACAAACAGTCCAGAAAATATTCTTTGTAATCGAGACTTCCTTTGTGATAAAGAATGAGGTCAGCTTTTGTGAAAGTTCATGTTATGAAGGAGTCAGTGATAAATAAATAAATAAACCTGTTAGCAATATTTTATCTGATCTTCCAATTTCAAATTTTTATTTACAAATCTATTTGTATATTTGTTACACATAATTTCTAATAATTTTTACATTAGCTTATATCATTAAATAGGATGGTTAGAAACTTCCTGATGTATCACTTATTTTATTACACTTTTATCCTTTCTGGACTGGAGGACAGCACAGTGGGTAGGGTGTTTGCCTTGGACACAGATTCAATTCCTCCATCTCTCTTGGAGAGCCCGGCAAGCTACTGAGAGAATCCCACCTGCACAGCAGAGCCTGGCAAGCTACCCGTGGCGTATTCAATACGTCAAAAACAGTAACAAGTCTCACAATGGAGACATTGCTGGTGCCCGCTCGAGCAAAATCGATGAACAAAGGGATGACAGTGCTACAGTGCTACAACAAAATGTATATTATGTGAGAAGTAAACCATACTGTGAAATTTCCAAACTGATATTTAATTCTTGCTTAGTTATTTAGTTACTTAGTCTTTCTACATTGTTTTGGTTTTTTTGATTTTGGGCCATACTGGTGATGTTCAGGGATTACTCCTGGCTCTGCACTCAGGAATTATTCCTGGTGGTACTCAGGTGAACATATGGGATTCCAGGGATCAAACAGGTCAGCCGTGTACACAGCAAGGTCCCTAACCACTGTACTATTGCTCTGGCCCCTCTACTATTCATTAGCATGTGTTCTAGAAACATTCCTGGTAGTCCTGCAAGGAGCAGTAAGTGGAAACCTAGGCCTAGTGCTCTCAAGAGAACTGGAAACATTCCCCACAGACATCCGGGCGACAGCACTCAACATTACTCACTGTGGCCCCAAACAGGAAACGAGAACTGTGCAGCAACCGATGAATGAACAAACGAAACGTGCTCTACCCAGACCAAGGAATATTCCTTGCTTTGAAAAGGAACGCGGTGCTGACATGTTCAACCACACAGATGAACCTTGAAAGAAATCAGACACCAACGAACACATACTGCCTAATTCCACTCACGAAACAACTTCAAGGATCGGAAGTAATCAAATGGTTGCTAAGGGCTGGGGACAGGAGACGTGGGGACACAGCTGCAAACCCTGTAAGTACCCTAAAAGTAAACACTGAGTTAGACACTTTAGAATGGTCTTCTCTCCATTACATGGCTATTCTTTCAGTGAGGGGTAGAAAAGTTGGAAAGGCCCCTACCACTGCTTCTGCCTAGATGTCAGAAAGGCCACCAGCAAGCTCCAAGACCGAGAAAAAGTACTAGGCTGAGACAGGTCAAGTGGACGGCATTTGCTTTTTCAGTGTGAATGAACTGCGGCTCAGAGATCCTGCCAATCTGCACTCAGTCTGAGCTGGAGTGCTGCCCCAGCCACGGCCCAGATCTGAAGACGCCTCTGGCCCGGACAGACACGGTGCAGACCGTGCAGACATTCCCCCGAACTCTGAGGTGGTCCCTGGTCAAGGGTCCAGCCAGAAATGCTCCAATCACACACACCAACCACCTGAGGCTCAGCACAATCTGCACAGCAACCAACAAGAACAAATGAACACAATAAAGCACACTGCGTTCCATCATGTTAGTTTTTATGCAAGTGGCTCTTCAAGCCCATGCTCGCCCTTGTACACATGTCTTGCTTCTGTCTCTTTGCTTGCAGCTTTTTCCACTCTGGAGAAGTCCGTGTTCTCTCTCTTTTTAAAACTATTTATTCAGTTATGTAGTTTCTGCTCTTTGGGCCAGACCTGGTGGTGCTCAGGGGTTACTCCTGGCAGTGCACAGGGGCACCATATGGGATGGCAGGGATTGAACCACAGTTGGCGAGTGCAAGGCAAGTGCTTCACCTGTGTACTATCCTGCGGCCCTCATGTTCTCTCTTGAACACACATTTCCTCTCTTTCTTTCCCCCAACATCTTTCAAAGTAAGTTTTGTTCAATAAAAACTGTCCTGCTTCACTGAAAAAATTAATTAAAATTTACACAGGTCTGGACTGAAGCAATAGCACTGTGGGTAGGGTGTTTGCCTTGCACACCGCTGACCCGGGTTTGATTCCTCTGTCCCTCTTGGAGAGCCCGGCAAGGTACCGAGAGTATCCCGCCCGCATGGCAGAGCCTGGCAAGCTACCCGTGGTGTATTCGATATGCCAAAAACAGTAACAAGATTATTAAAAAATTGTTTACCTTCATGAAGTAAAAACAACTCTGAGGAACTAGAGATAGGAGCAACCTTTGTAAGCTTGAGGCCGTGTGAACCTGGGCACTGCCCTGGACTGAGTACAGGCTGAGGGCATCTGGGATTCCTGGTGCCACAAGAGCGTGCCACCCCTCAGCACACTGCAGCCAAACATACACAACACCGTCGGGAAAGGGTCTGATCCCAGCCACCCAACAATAAGGAGGGGAGAGCGCGAGAGAGGAACAGAGAGAGAGCAAGCCAAGTGTCACAGTCTCAGTGCTGAGCCCAGGGTTCTAGGCTGGTCGGGCGGGCATGTCAGTGCGATGACCTGGGGATGCGGTGCGACTCAGGCCCTGCGGCAACTAGCCAAGACACAGACCACTCAGGCAGTGCTCAGGGGGCCGCCAGGGCTGCAGCCACAGAGGGCGGGGACCGTGCGAGGCAGCCATTACAGGCAAGATGCACCTTGACCCCCTACTCGCACCCCGCCCCAGCAGGAAAGCTTAATTAAAATGTCATTCTCTGAACTCTGGGCATGAGGCTGTGGGAAAGCATATGGTTTCCACGTGTGAGATCCTGGATTCATCCCCAGTACTGAAGAAATAGAAATAAAGTAAAATGCAAAATATAAAATAATTAAAATGCCATTCTGTTTTAAAGTGGAAACAAAACTATCTGGCACATACCATATAATGCATGTTTCTACCCCGATGGTAAATACAAAGCTCTGGTATTTTTAGCTAAAGTAAAATAGAAGGTGGTAGAATAAGGTAAAAGAAAGTCACCTTGGAAACGTAACCAAGGGAAAACTGGACGGTTCTGCCTCTCCTCCTGATGTAAATTAGAGTTGAAAGCCTATGTAAGGGCACCACAACAAGGTGGGCACGAAACTCACCAAACAGCCTCAGAGGCTCCAGAGAGCAAGAATCCAGTGCCAGTTCAGTCCCCGGCACTGCCACAGGCACGAGAGCAAGCCTGGCCGCCCCGCGACCTGTCACCCCATAACACACGGTCAGAAAATGCAAGCACCCCATGAGCAGCACTGCAGCCACACTGAGATGAAAAAGCACCACCGCCAGGAATCTCGACCCCGGGAAGCCCGCAAGCCCGGGAGCACTGTGGCGAGCATGCAAGCACCAAGCTAAAACCTGGTGCCACTGCATGGGAACGGCAGCAACCATGAAGGGCACACAGGGAAGGGCAAGAAGTGGCCATGCACAGCCCGCTCTAGAGGTGCATCCTGGCACAAATCCGCACACAGGACTGGAGAGACAGCACAAGGCTTTCGGGATATGCCAACCAGATTCACTCCCCAGCCCCACACGGTCCCTAAGCACCTCTGGATACAGCATCAGGCTCGGGAGGTCACCCTGGGGGAAGGCCTAGGTAGCCCCCCTTCGCATGAACACCCAATCAAGAATCACCAGGAGGGGCCCTCGGGTGTCCTGAGCACTGCTTGGGAGCCCCCATCCCTACGCTTCTCAAACCAAGTCCTAAGTCCTAGTTCCTCAGAACGTGACCTTCTTTGGAGACAAGACTGTAAGAGGTAAGACGTGACAAAGGTGGGCCGAGTCCAAACTGCTGTCTTCTAAGAGGAGATTCGGACCCAGACACAGAGGGCAATGCATGAGGGAGAAGACAGTCACATGCGGCCAAGTCCAGTCGGACCCGAGCACTGCTAGGAATGTCCCCCTACCCAGAAAGACGCAGAAAGGCTATTCCAGTGCCTTTTCCCCGCATTCAAATCTCATACTCGAAAGTCTCTGCAAGACGAGGCTCGGCTGCCCTACGTTCCGCAGTGGTGTGTTTGCCCGGGGCCTATCCTGAGCACCGGACTGGCACTGGGACAGGAGGGAAGGCGATTAGGCAGGGTCCGCCCTGCCAGATTCCAGTCCCGCAGGGGAGATACGCAGCTACTCTAGTATATCTGCATGAGCAGTAGGAGTGCACTGGAGCATGCACAGGGATGCTCACTACTCTGAGCGCCAAGGAAGGGTAAGAGGTACGAACGAGAAACAGTTAACCAGGCAGGGCGTCAGGGCTGCACGACATGGCAAATGCCATTTCTGTGAAGTCTGCCCCAAGAGGTGAGTTCTCAGTGCCGCCAAGGTGGACCTGTGGGCCGTGGCCTCACACGGACTTGGGGACAAGGTGATACCAACTGATGCACTCACATAAAGAGACTGGCATTTTTGAAACTAAGGTGTACGACTGATCGTCCCTAAGTGCCCTCAGACTCCTCCCCGTGGGCCCATCTATGGTCCATCTGTGGTACGTGCTCCAGCTGGCGGGTCCCTTCTCCCCACGCTTCCTGCATGCAGATGCAGAGAATACTCCGCCCATGCTGCAAGGCTCCCGGCAGCAAGCCCGGCTCCACTCTGTGCCCCTGCTTAGATACCCTCTCTGAGCAGATCCAGATTCAACCCTTCCTTTAAGTACAAATGTTGTTTTTTTTCAAAATTACCTATATTCAGTCACATTACCACACACCTCTTATTACTGACATTGGTCTCTCTGCCCAGCTAGTTAAGAAAGTCCTACAATGTGGGGGCTGGAGCGATAGCACAGCGGGTCGGGCGTTTGCCTTGCACGCGGCCCACCGGGTTCGATTCCCAGCATCCCATATGGTCCCCCGGGCACCACCAGGAGTAATTCCTGAGCGCAGAGCCAGGAGTAACCCCTGTGTATTACCAGGTGTGACCCCCCCAAAAAAATAGAAAGTCCTACAATGTAAGAAACAATATTTTATTCTTCTCAATACGTATATTTGTGTATGGCCTAGTATGTAAGAGTTTTGTACATAGAAAAGCATGATCATGCTTCTGTCTCCATGAAGTTATCAGAAAGGTGGAAAAAAAGTATCGCATAACACATATCAGACAAAATACAGTAATGTCTGAGGATGGAAAATCCACAACTTGTTAATGATGACAGCAAGAAAGATCTGACAGCCAGAATCATTATTTCAGATGGATACAGTAAGGCTCAAATGACATAACATACCACATTCTAAAGAGCATTGATAAAATCCTGTTCTTGTGTAATAGAGCTTCTAATTGCTCAATCCTCACTGCAGAGCTAATGAAGAAGGCCCAGAACCACCACAGTGCATCTGGTAAACATGCACTGTCTGCACTGAGTAAGAGCAACAGAGCCGAACACTCACCATTTCCCCTCCACACTTCCGCTAAATGGCAACCGCCTTCTCCAGGTTCCTTGCAGAATTCCACAACATCTCGACATGTTGTTTCTGGTGTTATAGGAACTTCTGTTAAAATCTGTTCGTTGTTGCTCAAGAACACGGTTAAAATCATCTGCAAAAGAGAAGTTTCAAATAGGGTCATGATCATAAAGAGATTGAGCTGCACATTTAAAGTGCTGATTTCACCTCCCCATTCCTTCACCTGTGGTCAAAGTACCTACAAGATTAATTTTCAGAGGGCAGAGCAATAGTACAGCGGGCAGGGCATCCTTATGGTCCCCAAACACCACAGGAGTAATTCCTGATTGAAACCCAGGAGTAACCCCTGAGCATGGCAGGGTATGGGTCCGACCCCCACGAAAAAAAAATTAATTTTTAGAACTAAGATAAATAAATTAATTATTTTTAAAATTAAATTAATTAATTTTAAATCAATAATTTAAAATTAATTAATTAAAATTAATTTTAAATTAATTTTAAATTAATTAATTAAAATTAATTTTTAGAACTAAGATAAATAAATAAATTAATTTTTAGAATAAGATAGAAAAATTCAGAAAGACTGTTAGAAAAAAACACTACAAGATAGTATAAAACTTCAAAACAACATGACACTAGAAAATAGTTCAATGGGACAAATTTTGATGTCCCAAATAGAAAACGGCAAATGACAGAGGAGGTATCTCAAAACTGAGGAGAGAAAAGACTAGTCAATGAACAAGGCTAGGGGAATCAAAATGCCCAACCAGACAGAAAAAAAATCAAACTGCATTCATACTATACATCATATCCAAGTGTGAGTTACTACCAGATCAAATACCTAAACATAAATCTTTAGAAAAATAAATTTTAAAGTTGTTCATGATTGGGGCTGGAGCAATAGCATAGCGGGTAGGGCATTTGCCTTGCACTCGGTCAACCCGGGTTCGAATCCCAGCATCCCATATGGTCCCCTAAGCACCGCCAGGAGTAACTCCTGAGTGCACAGCCAGGAGTAACTCCTGTGCATCGCCGGGTGTGACCCAAAAAGCAAAAATAAATAAATAAATAAATAAATAAATAAATAAATAAATAAGTAAATAAAGTTGTTCATGATTTATTACATTTACTATTCCAACATCAGCCCACTACTAGTGCACCTTCCCACCACCGTTATTTCCAATTTTCCCAACTACCCCTCAAGCCTGCCCCTATAGCAGGCCCCGGATGATTTATTTTATATCGCTTGTTATTATTTACTAAGATGATTCAAAAATATTTCTTTAGAATAAAGTGTGAATATTGTTGCATCTCATCATGCGGTCACTAAGCCCTTATAGAAGAGATTACTAACATATTGCTACAGGTTAAGCCTATATGCATAAATCTAAATGTATAAATTTCTAAACTAAAACTGAGTTAAGTTCCTTTTTATAACTCTGAAGTAGCACTGTAGCACTATCGTCCGTTGTTCATCAATTTGCTCGAGCGGGCACCAGTAACGTCTCCATTGTGAGACTTGTTGTTACTGTTTTTGGCATATCGAATGCGCCACGAGGAGCCTGCCAGGCTCTGCTGTGCGGGCGGGAAACTCTTGGTAGCTTGCCAGGCTCTCCGAGAGGGACAGAGGAATCAAACCCGGGTCGGCCGTGTGCAAGGCAAACGCCCTACCCGCTGTGCCATTGCTCCAGCCCATAACCCTGAAGTACAGAAGCACTTTCCAACTCTAATTAAGAGTCACAATATTTTACAAAGTTAAAACAAACAGGTAAAAATATTTGCAATTCATATTATAAAAAAAGGCTATTACTAGGGATCAGTATATAAAGGGGTCCTAAAACTTAATTTAAAAAGTCCAAAAAGCTCATTTATTTTGTAAAGCTACCCAAGAAAATGAGTATTGCAGTACAAGAAAATACAAATGTCTCTTAAACATAAAAATGCCTTATATTTGACAAAAAAAAACTACCCTCCCCACTGGACTATTGTTCCAGCCCCAAAAACTTGAAATGTTTGTTGTCATCTAAGTTTTTAGTTCATGTTAAAATATTTGAGGAGAGCCAGAGCGATAGTACAGCAGACAGAGTGCTTGCTTAGCACGTAGCTGACATGGGTTCGATCCCCTGCACCCCATGTTTTCCCCCAAGCCTGCCAGAGTAATCCCTGAGCACAAAGCCAAGAGTAAGCCCTCAGCACCACCGACTGTGGTGCCAAAACAAAACAAAAAATTAAAAACTATTAAGTGAGGGTGTGGTCTTCTTTACAGACCGAGAAAGAGCTATACTTGGAATATCACGTTTCACTCAAGTGAGGGAAGGAAATCAGAGTTCCAACCTCCGTCGATGATCAAGAATCAGGGACGCTGTCTCGTCTGCCAAGGCATTGAAAATCAGATGGGCCGGACACGGAATGCGATTTAGAGACAACTGCTGGACTAGAGCTGTTACTGACTGGATTCTACGGGACGTTAAAAGACCGCGTGGCCGCCCACCTACGAGTGGTCAGACTTCTTCGTCAAAATCCTGAACGAGGGGCTGGAGCAATAGCACAGCGGGTAGGGCGTTTGCCTTGCACGAGGCCGACCCGGGTTCGATTCCCAGCATCCCATATGGTCCCCGGAGCACCGCCAGGAGTAACTCCTGAGTGCAAAGCCAGGAGTAACCCCTGTGCATTGCCGGGTGTGACCCAAAAAAGAAGAAAAAAAAACCCAAAAAACCCTGAACAAATGGTTTGAGGCCCTTCGTGTTCCTGGAGCGAGCAGATACTGGGCTATACTAGCATGCAACAGGGACGAATGGAGACGTTACTGGCGTCCGCTCAAGCAATTTGAAGATCAACCGGATGACACGTGACACAAGTGAAGTGAGGGAGCTGGAGAGAGTGCAGCAGGTAGGGCGTCCGCCTGGCACACAGTCAACTCAGCCCCGGCACCCCATATGGTGCCCTGAACCCCACCAGGAATATCTGCTTTGGGGCTCACCGCCATATGTGGCCCACAAACTAATCTACACACACACACACACACACACACAGAGGTCTATTGGCGGGGAGGGTGGTCAGGACACACCTGGCAGTGCTCCAGGCTTATTCCTGGCTCTGGGTTCAGGGGTCATTCCTGGTGGGACTCAGGGCACTGGGGATCAAACCCAGGCCAGCACCTACAAGGCAAGTGCCTTGTCTACAGTGTTCTATCTCTCCAGCCCCCAAATTTCTTTTGTCCCTTCAGATGCCCTAACTTCTGTTTTGTTCTTTTGGTCGCCCTCTCAAGTGCTGCTGGTGGTCTGAAAGCCCTTCCGAACAACCCGGATGACAGAACCCGGGTCCAGTGAAAAGGCTGGGGGAGGTGGAACTGCTGACTCTGGGGTGCACCTGGAGAAGCTCAAGGGACCAGGTGATGCGGGGAATCAAAGCAGGGTGGGCCGCACGCAAAGCACGCACCCTCGCTCCCTGACTAGCCTGTGGGCCTAAGTGACTCAATCGTGAGAGCAAGCCTTTGGAATGGGTGGCCGGATTTTACGTAACCAAAACGGTTCAGTCTGAACTGACTTTCTCACCACCAATTTCTCCTCACTCCAACACACTCCACTCCACAGAGTTTCTTTCACATTCTTTGATGGCCGGAGGACAGGGAGTTCCAAACAGTGTTCAGGGTGCCTGGGGGCCACTCCCAAGGGCTCCTGATCAATGTTAGGGTCCCAGAATGCGGTGCTGCTCGGGTCCTGCAGTACCCCACCAGTGCCCGAGGGCCTTCAGGCCACACCCAGGTAGCTCTGAGGCCTGCGGGTCTGCTCCAGGCAATGCATACAGTGCTAGCTAGCATGGGCACTGTCAAGGCATGCGCCTTACTTCCTTTTAAAAGATCTTATTATAATACCATGATTTGCCAAGTCGTTCCTAATACAGCTGTTTCAGGCATTAAATGTTCCAATACCAATCCACCATCTGTGTGCCCATTCCTCCACCAATATCCCCAATTTCTCACCCACCACCCTACTCTGCCCCCTTGCAGGCACACATAAATTTACTTCATATTGTTCATTACAACCATGGAATTAGCAGAAACAGATCAACGAGCCAATCCGCGACAACCGTTCTATCTCGCAGTGATGCTATAAATCTGAGGATCTGGGGGGGCTGGTGCTGAGCCGGGAGTGAGGCGGCTGTGCAGCTCAGGGCCACTGGACCTGGAGCAATTTGGCGACGTGGCAGTTTGACAGTTTGATGCGGTTCCATTGTGGAGCAGGGCCCTACGCCAGAGGGTGCCGGGTATGGCTGCTGGGCCTCCAGGCGTCTTCACCTCATTCCAAGAAGGCCCCAGAGTTCTCGGCCCAGACCAGTCCACTGGGGAGGATTCGGCGGAACCGTGTTCTCTTGGAGACGTGGTGCTGGCCTCTCAGCGGCATGATGGTGGGGAGGGGAGGGGTGCCAAGACCATCTCCAATGCCCAGGAGTTCACTCTCTAAATGAGGCGGGGCTGGGAATGTAGCTCAGTGGCAGAGCACTTGCCTTCCAGGTGTGAGCCCTGGGTTCAATTCAGCCACCACATGGTCCCTAGAGCGATAGCACAGCGGGTAGGGCGTTTGCCTTGCACACGGCCGACCTGAGTTCGATTCCTCCACCCCTCTCGGAGAGCCCGGCAAGCTACTGAGAGTATCTCGCCCGCGCGGCAGAGCCTGGCAAGCTACCTGTGGTGTATTCAGTATGCCCAAAACAGTAACAACAAGTCTCACAGTGGAGACGTTACTGGTGCCCGCTCGAGCAAATCGATGAGCAACGTGACAGTGACATGTGACAGTGATGGTCCCTGGAAGACGTCCGGGGTCAATCCTGAGCAGAGCCAGAAGCAGTGCCCAGCATGGCAGGGCGGCCTCAGATCCGAATAACCCAACGAAAAAGAAAACAAAGTGAAGTCATTCCCTGCTGAAACTGCTCTGAGTGTCACACCGCCTCCGGCAGCCCTCCCCACAACACTGTTCCGGGCACAGAAACAGGAGACGAGTCACATGAGGTTCCTTTTTTTTACTACCCAAGAGAATTTGGTGACATTTGGAATTTCACAGAACCCCCTGAGAAAGTCTCGCTTGCAGGGGCCGGAGCAATAGCACAGTGGGTAGGGCGTTTGCCTTGCACGAGGCCGACCCGGGTTCGATCCCCGGCATCCCATATGGTCCCCCAAGCACCGCCAGGAGTAATTCCTGAGTGCAAAGCCAGGAGTAACCCCTGAGCATCGCTGGGTGTGACCCAAAAAGCAAAAAAAAAAAAAAAAAAAAAAAAAAGTCTCGCTTGCAGGATGAACTGTGCTCTCCTCAGAACTTTCCCAGGCTCCCAGGGCTAGTCTTGCACACACTGAACCTGGCTCCCGAGCTCCGGGCAAGGTCTCCCCAGAGCTGTGCCTCTGTGCGCTGTTAACTGCAGACTCTACCATCTTCCACACAGCTCCCACCCTCACGTCTGCAAACCGCCCTTCACCACATCTCAGAACACCAAGGCGCCACAGTCCTTCCAATGACTCCTGTAAAAATATTTTATTACATCACAGCACCCACTCTCTGCCCCGCCTTGGGGCAGTTCACTCGGGTTTCTGAAGCAGGCCAGGCTCTATGAATGACAAAATATAAAACTCCACCATACCCAGAACTGAAAAAAATAGGCACAAAATCTAAGAAAGTATGTCCAGTGTATTCAATGAATGAGCATTTTATCTTAACTTGGGGTACGTGCTTTCTTTACAGAGCTCTCTCTTGTCTCATATTCCCAAATAAAACTGTTTCACGGCCCCCACACCATTTTCCTTCAATTCCCCTTGAACATCAAAACCACATTTCTATCTTATAATGAGCTGAACAAGTTTATTTCTACTCACTAAACCATGTAGGTTATTTTGAAAATGGGCCTTGGGGCCAGGACATCTCATATATAAGACCCCAAATTCATATACAAGGCCCCACATTCAATCCCCAGCACTGCACAGCCCCCTGGGCACCGCAGGGCCCTAGCACTGAGCTGTCTGGCCTAGTTCGCTGGGTACTCAGTGACTCCGCTGGGAGCCAACTCCTTTATATACTGAAATAAATATCCCTGTATCTACCAAACTTAGAGGAAACTTAGCTACTTCCTGATCCAGTGCAGACAAGTACAGAATAGAGAAGCCTTAAATGCTGTTTCGCCAGTGCTTGGCTATACTGCTGTTTTTTGTTTTTTTTTTTTGCTTTTTGGGTCACACCCGGCAATGCACAGTGGTTACTCCTGGCTCTGCACTCAGGAATTACTCCTGGCAGTGCTCAGGGGACCATATGGGATGCTGGGGATCGAACCCGGGTCCGCTGCGTGCAAGGCAAACGCCCTACCCGCTGTGCTATCGCTCTAGCCCCTATACTGCTGTTCTTGTTTATGCACTTATTTTACACTCCTAATGGTTAAGTACTTCCCTGTGTGATTTCAATCTAGGCAACCCAAATCATTTTCCACAATTAAAAATTTTAGATTAAAAATATTGTTTTGGTTCTGTTTTGGGGCCACTCCGGCTGTGCTCAGGGCTTATTCTTTTTTTTTGGGGGGGGGGTCACTCCTGGCGATGCTCAGGGGTTACTCCTGGCTCTGCACTCAGGAATTACTCCTGGCGGTGCTCAGGGGACCATATGGGATGCTGGGATTTGAACCCGGGTCGGCCGCATGCAAGGCAAACGCCCTACCCGCTATGCTATCACTCCAGCCCCTGTTCTTTCTTTCTTTTCTTCTTTTTCTCTCTTTTCTTTTCTTTCTTTTTTCTTTCTTTCTTTCTTTCTTTCTTTCTTTCTTTCTTTCTTTCTTTCTTTCTTTCTTTCTTTCTTTCTTTCTTTTCTTTCTTTCTTCCCGCTATGCTATCACTCCAGCCCCTCAGGGCTTATTCTTGGCTCCGTGTACAGGGATCACTCCTGGTGAGGCTTGGGGAACGATACATGTGGTGCAGCCTATCTCTCAGGTCCCTGAAAATGTTTCCTTCTTCTACTTACGACCTTCCCTTGCAAGTTCACTGATAACCAGCAGACCTCAGAGCCTTTTCTGTTCTTATCCTTGCTTCTCCCTCCTGTGCTCTGCAAGCCCTCTGAAGCCTGGGACTCCAACAGAACCAGTGACCAGACTGTCCACTTTCACCCTGGATGCGGAGGATCCCGTGAGCCTTGCCTGCTCCTGCTGAGACACGGTACTATGTCTGGACACTGAGTTCCGAAGACTTTCAGACTACAGAAAGTTCAGTCAGATAAGAGAAAGCAAAACAGCCGACACAGAGTATCTATTATGTTTGCATTGTATCTGAGACAGCACAGTTCCAGTAGCACTCGTATCTGTCTTAGAATACAGTACTGCACCACCATCACCACTGAAGCGTCAAAGATCCTACATCACTGTGAACATCTACGTATTTTAATTTTTTTATAGTTTACATAATATGCTAAACATTTATTATGAATTTAGGGGGAGTTGGGGCCATATCCACAGTGTTCAGGTCTTATTCCCAGTGAGACTCGGGGGGATGTAGAGAGGGCTGAAGACTGGACCAGGGGGGCCATGTGCAAGGTAAGCGCCTTTGCCCATCTCTCTGCTGAATTCCCAGATAACTTTTCCATTGTCATTGAACATTACGTGTGTGTGTGTGTGTGTATTTTGGGGGTCACACCCAGTAGTGCTCAGGGTTTACTCCTGGTGGGTTCAGGGGACCATGCAGGCTTCTGGGGATTAAACCCAGATAAATCTCCTGCAAAGCAAGTGCCCAACCTGCTGTACCATTTCTCCAACCCCTGAACTTTAATATCGGTTTGTTTTGGAACTCACAGTTTCCTCTTGGCTTTGCACTCAAGGAGTGCTCCTGGCAGGTTTGGGGAACCACCTGGGGTGCTGGGAATTGAACCTGGGTTGGCTACATGCAAGGCATTCTACCTGCTGTACTATCACTCTAACCCTGGAACACTAATTTTTTTTTTTTTTTTGCTTTTTGAGTCACACCTGGTGATGCACAGGGGTTACTCCTGGTTCTACACTCAGGAATTACTCCTGGCAGTGCTCAGGGGACCCTATGGGATGCTGGGATTCGAACCCGGGCTGGCTGCGTGCAAAGCGAACGCCCTCCCCGCTGTGCTATTGTTCCAGCCCCTGGAACACTAATTTTTAAGTTCTATTTTATAGTCTTTAGTAAAACCTATCTTTCCTAATGTTAGCAAAATTCATTTACCCTATTCCTTATTATTCAATCAAAACAAACCTCATTATCATCATGAAAGATTTAAAAGCTTTCAGGCATGAAAGTGTATGGTAATACTTGCCTAAAGAATAAGTGAGGGCTGGAGCAACAGCACAGCGGGTAGGGTGTTTGCCTTGCACATGGCCGACCCGGGTTCGATTCCCAGCATCCCATAGGGTCCCCTGAGCACCGCCAGGGGTAATTCCTGAGTGCAAAGCTGGAGTAGCCCATGTGCATTGTGTGTGACCCAAAAAGAAAAAAAAAGAATAAATGGAAATTAAAGCTGAAAAGTTATGTGACTGATATTATTATTTTAACAGAGTTTTCAAAAAGAACTAGCTCCACCAGTGCCTTCTCCTGCCAAGCTGAACTTAGCTCTGGTGTGGGAAGAAAAAGGAGAAGGAAAAGGGGAAGAAGAAGGGAAAGGGAAAAGGGAGGAAGGGGAAGGAGGGGAGTGGAGGAGAGGGGAGGGAAAGGGGAAAGGGAAGGGGGAAGAGAAGGAGGAAGAAGAGGAAAAAGAAGAGAGGAGGAAGAAGAGGAAGAGGAGGAAGAAGAGGAAGGAGAAAGAGGAGAAGAAGAATCTCCAACACACATACCAGCTGGTGTTGATTCTAGAAGCTCTGTTTTATACTTTAGCACCTCTGAAATCATAGTATTATAACTGAGTGCACAACACAACCTGATGGGTAGTGTTCTTTCCCTTTATAGTAATAATAAAACAGATAAAATCCAATAGGCCTGAGAGAACTAAAGGAAAAAATATTCTACCTCCTTAGAAAGACTTGTTGAAAATAAAAGTTGCAATGAACTAGTCAGGGAAATATGCAAAGACTTGCTGAGCTGAAACCAACATGGTCAGGGATGTCCCAAGGCCTCTGTGAGCCCGTGGGGCAGGAGCCCGGCCAGGGGGAGAGCACACGCCTGCCTCCACACCAAACAACAGCTGCTTCCTCTGCCCCAAATGTCATGCTGACAGGCTCTGCTGTCCTGCTCATCTTCCCCGTCACCTGCTAGAGCTGGACATTATACTCTGCCAAGTATTCCCTGACACTGAGCGTCTTCTGCTCCCTGAGCAGATGGCGGCTCCCGGTCAGTGGGACAGCGCTCTTGCAGTAACTTATCAATGCTTCCTTTCCTTTCCTCCCTCTCCTACCGGACAGTGTTTGGGACACAATGGAGCACGCCATGACTGACTGCCTGGCCCTGAAATCATCTATGTCTGAGCTACACACACACACACACACACACACACACACACACATTTTTTTTTGCTTTTTGGGTCACACCTGGAAATGCACAGGGGTTACTCCTGGCTCTGCACTCAGGAATTACTCCTGACGGTGCTCAGGGGACCATATGGGATGCTAGGAATCGAACCCAGGTTGGCTGCGTGCAAGGCAAACGCCCTACCCACTGTGCTATCGCTCCAGCCCCCATATTTCCCCTTATTTTAAAAACCTAAACCACCCAGACAAAAAAAACAAGGCCATCGAGGACAAGACTTGTGTTCTCTAACTCAGTGTCTTAGTACAAAGATGACAGATGTAAGTGGTGCTGAGTAAACAAGGACGGTGCAGGGCAGCGTCAGGCACTGCGTAGCTATCTCTGGATATCTTTCTTCTTTCCCGTCCCTCCCTCCCTCCCTCCCTCCCTCCCTCCTTTCCTTCCTTCTTGAACCCGGGCTGGCCATGTGCACAGCAAGCACCCTGCCCACTGTACAACTGTTCCAGCCCCATCTCCGAAGATCTTAAGGAAGCACTTACCTTTACTTACAAGAATCCTAAACTACATAACGAAAAACTCTTAGGAATCTGCAAGCACTAATAGTTTCTGAAAAATGGTTTTGGTCCAGAGAAATAAAATATTTCTTCTTTTTCTTCTTTTTGAGCCACACCAGGTGGTACTTAGGGTATGCCCTTGGCTCTGGGATCACTCCTGGAGGTGCTCGGGGGACCAAGGACAATGTCAGGGACTGAACCTGAATTGGCAGGCTGTAAAGCAAGCCCCCTACCTGCTATACTATCTTTCCAGTCCCATCAAATAGTTTTAATTTTAGTCACTGTAATGTACAACACCATCAATGATAGTTTCATATATACAACATTCTAACAACATACCCCGCCCTCCACCGCTCTCCCACGAGAGCGTCTGTTTTCATCATTGTTTCAGCACGGCCCCCCGCCCCCGTCCCTCCTATCTCCCGTCATGCCAAGCTCAACCATGCAGATCAGTTCAGATTCTGTTGCCTCGAGCCAGCTGTAATTTCTCACTGTGCTCCTCACATACCCCACACCAGAGAGCAGTCATTCTGGGTCTGCCCTCTTCTGGCTCCAATTCCATCCACGTAGTGGCAAATCCATCAAACTGTTTATCAAAAACACCTTTTCTTCCTGTCAGCAAGACAATTCTAGCCTTAGATTTGTTATCGTGAGATCTCCTCATTCAGTTACCAACATGGTTATATTATCAAAGCAAAGTCAAAATTAAGGATATGTAAGTAATGAAAAAATAGAAACTATTAATAAATAATGTACCATCAACTCATCATTTTCTACATAATAAAATTGTAAGATGTCATGCCAACTATATCAATAAAACAAAAAAAAAAAACGAACTCTAACAAAACAAAAAAGAAACTATCCTGTAATCAAAACACACAATAACAAATACTGACAAGGAGGTAGAAAAACTGAAACTCTAAGATACTGGTGGTGAAAATATAAAATGTTACTATTTGGTCATTTGGAAAAACTAGTCAAGTTTCTTTATATGTTAAACATGGACCTAACCTTTAACTTAGAAATACACACACATACAGTCTCATAGCCACATTACCCAGAATGTTAATGTATATAAGAGGAAGCAAATCATTTTCTAGTGGAAAACAACTCAAGGGATAGTAAAATAATTGAGAAATAAGATCATTAAAAAGATACCATATTTATAAACTCATAATAACTTACTTGATGGATTTAACAAAGTGGCACATAAAAGTCACAGACATGACCAGGCCAGGGGTGGGTGACATGAGAAGCCACTCCTGGCAGGCCACACGGCCAGCAGGTGAGCCAGTGCTACCCACACGAGGCCCTAACATGTAACACGTCTCACAAACATCAGGGCGGCCAGAGCCTGAAGTCTCCAGCTGGAGAGCCTCATCCCGCTTCCCTGGGTCGGCCTCCCGACACCACCTGCTCTCCTGAGCACTCGCCCTCTCACACGGACCAGGGAGTTCAGTCCGACGTGGGCGGGATCCCTGGCTCCCACGAGGCAGCGCATCGCTGCTGAGCCAAGCTCATTTCCAGGCACAGAAGGCGGAGTCTGACCCTCGCCACCACCACCTCTCAAACTGGACGTCCGTAGGAAAAGCCGAACTGCTCTCTGTCACTCGTGTCCTCCAGGTACTTCACTCAGCAGCACTCAGGGTTTCCTACTTCTGGTGATAACCCCGTCGAGCACCCTGAAATGAGCTACGTCACACACACACTGTCCTAACCTCATCTCTCATTAGTGTGCCCTCATTTCTCTGCACCTCCTGGCGTTTGCTGTTCTTGCAACAGAAGCCATCCCTGCCTCAGGTCTTCGTATGGAGAGCTCCCTGGTGGCTGGTGAGCACTTTCCTGGGACTCCACCTGCACCCTGCTGTATCACTTTCCTCTGAGCACTCCCCATCACCTGCACAATGTTAGATGTTTGCTCATCCAAAGAGCAGGAACTAGCATTAGCTCACAACTTTATCACACGTGCCGTGGGGCTGAGAGCTAGAGAGTACAGCAGGTGGGCAGGTCGCTTTCCTTGCACATGACCAACCCAGGTTCAATGCCCCAACCCCCAGTTTCCCATTCCTCTCCATTCCCCGGCATCCCACATGGTTCCCTGAGCACCATCAGGAATACCCTCTGGCCCAAGGGTCAGAAGTAATCCCTGAGCACTGCTGGATGTAGTTCCAAAACCAAAACCAAATCAAAGAGTCACACAAGTGCCTAGAGCAGAGCCTTGCAGAGAGGGCAAGAAAAAAGACCCCCGACTGCATAGAACTTTCTGCACAGTAAGCTGAGCCATGAAGAGAAGATGCTTGTATTTTCATCTTCAAGAGCTCCCAGAACAAGACAGCTCAGTATGGCAGCTCAGTCAGTTCACAATCTTTCAAAAGGTTGAACGGAGGGGCTGGAGAGAAAGGTTAGGAATCGGGTGAATGCCTTGACCATGCAAGGGCCTGAGTTCATATCCAGCACGGCACGAGCCTCTGAGCAACACCCAGTGCAGCCCTGGAAGCCCGCAAGCACTGCAAGGTCCAAGCACTGGACACCCAGCTGCCATCGACTGAGTATCACTAAGCATGGCCTCCAGGCCTCCTGAGCACTCTTTACAGGTCCCTCAAAAAATGACTGAAGTGAGTATCAGGGAGCTAGTACAAGGTTGCACCTGGCAGGTTCTTCTTCAGGCACCACCTATCCTCTTCTGCGCCACCAGCTGTAGTCATTTTTTTTTTCTTTTTGGGTCACACCCGGTGATGCTCAAGGGTTTCTCCTGGCTCTGCACTCAGGAATTACTCCTGGCGTGCTCAGGGGACCTTAGGGGATGCTGGGAATCGAACCCGGGTCAGCCGCGCACAAGGCAAACGCCCTACCCACTGTGCTATTGCTCCAGCCCCGCCAGCCATAGTCTTGACGGCCTCTGGGCATGACGGGTTGACCTAGCGCCAAGCCGAAGGCCCAGTGGCTGAGTCTTACTGGAGAGGTCCAAGCACTGCTTGGGAAACCTGCCCAGAGGAGTCCAGGCAGACGCCTACAGAGGGCCCCGCTAGGGCCTTCCTCTTTCTACAAGGGAGCACAAGGTGTCGGGATGGGAGAATCTCCCCTTTCTGTGAATTTTGGAGAAAGGAACCAACTCCAAAGGAAACAGGAAAACAGTTTAGTCTCTCCAATATCAGGATTTATATTATTTTAAAAAGAAACAAAGTGATCTTTGAAAAGTAATAAAAATTTTTCTAAATAAACAAGAAGTATAAGATTGCAGAGGTACATTTAACTCTTCTGAAAGGACAGATACATTCAAATATTTTATTTATTCACGTAAAAGATATGAAAATATGCTAAATGTTCACTGTATCACTGTCATCCCGTTGTTCATCGATTTGCTCGAGGGGGTACTAGTAACATCTCCATTCATCCTAGACCTGAGATTTTAGCAGCCTCACCTTACTCATCCTTCCCAAAGGTGCCGCACTGGAGGCTCTTTCAGGGTGAGGGGAATGAGACTCATCATTGTTACTGTTTTTGGCATATCGAATACACCACAGGAGCTTGCCAGGCTCTGCTGTGCGAGCAGGATACTCTTGGTAACTTGCAGGATTCTCCAAGGGGGAGAACTAGACAATAAGAAGCAAATGCAGCCACACGCTTCTGGGAGCTTTGTTTTGGTCTCTGGATCTTGGCTACCGATGGGATTACACAGCGCCGGGGGGGGGGGGGGGGGGCAGTTTGTGGGCATGACCGCCTAGCTACTAGAAAATGGGGGTCTGGGTGGAGGAGGCCCAGTCCCAATCCGAGCAGGCTTGGAGGTCTCAGCCCTGGGTCCCGCACACCTGGGTTCCTCTGCCGGTTCCTTCATGAGTGAGCATGTGGAGAGTAGCCTTGAGCATGGCTGTGGCTGGGTTCCGGAGATGAACTGAGTGGCTGAAGCTGCCAGGGCTCTGCTCGGGGTGGGGAGGGAAAAACAACCCGCCCCCTCCGAGGGGCCCCAGTGAAGACAGCCTCGTGCACAGGCAGGAGACTCTGTGCTGTTGAAATTATACATCAACATTATCACTTGTATCACTTGTCATCCCATTGTTCATTGATTTATTTGAGCGGGCGCCAGTAATATCTCCATTCGTCCCTGTCGAGTGCTAGGCAGCCCAATGGCTTCTGCTTGCTCCAGGAACACGATGAGCCTCAAGCCGTTCATTCAGGGTCTTGACGAAGAAGTCTAACCATCTCGTAGGTGGGCAGCCACAAGATCTTTTGACATTCCATGGAATCCAGTTGGTAACAGCTCTAGTCCAGCAATTGTCTCTAAATCGCATTACGTGTCCAACCCATCTGATTTTCGCCACCTTGGAAAACGAGACAGCATTCCTGATTCTCAATCGTCGACAGAGGTCAGAACTCCGAATTCCTTCTTTCACCTGAGTGAAACGTGATACTCCAAGCATAGCTCTTTTGATTCTTCTTTGGGATACCCAAATAGCGTTCTCCTCCTGTTTTTGTAGGGCCCAGGTCTCTGAGGCATATGTTAGTGCAGGAAGAATGGTGGAGTCGAAAAGATGTGCCTGGAGCTTGAGGTTCTTCGTCCTCTTAATCACTTCTTTGACGCTCTTGAAGGTGTTCCACGCTGCTCTCTTCCTCCTGCGCAGTTCAGGTGCCGGGTCGTTTGTCATGTTGAGTTCTTGACCTAGGTACACATAGCCACTGCATTCAGAGATGTTTGTTCTGTTGAGGGCAAATGGAACTTCAGGAAGTAGTTTGTTTCTCATGAACATTGTCTCTGTGAAATACAGCTGCAGTCTGACCTTTCCACACTCACGGTTGAAGTTGGCCAGCATTCGTGCTGCTTGGTTGATCTTTGGTGTTATGAAAACAATGTCATCAGTGAAGCAGAGGTGATGTAGATGCCGACCGTCTATCTTCACTCCCATTCCCATTCCTTCCCATTCCAGTCGTCACATGATGTTCTCGAGGGTGGCACTGAAGAGTTTCGGTGAAATGGTGTCACCCTGATGTCAATGCTAAATGTTAGTCAATGGAAAATATAGGTGGAATACAGCTGTGCATCACTTAACAAGGTCTATGTTCTTGAGTGACCTTTTCCATGTACAAACATCAGTGTATAATCATACACCCTTTGGCAGTATAGCATACCACACCCAAGTACAGTCTGCTGGGATCACCATGGTAAATACAGTCCCTTCTTAATGGAAATGTCATTAAGAAACACAGGCCTGTATGAATATGTGGAATGAAATTTTATTCAACCATGAGAAAGAAGAAAATCTTGCAAGTTTCAAGGGTAGGGAGAAAGTAGTGGGGTTAGGACACAGGCTTTCCATGCACCTGGCCCTGGTTCAATGCCTGGTACCACATGGACCCCCGGGCATCACCTGCTGTAGTCTGGGAGGCCCCTGAGTATCAGGTTGATCCCGGTACTGTAAGAGTGGTACTGGTGCTCCCTGGCACCACAGAGGCAAATCACTGAAGTATTCTTGGGCCCAAGCATTCAACCTTGATGGATCAGTTGGTTGAGAATTGTTTGGAGGGGCCCAAGTCCCCCAAGTACTGCAACTTGAGAAGCCACATGGCTCTCCAAAATTGTGCAGTTTGCAACAACATCAGTTGGTTATTATGCTAAGTGAGAAATCACAGAGAAAATGAATGCTGTGAGATGTCATTTATACACAGAGTCTTAACTGAATGCAAAATTAGAGACTAGACTCACAGATACCAGGAAACAGAACAATTGGGAAAATGTTTAAGGGTACAAGACTAAGTCCATACAGAAATAAGTTCTATAGCTCTATGCACAGCACAGTGATTATAATCATATATTATAAACTTCAAGTTTACTAAAGTATTATGCGGTAATGGCTCTGACCACAGTAAAGAATCATGAGTGATAAGAGGTGTTAACTAATGCTACAGTGGTAATCATACTGAACTATATAACTTTATCAAGTCAACTTTGTATACCCTAAATGTATGTAATGCACCGTCAATATCTCAATAAAAATACTTGTATTGAACTTCTGTATTAGATCCTTTATTAGATCCATACTGTTTAGCTCAAATCAGTTCTGTTTTGTTTTGGTTTGGGGGCTACACTTGGCTGTGCTCAGGGCTTACCCCTGGCTCTGTTTACAGGGATGACTCCTGGCAGAGCTCAAGAGAACATATGCAGTGCCAGGGATTGAACCCAGTCAGCTACGTGCAAGGCAAGCACCCTGCCTGTACTATCTGTCTGGCCCTCAAATCAGTTTTTATTTGCTCTAATACCACTAAATAAATATTTCAGCATTTAAACAATCCTTCTCATCAATTAGTATTGATTGAAACTTGGTTTTAACATTATTCCACAGAACACAAAACGTACATTCTCATTTCCAACTGCCTCACTGACGGAACCCTTTCAGTATTTAAAAGCACATGCATTTCAAAGGAGCCTGTGCAGAACACTGTGGCAGGACTGGAGAGATGGCTCAAAGGCCCAGAGGGCTGCTCAGCATGCAGGAGCCCTTGCTCGATCCCCACCACAGTACGGTTCCCTGAAAACCGCCAGGAATGACCCACAAGCACTGAACTGGGGGAGCATCTGAACTGGGTGTGGCAGAGAGAGAGGAGAGAGAGAGAGAGAGAGAGAGAGAGAGAGAGAGAGAGAGAGAGAGAGAGAGAGAGAGAGAGAGAGAGAGAGAGAGAGAGAGAGAGAGAGAGAGAGAGAGAGAGAGGAGAGAGAGAGAGAGAGAGAGAGAGAGAGAGAGAGAGAGAGAGAGAGAGAGAGAGAGAGAGAGAGAGAGAGAGAGAGAGAGAGAGAGAGAGTCATCCTGTTGCTCATCAATTTGTTCGAGCAGGCACCAGTAACATCTCTCATTGAGAGACTTATTGTTACTGTTTTTGGCATATCCAATATGCACCGGTAGCTTGCCAGGCTCTGCCATGCAGCTCGATACTCTCGGTAGCTTGCCAGGCTCTCCAAGAGGGGCAGAGGAATCGAACTCGGGTCGGCCGTGTGAAAGGCGAATGCCCAACCGCTGTGCTATCGCTCCAGCCCCATGGCTCCCATGGCTCCAAAACAAAACAAATTTCTGGGAAACAGAAAATCCAATTTTCCCATTACATCTACCTATGTCATTACTATTGGTGATATACTCAGTGTGGAGGTGATACAGCTACCACATGTCACAAGAGACACAGGGGAATCAGAAATCCAAAAAGCTACATAATGTATATACATGAGTCCAGATGTTCTGACATACAAAATAAGAAAAAAAATATACAGATGGTAAAAGAACAGTGGATGCCATTGGTTGTGGAAGGAAGAATGAATAATCAGAGCACACCTATTTTTAAGGTATTGAAACAACTTTGATATCAATATGGTAGAAAAATAACATTACACACTTGTCCAAATCCAGAGATTTGGACAAAGTCACAAAAATACTTAGCTAAAACAACTTATCAGAATTAGCTCACCAATTTTAACAGCACCACCACACAATGCAAGATGTTTCTTCGGGAGAACAGCTATATTGGACTCTGCTCTTTATATTTAATTTTTCTGTAAACATAAAAGTATTCTGAAAAAAAGTCTTAATTTGAATAAAACAGTTGACTATACACGGCAAGGGTGTGTTGCCACCTAAAATTCTGACTCCATATATCCAAATGAATATGGGTCTGTGTGTAAAATGTTTCTTGGTGAGGGTCATGGGTCAAGGTCCACTTTGAAAAATACTAGTCTCGGAAACTCATGAGACACGCCGCACTCGGCAAACCCACTGCGAAGCGGGTGGGAGGCAGCTCTGGCCCCACCCCTCAGAGCATCAGCGTCTCTCGATTCCAGTGAGCTACATCCCCTCGATGGCCAGATGAAGGAGGGAGGCGGGCAGAGGCCCAACAGCTTGTCCACAGCTTCACCTGATATACCTGAGAAGGAGTCAATGCTAGTCTGCTCCAAAGCTTATGAACACACCAAAATTTCAAAGGAGGGAGTCAAAATTTTTTTTGCTTTTTTTTTGGGTCACACCCGGCAATGCACAGGGGTTACTCCTGGCTCTGCACTCAGGAATTACTGCTGGCGGTGCTCAGGGGACCATATGGGATGCTGGGAATCGAACCCGGGTCGGCCACATGCAAGGCAAACGCCCTACCCACTGTGCTATTGCTCCGGCCCCCAGGGAGTCAAAATTTTAACATCCTCCTACTCAGAATATATTCTCCGTTATGGAATAATTGGTAACATCTCAACAATTATGAAGCTATCTTAAAATTCAAGGTTAACCGTTACACAAGGAAACCAGAACAAAGAACCATGACATTTCCTCCCCCCTGCCAATTATAAACTATAAATATTATCTGGTTACAACTATATAAATATTTTTTGGGGGGTGGGTGAAATTTGGACCACTCCCATCTGTGCTCCTGGACCTACTTTCGACACTCAGCTCTAGGAGTGCTGTAGGTGAAGGGACGTACATCCCTGTCGGTATCTGGACTGCAAACCATGATGCCTCAAAGGAGAGGGGGAGGGGGAAGTGCCTGCCATGGGAAGGGGTGGCAGGGGGGAAGGAAACCAGGACACTGCCGGTGGGAAATGGACACCGGTGGAAAGAAGGGTGTTGGAACACTGGAACATTGTATGACTGAAACCCAATCATCAACAACTCTGTAACTATGTATCTCACTGTGATTCAATTTAGAGAAAAAAGAGAAAGGAAGAAGAAGAAGAAAAAGGCTTGCTCCTGGCTGTGTACTGGGGGGGTCATTCCTAGCAGGGTTCAGGAGCCACAGAGGGCGCTGGGGATCAGACCCGGGTCGGAGCATGCAAGGCAGCACCTTGCTATATACTCTCAGGTCCAGATGATAACCCATTCTAGTTTTTTTCTTCTAAATTTTAAAAGTTTGTCAGAATTTAAACAAGGTTTACTAACAATTTTCAAATCTAGATTTTTCTTTCTTTGAAACAGTTAAGAAAATATCTTCCTGTATGTATTTTGGGTCCTCACACAACAGTGTTCCGGGGCTATTTCTGGCTCTGTCTGAAGGACCATATGTGGTCCCAGGGATTAGAACCAGAGTTGGCAGGATGCAACCTTGCCATGTATGTTTTCAAAGCATACCTACTGTGAGCAGGGAGACAGTTCAAAGAGCGGGAATGTTGGGTTTGGTCCCTGGAACCGGATAATTCCCAAAGCACCACTGAGTGTGGTACTCTATGAATTTTAAAACCCCACTATACAGACCCAAGAGTACTAAAAACATGTGTACACAAAAGCTTGAACATGAGTGTGTACTGTGGCACTGGTAATAGTAGCCCCCCCAAGAGAAACAGCCAGACTCCAGGACAAATGTGAGCAACCATATTAATGGAAGGATGTGAAGGAATGAAACAAAGTAGCTACAATATAGATAAACATTAGAAACATGGTATGTGCCAGGGATGTAGCTCAGTGGTAAAGTACTTTTCCCACTTGTGTGAAGCCCTGGGTTCAACTCTACCATGGGAGGAGGATGAAGAAAGGGAGGAGGAGGAAAAGGAAGGAAGGGGAGGGGCGAACATTATATTAAGTAAAAGTGGTCCCATAATTCCACTTACATGAGATACTCAGAAACAGCAGATCCACAGAGACCAAGTATGCTCGAGTATGCTGGGGCAGCAGGGAAGGAAGTAGGGAGTGACTGTGAATAGACACACGTTTTTTTGGGGGTGACAGAAATTTTCTGAAATTAAGTAAGTGACAGGCACACAACTCAGAGAATATATTAAAACCACAGAATTGTACACTTTAAAACAGTGAAGTTTTGGCATATAAATTATGTCCAAGCAACTTTAAAAAGAAACCTACCGTAGGGCTGGGGACAGAGGGCAAGTGGTAGAGTGGTGCCTGCCTCTGCCTGCAGGGGTCCGCTCCCTAGTACTCTGAGCACCAACCCCCCAGGCCTGGCACCACCGAGCAGAGCTCTGCCCAAGTGGCCCTGGCTCCTTCAGCAAGTCTGGGTGTGGAGCCTCTAAGGAAAACCTCACTATAGAAATTATTCAACCGGGCTGGAGCAAAAGCACAGCGGGTAGGGCATTTGCCTTGCACGCGGCCAACCCGGGTTCGATTCCCAGCATCCCATATGGTCCCCCCGAGCCCCGCCAGGAGTAATTCCTGAGTGCATGAGCCAGGAGTAACCCCTGTGCATCACCGGGTGTGACCCAAAAACCAAAAAAGAAAAATTATTCAACCTATGCAATCAGAAAAAATTCCTTTTTAACAGAAACAATATGAAATACTTTATTAATTCCTTGTATTTTCTTTACTCAATAAATACCTGTGGTTGTATAAAAACCCTGGTTTTTTGTTTGTTTCATATAAACCATGTACACCAAAAGTTGAGCATTCACCCTTTCCTAGTAGGTAACAAAACTTAATATAGCAAAAATATTAGCAAATGTCTCAAATAACACTCTAATATAATCATGTACACATGTAATGACACCATTGTAAATCTATCCTTCTGGTGATACAAAGTCAGAATACAATTTACAAAGAAAAAGCAAGTACAATAGCACCCTGATATTTTACAAATGACTGTCCATTTTACTTTCAAATCTGAGCCAGCTCTTGAAAATGACAATACTTCTTGGAATTTGCTATAATGTTCTGAGTGACCACTTCTAAAATCTTTGGTATCTTCAGAAAACTAAGAAAAAATGCTCAGAAGAAGGCACTTCTCATATGTATGAGGCATGGGTTCTGTCCCAGACAACCCTCAAAAAAAAAAATCTTTAGGAGCTGGAGCACAGCAGGTAGGGTGTTTGCCATATGGTCCCCCGAGCACTGCCAGGAGTAATTCCTGAGTGCATGAGCCAGGAGTAACCCCTGTGCATTGCTGGGTGTGACTCAAAAACAACAGCAACAAAAAATCTTTGTAAGCAAAGTGTAGAAAACTAAGTCTCAGTGCAGTAAGATTATCTAGGCCAATTACAAAGGGAAAAATACGTAAATGGCTGTCCCTAAGGCCTGGTGGACTCTATATTCAGACACTAATGACATCAAGCACGATAAGATGTCTGAATGAAACAAAACAGACCACCATTGTCACAGCAGAGTGATATGGTGGATAAAGTTTCACCTAATTAGGTGTGGTCCAGGAAGAGAATTCAGTACTAGTATTGTTTAATCACAACTGCAACCAGGATCTAGAAATCACTATGAAAAACTAAATATTAATTTACTAATCTCTACATATAAACTTGCTGTAAAAGATTTGTCTAAATTTTGTTATCAACTTTAAACACTTTGTTCAAATGTTATGCTTAGAAAAATTACTAGGTAGATGTAGGATATATACAGATCTACAATTTTTTCTTCTTTTCGAATTCTGTAAGCATTGACTTTTTTGGGGCCAGCTGTGCTAAGGGCTTACCTCTGGTTTCCACTCAGGGGTCATACCTGGAGGGGCTCAGGGATGCTGGGAATAAAACCCAGGTCAACCACATGCAAAGCAAGTGCCCAGCCTACAGAACAATCTCTCCAGTCTCATATATGTGTAACTTCAAAAGACACATAAACAAAATTAAAAGGTTCATTACAAATTCAAAGATGAGTCTATTTAACAAACCAGACTGCCTACAGGCAAAAACATTTCTATTAAAGAACCTGCTTTTCCTATGTATGAATTCACCTTTTACTTTTTAAAACCTGCCCTGTGTCCTGAGGTTTGCTCGATCACCAGAAGAGATCTGATAAAAAGCTGCATGTAGGAGCCAAGCATGGAGCACAGTGGTGGACTACAGGCTTCTCGGGACAAGGCACTGGGTTCCTGCCCTTATGGCATTCTGATTCATTTGGGGAGGAGACAAAATAAACGGGTACGTCATATAGTATTGTGTGGTAGAGGCGGAGGGGCAGACTGCCAAGTAATCTAGTTAATTTGATAGATCTCTTTAAATCTTGCCCAACAAGAAGCTTGTCAAAAAGGATAATGAGATTTCTGGGGGCAGGACAGTGACACACGAAACAGGGAGTCCACCAGGCAACTTCCTCTTTTTGCCCTCGCTCCTGGCCCGCAGCTGACAGCCAGACAGCACAAGTTCTCACCCATGCACTGTGGCCATGGCCAGAGAACCAAGGAACGCTGAGAGAACCAGAAGCCACTGGGCTCCAGCCCTTGAGGGGTCCAGTGAAGGTCTCCAGAGAAGCAAGCCCCATCGAGAAGACACCCATTCCAGCGTCCCAGCTCCAGATCTGGAAGTAGTACACGACTGAGAAATGTACAGAGATTGCCAGGTCAAGGTCCACTGGAGACGAGCTGACGCAAGGGGCATGAGCAGGAATGCATACTGTGGACCAAGAAACAGCAAAGGACAAGCTATATGCAAGTAAAAAGAGAGAAAGACCTGGACACCGGGTAAAAATCTAGAACCATCATATAACTTCCTAGGTATCTGGAGTTCTGAATGCAAATCTTTCATACAATACTCAAGGACCCACGAATACAGGGATGAAATTGTACAGTAACAGTATGAAAAGGCATGGGGGGTGGTGACAAGATACTATGGAGAAAAAGGAGGCAGGCAAAGGAGACTGGGAACTAAGCAACTTAAAATCTGGAGAAGGGGTGGGGGGTGCCAGGAGTCTAACCCAGAGCCTCGTGACTCACGGCGTGTTCTTTGAGCTACCTCTCTACCGGCAACTAATCCAAAGGAAGTGTAAGAGGTGAGAGTGAACTCAAGGCAGCTTGAAGCACACTTAGGAGGAGATGCAAAGGCACCGAAGCAGAAGGGACAACTGCTAAGAGCCCAAGTCACAAAGAAAAGAGCCCGAGAGGGAGATAGATGAAGGAAGCCACGGATAGGCCTCTGCTCAATGCAGCCTGGGAGTGCGCAGGCAGCCCGAGCTAACAAGTCTGGCTGCTGTGCTGGAACGGGCTAAGGGGGGAGAGGCACACACAGAGCAGCCCGGAAGCAGCAGAGGCTGGCAGCCACGACGGTTCTGCCCAGACTACGGAGTGGCACACGAGGACTGTAAGTAAGAGCAGTGCCACAGCGAGGAGGCCACACCTGCGGGGCCCAGAGCTGCCCTTGCTCCTTTCCTGCCTGAGGAGTCTCTGACTCGGGTCTTCAGCCGCCTTTTCTCTGGTGTCCGAAGCAAGGGTTGGGGCACAGTGGAATGAGGCTACAGAGTCAATCCCTAGCACCCCACCAAAAACAGGAAGAACTGATTTCTGCCACGAGCAATCAAAATGCATTTAACGACAAGTTATCATTTCCCAAATGAGAAGCCTAAAGTTACAAAACAGGTCCAATTAATTATCGCTGAATAGCTGAGTTTAGATATGAACACAAGTTGGTCTCAAAATTATTTTTTGTTTGTTTCTGGGCCACATCTGGCTGTGCTCAGGCTTATTCTTGACTCTGCACTCAGATCATTTCTGGTGGGCCCAAGAACCATAAAGGTTCTAGGGATTGAACCTGGGTTGACCACGTGTAAGGAAAACAGCCTATCCGCTATACTATTGCTCTGGCCCCAAAATTCGTTTCTCTCAATAGTCAATAAAGCTAGGTCATTTTAGGTGGTAATTTGAGTCCAGAGTGATCATTTGATATTTCTCAAGAATCTTTTGCTAAGTATTCAATTAAAGCGTGCTGAATTCATACTGTTCAAACAGAACAGCAAAGAATCAAGACCTGGACACTGGGATAAGATCCAGAACCAACTACACTGTATGAGAAACTATAGCTTTAAAGCTAAATTTACTTTAAACTTTTACTTTAAGCATTCCAAACTTTAAATTTAAATTTAAGCATCGCATCACACTGACTCCCAAGCCCTGACTAGTCTTTAACCTGCAAACAGGTACAAAGAGCTTAAACCTGCGATAAAAACAAGGGAAAAAGGGACCTGCAGACCAGGGTGACACACGAGCCCCTCGGAGCAGGGGCAGAGAAGCTGGTCCTCCCGCAGGGTCAGGACACTCGGAGCTCTGACCAGCAGTCCGGGAAGAGTCGGCTCGGGGCCAAACTGGAAGCTCCGGCTATTTCGAAGCAGCAAGGAGCGAGAGCAGGGCTCGGTTGGCCAGTCGCCTCTCCTTGAGGTCCCCAGCTTCCTCTGCCCTCAGCCTTTTCACCCTCTGGTCTCTACCACGTCTTAAACAGTGAATGCATTGCTGACTCAGCACTCAGAATGTCTCCCTCAGAACCAGTGGCGGGGTGTTTGGTGAGCGCAGTGCTCTGGACTGAACTCAGGATCTCACATATCCACTGAACCACACTCCCTGTCCCAAGATCCAGATTTTATTTTTTCAAATTTTATTTTTATGAAGTTTTTCACAATAATTTAATACATTCAAGATTCGAACACCGCCCAAGATTCTAATCCCACCACCATTATACTTTCCCGCCACCATTATTTTGAATTTTCCCAATCACTACCCAAGCTTACCTTAATAGCAGGCCCTAAATAATTTATTTTGTACTGCTTGTTATGAATAATTTGCTAAAAATGATCCAAAAGAGTTCCCTTAGAAGAAAGAGTGTGAAGATTGTTGTATCTCACCCTGGAGCCATTAAGCCCTTACATGAGATTACTAACATGTTATTACAGGTTGAGCCTTGTGTATTAATTTTTTTTTAATTGAGATTGGTTGCCTTCTACCTTATATCCCATCCAATGTGGTATGCTACTCCTGGTATATCAGTGGTGTAGAGTATGAGATGACACGCAGCCATCCATGGCTATACGCTCCAGGAATTCTAAAATTTTAAATAGAGTTATACAACCAGAGATATTTTCAACTGGATGGTGACTCTGGGGTCCAGAGGCATCTCTGCCACTTGTTGAAGATCCAGATTTTAAAACAAAATAAAACACCGATTCCTTAAAATGACACTCACACAGGCCTATTAAAACAATACGTTGAGGGACTAAAAAGAGCACAGGGCTTAGGAGCACATGCTTTGCATGGACCCGTGACCCCAGTGGCACCTGTGCATCCTCAGGCCCCAGCCTGAAGGCTGAGCACTGTCAGAGTGTCCTGAGGGCCCCTGGGCACTGCTTAGCAGTTCTCCCCCACCCCATCAAATGTACAGAGAATATATTTTATTTTATTTCTTTTTCTTTTGGGGTCACACCCAGCAATGCACAAAGGTTACTCCTGGCTCTGCACTCAGGAATTACTCTTGGCGTTGCTCAGGGGACCATATGGGATGCTGGGAAACAAACCCGGGTTGGCTGCGTTCAAGGCAAACGCCCTACCCGCTGTGCTATTGCTCCAGCCCTGAGAATACATTTTGTTTTTGTTTTTGTTTTTGGGTCACACCCGGCAATGCACAGGGGTTACTCCTGGCTCTTCACTCAGGAATTACCCCTGGCGGTGCTCAGGGGACATATGGGATGCTGGGATTAGAACCCGGGTCAGCCGCGTGCAAGGCAAACGCCCTACCCGCTGTGCTATCGCTCCAGCCCCCAAGAATACATTTTAAACTGGAAGTTAAGGTTACAATACTAAGGGCCTCTATCTTTTTTTTTAATAGTCACTGAAGTTGGAAAAAAAGAAAAGAAAGAAAAAATATTTTTGGTCACTTACAAGAGACCAAGAGAGTCTCTTGCCTGCACGCCTGGCTGTCTTCCCCCAGGACCCCTCAGAGTGAAAGGGCTCCAGCTTCCCTCCCCGCCCTGAGCAGAGCTCCCGGCAGCCAAAGACCTCTGGAACCTAGCCACAGCCATGCTCAAGGCCCTCTCCACATGTTCGGACAAGCCTCAGGCATGAAGGTACCGGCAGAGGAACCCAGGTGTGTGTAATTCCATGAACGACCAACATCCAGAGACTTAAAAGCAAGCTCCCAGAAGCGCGCGGCCACTTTGCAGCCGCTCAATATCTTATAACCTATCTCTCCCTCTGGGAGAAACTAGCAAGCTACTGAGAGTTTCCTGCCCACATGGGAGAGCCTCGCAAGCTTCCCATGGTGTATTCATGTGCCAAAACCAATAACAAGCTGGATCTTGTTCCCCTGACCCTGAAAGAGCCTCCAATGCAGCACCATTAAGAAGGCCGAGTAGAGAGAGGCTTCTAAAATCTCAGGGATGGGACAAATGGAGAGGTTACTGAGACCGCTCGAGAAATTCGACGATTAACGGGATTTCGTGATCATAGCAAGTGACCCTTTGCCTCAGTGTTTCTATAAATGTTTAATTAGAAAGGATAGGTTGAGTTTCAAAGTAAGTATCATAAAAATGATAAACCACCTCTGAAAGCCAGACAGAATCTAGTTAGTCTAACTATTCTTTCCCCCATTTTACAGCTGAAGCGCAGAGAAGGAAATAATTTGTCACTGGTTAAAAAGTTCTTATTAGTAACAAACCTCAGACTGAAGCCTGGTGTCTCGGTTCTTAGCCTTCCTTGTTGCTTCCCTTTCAACAGTTTCTTCAGTCATGCTGTTTACTTAACACTAAATGAGAAGATCTGTAAAATGCCAGGCAAGAAGTCTGACATGCAATATTCTCTCACGTTGAGAGGCTAAATCTAATTTCCTCCCTTTCATTTAAGTATTTGACAACAATTCTTGGTACTGAAAAAATGAGCAACCCTCCCTCAGGACACAGACTTAGAGACACACAAATCAAGTCACACTAGGGAAGCATTAATAACAGGACCACAGAACCAAGTGAAAATGATAAAGGCTGATGCCCACAGAATATACCTAGACACAGCCTGCTTTGATATTTTAAGATATTCCATGACTGTCAGTGATATCATTGTCAGTGATACCACACTGTTACATATAAATCAACCCAAGGTATTCAACTGCGATGTAACTGAAGTTAAGAACCATGCACCAGACAAGACAGATAGTGTAGCAGGGAAGACACAGCTTCACACAGCTGCTCTCATTTTCGATCCCTGGCACCCCACAGAGTCCCCAAAGGCCACCGGGTGTGATCCCAGAGCAGAGAGCCAGGAGTAAGCCCAGGCGCTGTTGGGTATGGCCCCAAAAGAAAACAAAAAATAAACATGGATCAGAGAGCGCATGGTTTGAAGTACAGGCTCTGCATCCAGGAGGCCTGGGGTGAGCCCTGGCACCGCATGGCTCCCCAAGCACCCCCAGGAGCAATTCCAGAGCTGCCAAACCAGGAGCTGCCCCTGAGCACGGCTGGGTGTGGCCCTCACACCCCCACCAAATATGGCCTCTCTAAATAAAAAAAGAAACTAAGGGTAGAGCCAGAGACCTTAGCCAGGACTATCCCTTACCCACCTGGACGTAGAGGCACCCAGTAAAGATCATGTCCTTGAAAAATGACAGTTTCACCTGTAAGAAAATGAACCCAACAGACAAGAACCACAGGGAACTTGTATTCTTAAAAATCAGGTCTAAAGAGAAAACAAAAACTCAGTTTTTCATCAAGAATCATTCCAAGATCACTAACAAATCCAAGTAAAACCTTTACAAGGGCTAGAGAAATAGCACAATGGGTAAGGCTCGTGACGGTGCGTGATCCGGGCTGATTCCCGAATTCCTTATGGTCCCTAAGCACCACCAGGAGTAATTCCTGAGTGGAGAGCCAGGAGTAACCCCTGAGCACTGTCAGGTATGACCCCAAAACAAAAACAAAGTAACAGCGTAAACCTTTACATAACTAAGTTTTCAACGCGAGGGGCCCCGAGTGACAGTACAGCAGGTAAGGCATTTGCTTTGCACAGGACTGACCTGGGTTCAGTTCCCAGCCCCCCATATGGTTCCCCAAGCCTCAGCAGGAGTAATCCCTGGCAGTGCAAGGAGTAAGCCCTGAGCATAGCCTGGTGTTGCCCCCAAAGCAAAACGATAAATTTTCAACTTGGGCATCTAAAATATATTGCATTAAATTTCATTTTGTACTTGAACCTCATTGTGGTAATTACAACGAGATGTCTTCCTTGTCATTAATAAAGCTTTTTAAAAATTTCTATGCATATACATTTTATTTATTTTGTATTGGGTCACACCTGGCAATGCTCAAGGCTCACTCCTGGCTCTGTATTCAGGCAGTGTCCAGGGAACAATGTGGGATGCTAGGGGTCAAACCCAGGTCGTCTGTGTCCGAGGTAAGCATCCTACCCACTGTACTATCTCTCCAGTCCCTATGCTAATATACTTTAGTTTACACAAATTAAGTAAAATCTACAAATATATAATTTATTATATTGTATTAAATATTCTTTATTTACATAGGTTAAAATCATATCATAATCATCACTAATTGACTTATATTAATATGCTGTATATAATCCCATTTGCCTTTTAAGTTTTGCTGTAAAAACTAATATAAAATAAATTTGTTATGTGCCTGTCAAGGGGATAGGCTGAGGGTGGGAGAGAATATGGGGACATTGGTAGAAGGAAGGTAACAATGGTGGCGGGATTGGTGTTGGAAAATTGTATGAAACAACTTTATTATGAACAAACTTGTAAATCATAGTGTCTTAATCAAATTAATTTAAAAAACAACCAAAGTGAACCTTGTAAGATAACCCATCAATCCTGTCTCAAAAGCTATTTTTTAATTCTTTACCCACAGAAACAAGAAAAAAACCACGTTTCTTTTGCAGTGGAAGAGGTTTGGTTTTGTCTGGGGTTGGGGCCATACCCAGCAGTGCTCAGGAGTCCCCTGGCTCAATGCAGGGATCACTGGCAGGACTCTAGAGTCTGCAGGGTGCTGGAGACGGAACTCGGCCTTCAGCTTGCAAAGCATGAGCTAAGCCCTTGGGTCAATTCTCCAACCCCAAGTGCAAGAAGTAGCATCATCCGCTTTTCACAAATAAAGCAGCAGGGCTAAGAGGGGCTGGAGACCCTGGCCCCAAGGCTGAGTCTAACCCTGAGACACTCTGAAGACCCCAGGCGTGTCCTGGAACAAGCACCACAACTTGGCAAACGACCTCTTTCCCTCCCTCCAAGGTGAGGCGCACAATGAAGAAGGAGGGGAGAGAAGAGAGGCGCTCACAGACTCCTGGCACGCTGGCCAGCGGGGCAGCCTCCACCCAGGCCAAGGAGAGTTCAGGGTCCATCCGGACTCTGGTCCCTAAAATCGGGTTCCCCTTGACAAGCAAGCTCCTACATCTGAGTATCTAACCTGGCAAACCCAATAGAGGAACCTAACTTGACTTTCAAGGGGCTCACAGATTCTTCCTTTTCATCCCCCTCAAGTCTTGCTTCAACGTCCGAAAGAGTACGGTCCCCTTTGCAGTGCTGCGTGCCCCCAAGCACAACCTCTATCAGTCCTGGGAAAGATACTAAAGAATCAAACACATGAGGAAATAGCCACCCAATGACACATGTCGAACAGTTGCTGTTTATCCTTTTTGGCCTTTCCTACATCATAAAGCCTGTCTCTGACAGTGCGACCACAGTAACAGAATGCTGTGTTTTCAGTCAATAATATATATACACACACACACACACACACACACACACACACACACACATATTTGCTTTTTGGGTCACACCTGGTGATGCACAGGGATCACTCCTGGTTCTGCACTCAGGAATTACTCCTGGTGGTGCTCAGGGGACCATATGGGATGCTGGGAATCGAACCCAGGTCAGCCACGTGCAAGGCAAACACCCTACCCGCTGTGCTATCACTCCAGCCCCAATCAATACTATATTTTGAGCATTTCCCCCTAAGGATACATCAGTTCAATTTCATTCTTTTTGGGGAAGGGGGGGATGTGTGAGCAGACTACTTCCCAGTGCAGTGCATAGGGGACCATGTGGAGCCAGGGACAGAACTTGAGTCTCCCACAAGCAAAACCAACAGCTTCGACCCCCATCTCCCCAGTTCCTACTACATTCTGGTTTTTGCTTAGGGTGTGCTTGGAAGACCACACGTGGTGCTGGGGACTCAAATGTGGGTCAGAGGGCTGCAAAAACTCAAGCCTTAGGCCCTGGACTCTCTCTGGCCATGCTTTCATTTTGTTCGGGTTATGTATGATTCCGCTCTGGCCATTCTCGAAGTTATTCATAAACAGGCACTGCCACCTTCATTTCACAGTGAGGAGGTCACAACACTTGTCTAAGGCCACGCAGTTGGTGGCAGTGCTGGGACAGGAACTAAGCCTACCCGAGACCAGGTCTGTGTACCCAAACAATCTACTGGCAATTTTCCCATCAGGCAGTGATCCAGGACAGGTGATACCACCCACGGGGGGTGTGTTATGGCACCGTGAACAATGGGGGTGCAATAATATCCTCAAGCGCATTTGAGGTGTGTTTTCTGTTTCTTTGTTTAAAGAAGACAGATTTCCAGGGGCAGAGAGTTCTTTTGTTCTAAAAAAGGGGTTCGCAGTCCAACCAAGTAAGTCTGGAAACCTCTAAACTAGACCCTGTGCCACAGGAAGACAGTGAGCTTGTGTCTTTATGTCCCCAATGTACAGCACGGCATCACTTCTCTGGGCTTTAATGTACCCCCACACCCTGTACCTTTGACAATGCCCTGGCAGACAGTGGGGCACAAACACTGTCAAAGCAAAGGCCGGATGTCCTGCTCACTCTCAGCCTGGGACTCCCAGCCCAGAATTAATGTGCAACTCAAAGGTCAGAACCAGCCTCTTCCCAGGGGCTTCCCTGACAGGGAGATTCACATGGAGACCCTCCATCTCGTTCTAACAATTAAGAGGCTAGCACCAGAAAGGATCTTGGTCATTTGTGGGCCCCTATCACTTTGTGCAAGATTATAAATCATAGTTT